>NW_006399756.1:26714145-26726061 GCF_000299155.1 Elephantulus edwardii
GTTGCTGTGAAGCTGAACACTGTGACATTGATGTGTCAAATGCGAGAATGGTTACCCATGATGGACAGTGTTTGGTGGAGCTCCCCGATTAAAACAAGGTTGGAATAAAAGAAAACACCAAAAAAACCAAGGTTGGAATCAAGAGCGGCATCCACTTCCATAATAGCTTGCCTCCAGAAACCCTATGAACCTGGAGAAAGGATGAAAATTATACAGGTGTCCAGGACTTTGGTTCATAGGGTCGCTATGAGTCCCCTACAACTTGACAGCACTTAACAACAACAACATAAGCTAAGAAAAGATATTGTTTAATAATGTCTACATTCCGTTGGATAACTTTTCTTGGATAGGTACAAATAGGGATTTCTTCTATGCAGCTGGTAATGATTTCTGAGCACACTAGACTTAAATAAATTTTGAGAGGGTCATGATTTTCTTAGCGAGAAATGTATACATTGTGTTTTAAGGCCTTTTGATGAAATTATGTGGAAAGGGTTATGGAAGTTCAAGATCTTATGATGAAAAAAGAGTAAAGATGTAAACATGCATTACAGATACAGATGTGTGAGCAGGTTAAACTTAATTATACCTTGTAAATTAGATAGGCTACATTTTACAACGGCTGAAGTTTTCAATGAGTAAGGCTATAAAGCCACAGACCTTACATATTTGCATCTTCTTTTTTTAATCCAAATCTTTTCTTTGTGGATTTTTGTTGTTGCATCTAGCGAATTGGGGATGAAACAGGCTGTGGTCACAAATTGTCAAGATGAGGTTTCTTAAAACTGTACTAAACATGAGATAATCATGGAGTGGGATAGGATGTGCTGCCAGTTTAAATTGAGGAAAATGGGGAAGTTATTTGGGATTTTCACCCAACTACAAGTTTTGACAAATACAAATGGCACACACTGATGCTTGCAACCTCCCCACACCCCCCGGACTGGTTTATTCGGATGGAAATATGGCTATAATAGGAGACAGGACTGTCACAACTAGCAAGCTGTGTGACTTTGGTAAGTTCAATGCTTTTCTCATCTTTGAATGGAGAAGTAAAATTGATCGTGTCCAGCAATGAGTTAAATTTGGTACATTTTTGTTGATTTGTAATTACCACTTTCACTAATACTTTGCTGAGAGTTAAATAAGTACAGGTAAAATCCCCTAGTGAAAGAACAATTATGATGATATCGTGGAAGATGCTATAGACAGTATATATATGGATTGTTCCAGTAACTGGGGTAATGTGGGTAGTTGTGTCAGACACAGTGAGATTGGCTCAGGATAAAGCAGGGTTCAGAGCTATTGTGCATAGAGTCACTATGAGTTGTAGTCAACTCAACAGTACATAACAACATATATATGTTGTCGTTGTTATGTATTGTCAAGTCAGCACAGACCCATAACTGACCTCCCAGCGGGTTTTCAGAGATAATTAATTCTGCTGGAGGAGAGTGCACATCCTTCTCACATAGAGCAGCTGGTGAATTTGACCCATGTGCCTTTGGGTTTGCAGTACAGCTTCTTACCATTAGGCTACCAGAGCTCACATCAGGTCAGCTAATATATTATCTACATATATATTAGAAATTAAAAGACAAATGTGACACATATACTAGATTCATTGAGGGAAATCCTTGAACAAAATCATTAGAGAACTTTTAAGCTTTTTTCCCCCCCTCCGTGTGACAATGTTAATGCTGTCCCTCTAACCTTTAAAAAAAAAAGTATTCTGATTTAGTTACAAGTTTAAATTCATTGTTTTTCACAAAAGATCCTTCCCATTTCCTTCACCCCACTCATCAAATAGTGCAACCCTATGATTAACACTGTACCCCCATCCTCACCCCTCTATTTCCACCCTCACCACTCCCATCCTCCCCCCACCTTGGATTCTATTAATTATACAATAAGAGTTTTATACAGTATTTTCCTTGTGGGACTGAGTTCACTCAACATAATGCTCTTCAATCACTCCCCAAGTTAGGTAATAATTGACAAAATCATTGCTCCTGTGTGCTGCATAGTATTCCATTGTGTGAATGTACCACAGTCCCGAAGAGGATGCAATTTATGAATGCGGACCCTCTAAAGATTAAATTCCTGTGTTCATAAAAACTTTTTTCCAACAGGGTGAAAAGAAAACCTACTGACTGGGAACAAATATTTGGCAATACCATTTCAGGCAAGAGTCTCATAATGAAAGTTTATATAATATTCCTGGGCCTCCACAAGGAAAAGTCTGATAACTCAATTACAAAATGGTCAGAAGATATGGAGAACTTTTTATCTTCAGTGACCTCTCATTCCACTTAGCAGCCACCCCAACCTCACATCTCAGTCCCACCTAGGACTTCAAGTTACCTCCCATTACGCACCACTTGGGGTTCATCCTCCTAGTCGTGCTGCTAATTTTGACTGTCTCTGGGAATTCATATTTTGTCTTTATTTTCTCATTTTCACTGATATACACAGTAAGGACAATACTGATTTTTTTTTTAAATGGAAAAATTTTTTCATGATCAACACTCTTGGTACTAGCAGCCAGGAAATTAAAAGACAAATTGCATTGGGAAAGTCTGCTGTCAAAGACCTCTCCAAGTACTGAAGAGCAATGATGTCAGTCTGGAAACTAAGGTGTGCCTGATCTAGGTCATAGTTTTTGCAATTACTTGCTAAGCATCAGAAAGCTGGACAATGATTAGGGATGATAGAAGGAGAATTGATGCCTTTGAGTTGTGGTGCTGGAGAAGAGTATTGAATATACCATGGACTACTAGGAAAATGAACAGGTTCATCCTGGAGAAGCTGAGACCAGGTTGCTCCTTAGAGGCAAAGATTCTGAAGCTTAGTCTGACATACTTTGGACATGTTGCAAGGCAGAACCAGTGCTTGGAGAGGGACATCATGCTTGGGAAGATGGCGGGACAGTGCAAGAGAGAAAGACCCTGGTTGAGATGGATTGATTGATTCAGTGACTGGGGTAATGGGGGCAGGTGCGTCAGAGACAGTAAGATTGGCACAGGATAACGCAGAGTTTAGGGCTGTTGTACATAGGGTTGCTATGGGTTGCAGGGGACTCGACAACACATAACAATAGGTTAATTAATAATATGAAAAGTGGAGATTCAAAAGAAATAAGAAAGGCAAGTGACAGTGTAGCAGTCTGATAGAGGGAGGAGAGGAAGCAATGTCAAGAGCTTGAAGGAGCTTTTAGTGCACCTCCAATGACCAGTGAGTTTATCCATGGAATTATCCTGCTGTAAACAAAAATAGAGGGTGGGGTAGAAAGATAAATACAATCAATACAACCAGAAGGTTAATGTGTGGTAGGCAAATGTTGTTGTTGTTGTTGTTAAGTGCCGTCGAGTCACAGGTGACTCATAGCGACCCTATGAAGGAGAGTCCTCAATGCTTGTGTCTATCATCCTCTCTCCAGGTTCATAGGGTTTCTGGAGGCAAGCTACTATGGAAGTGGATGTCACTCCTCCTTCTAAGCTTGTTTTAATCAGGGAGCTCCAGCCCACACTGCCTGCTTTGGGTAACCAACCATTAACACATTTGACACATCAGCATCACTGTTCAACCTCACAGGAAGCACAAGTTACCGCTGCACAGCAAGTGGACACAGCAGGGCTAGACAATCCAGAGGAATGTCTGAACAAACACAATAAAAGACAGGCCTGAGGGCCACAGACTAAAAGTCACCCACCTTTGGCTTGGTAGCATTGCTTTCTGTCCACTGGGCCAAGGGATCTCTCTCTATCTTGATGTTATTGTTATTAAGTGCCATCAAGTCACAGGTGACTCATAGCGGCCCTATGAAGGAGAGTCCTCAATGCTTGTGTGTCTTTCATCCTCTCTCCAAGTTCATAGGGTTTCCGGAAACAAGCTATTACAGAAGTGGATGCCACTCCTGCTGCCAAGCTTGTTTTAATTGGGTAGGCAAATAGTGAATGTTAAACCACTGCTATCAAGTTGGTTCCAACTCATAGCTAACCTGTGCTGGGTTTTTGAGGCTGTAAATCTTTATGGGAAGAGAATGTCCATTGATTGTCTTCTCAGGAGTGACAGATGGATTTGAACTGCTAGACTTTTGGTTAGCAGACCAATATACTGGTTATTTAGCCACCAGCAATCCTTAAATTGTGAGTTTAGGGAAATCAACTCTTATTTTTCAAAATCTTCCAGAATGAATATTCCTCTGATGCCAACATTTAACACTTTTCTGGGAGCAATTGGGCTAGAATCCAGGTGGGGATGTCGTCTAGAGCAGCCTGATTCTATAGAGGTTTGATTTCTGGTTCTGGTGAGACATAGGGTGCATGCAATGTTTACCAGCCATTGGTTGTGAGTTAATTGTATTCAGCCTCCTATTTAAAAAAAGACATCTGGTCAGCAGTATGGGGCTAGAATTCAGGTGGGGAAGTCATCTGTAGTAGCCTGATTCTACAGAGTTTTGATTTCTGGTTCTGGTGAGACAGTAAGGTACATGAAATGTTTACTAGCCATTGGGTGTAAGTTGATTGTATTCAGCCTCCTACTTAAAAAGGCATTTGGATTCCCAGGCCTAGGGCCTCAGGTCTAGTTTTAATTGTTTTTGGTCAAACATTCTTCTAAGTGATACAGTTGGTCTGTCCATTTGCTAAACAGAGGTAACTCATGGCTGCTGTTATGCTAAACACACTGATATGTCTAATGAGATAATGGTTACCCTTGGTGGACAGTGTTTGGTGGAGCTCCCAGATTAAAACAAGCTTGGAAGCAGGAATGGCATCCACTTCTAAAATAGCTTGCCTCCGGAAACCCTATGAACCCGGAGAAATGATGAAAGTTATACAAGTGTTCAGGTCTTTCATTCATAGGGTCACGATGAGTTGTCTTTGACTCAGTGGCACTTAACAACTGGGAGCAATTGTTTCTCAAATTTAATCTAAATTATCCGTACATGCGTGACAAACCCATTGCTCCTTATCTGTCATTATCCTCATCCTCTGCCATTGTCCTTATCCTCATCTGACAAGAAGGAATGCCTTCACCCTCAGAAAACTTAATATTGAAACTGTGCTAGCTTTCTGTGTTAGGTTGGAGGTTTGGGGTTTGTTTTTTCCTTTCCCAGCCCTCTTTGGAGGTGGAGCTTTTGAGTTGTTTTATTTACAATGGGATGTGTTTTAACAGGTTTGTCTTTTCGCCCTCTCACACAATCCTCTCATGAGAGCTAGAAGAATTTGCAGTCTGTGTAGTCAGGGGATAGAGTTAAAATAAGTTGGGCCCATGGAAATAGATTTCAGCTTTAGTAAACAAATCACATTTACTACTGACCTTTTGGTTAGCTGCAAAGCATATACTACAGGCATCCCTGGATTACAGGTGACAAATGTGTGAATACTTGCCCTTTAATGTTATATAAATTTGCCCTCACTTTGTGTTGATGTTTTGTTTTGCTTTTGTTTCACCTCTCCCTTCTTGCTCTCACTTAAAAACAATCAAACCAACACCTACTTGTAAGAAATGTTATTCACAAGAAAAGAAACAATTAAGTACTCTTAAATACTAATTTGTTCCTTAACCTTTTTTGCCATTGTCCCTCAGAAAGATCTCATTAATCTCTCAAGTTTCAAACCAAGCATCCCTGAAAATTTTACAGGAAGAGGTATTGGCTCTTAGTTAAGAAATTGGACACTGAAGTCAGACATACTTGGATTTAAGTATGAAATTACTTGGTGCTGGTACCAAGTAAGACATATTTGGATTTAAGTTAATAAGGTATTTCACATTAATGATGATTTCACTAAATTTCTAATTTTTTTCACATAAGAAATAGGATAGTAATACCTATTCTATTAAATGTGATGATGCAGATACAGGAATGTGACAGTTAGTGACACTTGACGTAATGGTGATGGAGGTAGAGGTGGTGGCAGTGGTGGTGATTTTAAAAGCTAGGAAGAAGATGGGCAGAGACAGAATAAAGGAGATGTTTGATGATAGAAATTCTCTCATCCCTTTCACTTAGCCACATTTCTCCACTTAACCTTCAGCAGAAGAATGATGTTTTGTGAGCTCATTCAGTATGCTTCACTGGTAAAAAATCGAATTAGCATGAATGGAGTTTTTTTAGCGTGAACTTTTTGCACAGTTGTAGAGAAAAATTAAGGGTTTAATTTCTTAAAGCCTTTAAAATTTTTCCTACATACTTTACTTAAAAATCTGGTGTCTGCTGGATGTTAGCAGGCAACAGAATGAACAGCTAACAAAAGAATATGCAGAGGGGAGGAAAAAAATCCGTAAACAGATTAATTTAAAATATTTATATAAACCAGGCTACTCCTTTGGAGGCAAGGATTCTGGGGCTCCGTCTGACATACTTTGGACATGTTGTAAGGAGAGACAGGTCCTTGGAGAGGGATATCATGCTTGGTAAGGTAGAGGGACAGCACAGAAGGGGAAGACCCTCTATGAGGTGGATTGATTCAGTGACTGGGGTAATCGGGATGGGCGTGTCAAAGGCCATGCGATTGCCACAGGATAGAGCAGGGTTTAGGGCTGTTGTACATAGGGTCACTATGAGTCGCAAAGGACTCGACGGCACATAACAACAACAACAACAACAACATATAATATTAAACAATGATTTTAATATAAAGCTTGCTTTCTTTCTAGCTTGGTCACATTTCTTGCTTATATTATTGCTCCTACTTGACAGAATTAAATATGGCTTTCTCTTCTAAGTCTGAAAAAAGCACCGTGTCGTTCCCGTGCTCAGCCATCTGTAAAGCTGATGAACAACATCTTGTTGTCTGAAACTTTAGTGTTCTGTTCTTTCGGGAACCCTTAAAACTTTATTCTAGATATGCCGTCCTAGCTTGGATATGGTGTTTGTTGTTGTATACTGTGGAGTCAGAACTGACTCACAACTGCCCCTCCAGGGGGTTTCCAGAGGCAGTATTGCAGTAGAAAGAGAATTTCCATCTTTCTGCTGTGGAGTAACTGGTCCACTCAAACTGCATACCTTTCTCATGCAATCTTCCCTACAAATCTATAAGAGGGAAACGCTCCCATTACTGTTCAGGAAATGGACAGTAAGTGATTATTCCACTAACAAGTTTAGTGCTGTCAGCTTAGAGGTAAGAAACTGCGCCGCTAACTGAAAGGCAGTTTGTATCCACCAGCTTCTCTGTGGGAGGAAGATGGGCAGTGTGAGTTGGTTCCAACTTGAGATTACACATCAACAACAGTAAGACATTACTACAGTCCTTATAGAGAGTTTAACCAGTCAGCTCAGCCCCACCTCCACCCCATATTAGGATATTGCCTTACAATGTAGCAATTTCAAGAAAACAAAATCTTCATTGTGGTATATTTTTGTTACTTGTGAGGAGGACTTAAAACACTTGCAGCAAAGGAACAAAGACTTCAATATAGTTTACATCTTAACATCAAGAAGGCAAAAATCTTCACCAATGGACCAATCAGAAACATCATGATAGATGGAGATGGATTGTTGATTGGATCCACAGTCAACTCCTTTGGCACCAACAGCCAGGAAAGCAAAAGACAACGGGAAAGTCTGCCCTCAGGGACCTCTCCAAAGTGCTAAAGAGCAACGATGTTAATTTGAAGATTAAGGTGCACCTGATTCAAGCCATAGTCTTTTCAATCACTTGCTATGCATTTGAAAGTTGAACAATGAATAGGAATGATAGAATAAGAATAGATGCCTTTGAGTTGTGATGCTGGAGAAGAGTGCTGAATACTCCGTGGATTGCCAAAAGGACCAACAAGTATGTTTTGGGAAAAGGGCAGCTAGGGTGTTCCTTGGAGACAAGGATAGTGAGATTTCACCTGACATATTTTGGGTATGTTGTTAAAAGGGCCAATCTCCTCCCATGTGATTTACAGCCCACCTTTCTCATGCAGAGTTGATGGGGGATTCAAAGCCTCTAATATGCTGCCTTTGAATTAGCACTGTGACTGCCTGGGGACAGAACTACCAGAGTTCCCCACCTTATATACATGTTGCTAAGTGCCTTTGAGTTGGATACAACTTGTAGAAACCCTGTGAACACTGTCTTATCTCATACCATCCTCACCATCTCTGACACAGTCAAGTCCACCACTACAATCACTGTGTCAATCCATCTCGTTGAGGACCTTCCCCTTCTTAGCAGACCCTTCATTTTTCCAAACATAAAATAGCTCTCCAAGGATTGATTCCTCAAAAGAAGTGAGATGAAGGAACACTTCACCTGCCTCTAAGGAATACTCTGGTTGCACTTCCTCCAACACAGATCAATCTGCTCTTTATTGGCAGTCTGTGATTACCAAATTACAGAAATGAAAACTTAACGGTTTCCAATGGTATTGAAATATCAAAGATCTTCAAAAATATGTATAAAGAAAATAATTGTTTATAAAATACATAAACTTTGTCTATAGAATATTTTTAAAAGCCAACCGAACTCATTGCCACAGAACTGGAACCAATTCGTGGTTGACTCTGCAGCTGTTTTTCAGAGGTTGTCAAGTGCACAGAGGCCACTGCCTGTCTTTCTCCCTCAGAGCAGCTGGTAGATTCAAACAGCCAGAGAAGCACCATCTTTGGGTCAAAATAATGCAGCTCTCGATGGGCTAAGCCACTACAGCTCCCTTAATAGAGGATATAAGATATAGAAATAGAAATTCTTATAAATTACAGAAAATCTAACTAAGTAGAGGACCAAATAGTTTCATGAATTGAAAGATCATATTTTAGAGCTGTTAATTTTCTGAAAATTGATATATGTTGTGGATATTTAGAACCTATGTAATTTCAACATAATTTTTGAAAAATCCTGGCTGATATTTGCATGCATGTATATGGAATTGACAGTATGATTCTGAACTTTACCTGGGAACACGATGTCCCATGAATAACCCAGAGATTTTAAAAAAGAAGGATACAAAGGGATGATTTGCTCTGCTAGGGATGTTTTTATCTAGACAATTGGAAAATTGGATATGTAGAACCTGGAGAACAACCACTTGGCCAACTGACTGGAAAAGATCTGTATTTGTTCCCATTCCAAAGAAAGGTGACCCAGCTGAGTGCGGAAACTACAGAACAATATCATTGATTTCACATGCAAGCAAGATTCTGCTGAAGATTATCCAAAAATGACTGGAACGGCACATCAGCAGAGAATTGCCAGAAGTCCAGGCTGGGTTTAGAAGGGGTCGTGGTACTAGGGATATTGTAGCTGATGTTAGATGGATCTTAGCAGAAAGCAGGGAATACCAGAAGAATGTCTATCTGTGTTTCATTGATTATGCAAAGGTGTTTGACTGTGTGGATCATAACAAACTGTGACTGACTCTGAGAAGAATAGGAATCCCAGAACATTTAATCGTGCTAATGCGAAACCTATACTTGGACCAAGAGGCAGTCGTTAGAACAGAGCAAGGGAACACTGCATGGTTCAAAATAGGGAAGGGTGTACGCCAGGGATGTGTCCTGTCTCCATACCTTTTCAACCTTTATGCAGAGCAGATTATTCAAGAGGCCGGGCTCTATGAGGAGAAGTGTGGTGTCAGGATTGGTGGAAGATCTATTAACAATCTGCATTATGCAGATGACACAACCCTGCTTGCTGAAACTGAGGAGGACCTCATGCACTTGCTGCGGAGGGTCAAGGACTGCAGCCTTTGGAATGGACTGAGACTCAATGTCAAGAAGACAAAGATTCTCACCACTGGACCAATTGGTAGCATCAGGATGGATGGTGAAGAGATTGAAATTGTCCACAGCTTCAGTTTGCTTGGCTCCCGGTCAACACTCTTGGCACCAATAGCCAGGAAATCAAAAAGCGTATTGCGATGGGAGAGTCTGCTATTAGGGACCACTCTAAAGTACTCAAGAGCAACGGTGTCTCTCTGGAGACTAAGGTGCACCTAATACAGGCCATGGTCTTTGCAATCACTTGTTATGCATCAGAGAGTTAGACAATGACTAGGGAAGATAGAAGGAGAATTGATGCCTTTGAGCTGTGGTGCTGGAGAAAAGTATTGAATGTACCCTGGACTGCCAAGAAAACAAACAGATTCATCCCGGAGAGGGTTAAACCAAGCTACTCCTTGGAGGCAAGTATTCTAGGGCTTTGTCTGACATACTTTGGACATGTTGTAAGGAGAGACAGGTCCTTGGAGAGGGACATCATGCTTGGTAAGGTGGAGGGACAGCGCAGGAGGGGAAGACCCTCTATGAGGTGGATTGATTCAGTGACTGGGGTAATCAGGATGGGTGTGTCAGAAGCAATGCGATTGGCACAGGATAGAGCACGGTTTAGGGCTGTTGTACATAGGGTCACTATGAGTCACAAACGACTCGATGGCACATAACAACAAACAACAAATAAATTGGAGGAGAAGCAAGAGGTGAAAAAAATAAGTGGAGCAAATAGATTTCGGAAACCTACCAAGAATTGATTTTTTTTTAGATCTGCATATCAATGAACTTTATTAAGATGTAATGACTGCTAATTGCATGGAAGTTTCTTGCCAATGCAGAAAATCCATGAAGTTCACACAAACTTAAACAAAACAGATGGCATGTTTAAAACTGTAAGAATATATCCAGATGCCCAGATGATGAAGGCTGGGATATATCAGCCTGCACATTTATTTCAAGTCATTTAAGAGTTTGTGGGCCACACAGTGGTCCCTTGCATGCAAGAAGTCAAAGAGCTCCTCTGTGCAATCTTCTTCTGTGTGTGATCGGGAGGACACGCGTTCATCACAGAGCTCTAGTCATCACATCACAGAGCTCTAGTCGCTCCCTAGCCTTTAAACATTTTTCCATCTGCTCACATTGTTCTCTCACTGTTGTTAGGGGATCCACTAGTTCTTCCTCTTCTTCTTCCTCCTCCTTCGGATCTCCGGATCCAGTCAGCATCTTTTGGTTGTCCTTTAGTCCCATAGCTGGCTCGGTTTTAAATTAAAAAACAGCAGCAACAGAGACAGACACTGCACTTCAGGACCAAGAAGGACTTATAAGGGTCACTCAGAGGATATCCGGTCACTTGGCTGGCGAATTGATTTTTTTTTAAAACCAAAGTGGTGACCTGAAGTGAACATAAGTGTGGGGAAGGGTGGTAGGTTGTTTTTTTAAAAATAATGTTGTCACATGCTATCAAAGCAGAACTGGTTCACAGTCAACTCTCCAGCAGGTTTTCAGAGGCTATAAATTGCATGGGAGTAGACAGTCCATCGTTCTCCCACACACAACTGGTAGATTTGAACTCCCTGCACTCCCATTAGTAATTCAGAATGTTGAAACTGAAGCTCCAATAAAATACCACTAGGCACTCATGCAAATGATAGAAAAAGGAAATCTGACCATAGAAAGTGTTAGTGAGGATGAAATTGAAACCATATGTTATTCAATAGCTTTTAAATTTTTTATTTCTAGTTTAAGTTGGAGTTTTATTTCTTAGATCATTATCTGTAGTTTCTTTCCCACTGCTGAGTGTTTTGTTTTTCTTCCCATTCATCCATTACACCAAGTCAGAAATGACTCATAGCTGACCCTCCAGGAGTTTTCAAAAGTTGTAACGCACACAAGAGATTGTCCATCTTTCTCACAAGGAGCAGCTGGTGGATTTGAACTGCCTGCCTTTGGGTTAGCAGTGCAGTTCTTCACCCACTTATTGTTGTTGCTGTTAATAAGTGACATTGAGCTGCCTGTGACTCACAGCGATCCGATGAACAACAGAGCTGAACTCTGCCTTATCCTTCTTTCATCCCAAAAGTCAACGGCTTCAGTTTGTAAAAATAAACATGTAGAGCCTTTCTACAAGGATGGCACCGAAAGCGAAGAAGGATGCCCCCCTGCCCCTCCCAAAATTGAAGCCAAAGCAAAGGCATTAAAGGCCAAGAAGG
>NW_006399756.1:26726356-26740734 GCF_000299155.1 Elephantulus edwardii
GCCAAGGTCAACACTTTGATTAGGTCTGATGGAGAGAAGAAGGCCTATGCTCGACTTGCTCCTGACTATGATGCTTTGGATGTTGTCAACAAAATTGGGATCATCTAAACTGAGTCCAGCGGGCTAATTCTAAATATAAATTTTTTTCACACACACAAAAAAAACCCAAAACAAAACCCCACATGTAGGAATAAGTACGTGGGTAAAATCTGTAGTGTGCTACATCTAAAGTCTCAGGAAAAGCCCATTTCTCATTTGCCTTTGACATTCAGGAGATGTGTCAACATTCTACAACATTTCAGAGTGGATCTACCATGAGTCATGCCCGCCTCAGCTGCCACACTAAACCTTGCTGACTTATACTCTGAATCAATACCGGACGTGGGCTAGGATGTGCGAGTTCTGCTGTTGGCACACTCATCTCAAAGGGCTTAGAAGCCCTTCGGATGTGACTATGGACCACACTCAAGCAGCAAGAGTCACAGCTAGCAAACTTCTTCTGCTCCTTTGTAGGCATTCCTCAAGTGCCTCTCACATATGACTAATACTGTGACAGGAAAGAAAGAGAACTGTTCCCACCAGCTTTCATTTTAAAAGAAGGAACAGGTAGTGGTGGCATCCTGTAAATACCTAGGAAAATCCTACGACTTTATTTTGGATTTAGAGTGAATGTTTCTGGACGCGGAATCATGGGAATTGGGTTAGCACTATACCTGCATTTCAGTCATGGAAAAGAATAAACAGGAAGTGCTTATGATACATTGGGAAAGGAGAGGGGAAAGTACACTTAAATGTGTTTTAAAACAGCCATAACATTTTTTACACAAACACACAATCCACAAATAATTACACATTGTGACATAAACACGATCCACAAATAGAAACAATGGAATTGAATGTCAAGGGTATATTAAAGATACATCAAAGGTCCTTTGCCAAGGCATTCTCAATGGAGTCTAAATTATGTTCTCTTCCTACGTCATCGTTCTTTGTTGTTATTTCAAGATCTCCGTAAAATCCTAAGTATTAAAATACCAAATACGCTGAAGAAGTGCCCTTTTCTTACTCTCTTATGTGCTGGGACATCATGATGTGGAGCTCAGGTGTGACCCCAAAGGTCTTTAAGGTCTCAGCAGGACTCTCCACCCTAAGATAAAGCCAAGTCTATCCTCAGGTGATATCCATTAGCTACTTTTGGGAAGGCAAAGTTCTCAGACATGCCTAAATGAGCAGAGCTCCATAAATAAAAAACACTGACAATGGAATGCAATCTTCATCCACGTTTGAGACAAAGTTGATTTGTGAGTACTAGGACCCACCTGAAAATGGGCTGTACTGGGGTAGGGTGTCTTTTGCTTTCTCATATTTTTAGAATAGTTCTTTGAGTAATATAGCACTGTATTGGTCTTGACCTATATAATTATCTGATCGTCTTATAAGCACCATGTCTGAAGGCACCAAGTTATGTTGTGCTTTCAATATTTTTATTACAAGCCTGTAGAAAATCCTTTATAGAGTTTGTGTGGCATAAATAATTTATTTCTATGCACACTTTACTATTTTATTTCAAAGATTGCAACAAAGAATATGCTTCAAATCTGTAGGCCATGGGTTTCAGCAGGAAATGATCCCTTAATGTTGTTTTTCACAAACTACCTCGTGTGCTGACTGAGGAAGTCAGTCCACAAACTCTTGGCCATTTAGATTTCAGCAAAACTCTCTTTTCTGATCAAAAAGAAAACCTACCCCAAGTATGCCTGAAAACTGAGGTGTATAGATTGATACGCAGCATGTAAGGACAACGCCTTAGGAATAACATGAAAAATCACAGTTGTCAAAGTCTCTTTTTGCAACAAATGTTGAAGAAAAAACACACACCCCAATTTCACTAGAAAATGCTCTTTTTGTACATCTAAGCATCCTTCAAACCTTCAGATGTCAGCATGACTTTACCGGGGCCTCGTAACAATAATGGATTATTTCTGTAGCTGTTGCCTGTGGGCTAGAATGTGCCTCCCACAAATAAAATCAAGGAGTGCCGGTCTCTATCTTGCCTTTACCTGAAAATGTCTTGAGGTTGCAGTTACGACATGTCATCCTTCAGAGATTAGAGCATCACACTTAAAATATGCTGGCAACAGGATCCTAAAAAGAAAACATACAATAACTTACAAGACTGTAAAAAACTCCGGGACCAGAAGAACAAGCAAGATCTTGTCCCTTGACTTACCTAAGACAAGATAGGAGACTGTTCCCCATGAGAAAAACAAATGAATCTCAACCCTACATCTTTATTTCGGAGCCTCAACTCAAGAACGATGCAGTTAAAAACAAGAGGCCTAATCACACTTTGTCTTATGGCCAATTGTTACCCCGAGCTGTTGTCATAGCAGGGGGCCAGGGGAAATGACCCAGATGCTAGTATTATTTTCCGTGTGCAGGAATAGCTGAAAAGACAGATCCACACCCATAAGCCTCTCCTTCATTGTATTCACAGAAGATTGATGGCAGTCTGGCCCACATGGGGTGAGGTCAAGAAAATGTTTGCAAGAAAGCAGAATAAGATGAAAAATGTTGAGGATTTTTTTTTTCCTCTCCAAAGTTTAGTTTTTCTCTGGAGGATTTTTAGATTCATTCTACTCCATTCTGATTTGGGGAGAGAGGAGAGAATCTAAAATATTCTTCCTCTTTTCTCCTTCCCGCTTCTCATCTTTGTCACCTACATGGTTCCCTTTTTTATTTTATTATTTGCTCTTATAGCTCTTGTCTCTCTCCTCTTCCTTACCTTTTACTTCAATCAGCTATTAAGTACCATCTTTATGGAGAGGAAGACCTTCAACAAGATGCACAGTCATTGCACCAATGGGCCCCAAGGCAGCAGTGACCGTGAGAATGGCACAGGACAACACAGTGTTTCTGTTGTTTTTAAGACCACTCTCCTGACCCAGGCCATGGTTCTCTCATTCACTTGCTATGCATCTGAGAGGTCCGATTCAAAACCACAATGAGGTACTATCTCACTCCTATTAAGATGACTGTTGTTGTTTTATGCCGACTCGACGACTCATAGCGACCCTATGAACGAACGGCCTGAGCACTGTTCGTACATAGAGTTTCCAGAGGCAAGCCATTTCGGAAGTGGATGCCACTCCTGCTTCAAGATTAAGATGACTACAATTTAAAAAAAAAACAAAACAAAAAACTGAAGTAACAAATATTCCAAAGAATTTGGATAAATTTGAATCCACCCTGTGCTGATAAAAAACTATGTGACAATTGTTTAAAAAAAAAAGCCTGTCATGATCCAAAAATTCCACTCCTAGGTATATACTCAAAAGAATTGGAAGCAGAGACTCATAAAGAAACTTATAAACCAAAGTTCATTGCAGAAGTTCCCATAGCAGCAGAAAAAGGTGGAAACAACCTAAATGCACACCAAGAGATGAAAGGACACACATAGTGTGCAATAGGGTGCTACTCAGTCAATGGGAGAAACAGTCTTGATGCTACATGGTTGGGACTTGAAGACATTGTGATGTGCAAAACAAGCCAATCACAGAAAGACAATGTATTATCTCACTTATCCAAAAGGACGAGAAAAGGCAAATGTATAGAGGGTAGAAAGGAGTAGGGAAAGAGAGACTGATAATGATGAAAAAATCAAATTTCTTAAGGGTATGGTTACTATAGTCAATGATTGTAAAGGCACTCAGTAAATTGTATATCTGTAAGAACTGAAATGACAAAAGTTTTGTGAGATAGATATACATAGGAGCTCTGGTGGTATACTTGGTAAGGAGCTGCACTGCCAATCCAAATATGGACAGTTCAAACCCACCAGAGCCTCACCAGTCTAAGGCCAGTGAATCAGACCTCAGCAAAGAAATATCTAGAAGCCTAATGGATTCAATGTCAATAGATGAGTCCAAGTTCTGGTCAGTGTTTATAGCAGGCTCCTGGTTCAAGTTCAGAGGTCCCAGCCAAATGCAAGATCAGACCCATAGCTCTCTAGCTTTGCCAGAGATTCCACACATCTATTTAGTGCAGGCCTTGCTCTTGAGGAGACTTCATCAAATCATGTCGTTACATAACTGCCTTTAATCCTGTCTCATTAACATTATAGAGGTTAGGATTCAAAACACATTCAGTTACACTGAGGCTCATGGTACACACTGACACACAACACTAACGTACAGCTTTTCAGATTGTAAACCATGCACTAGCCCCTTGTTCTGTTTGAAATGCTTCTCAGTCTCTGTACAGTTTCAAAAAGAGCACAATTAAGTATTCTGAAATTCCCATTTTCCTTACTGTTAGCTATCATTTATTATTATCCATACCATTAAATGCTTTTTCACGGTCAATAAAATACAATTAAACCTATTTCTGGTATTCTCCGCTTTCAGCCTAAATCCATCTGACTTCAGCAATCACATTCTTCATTCCATATCCTCTTTTGAACAGAGCTTTATTTATTTTTTTTTTCCGTTCCCTGTCAATGACCTGATCTATTCATCTTTAAGATTATGCAGTATGGTTTCACTTGCATGTGATATAAATTCTATTTCTTGATAATTTCCTTATTCTCTTGGATCATCTCTTTTTGGAATGGTCATAAATATGAAGGTCTTCCAGTTAGTTGGCGAAGTAGATTTCTTAAAAATTTTTTGACATAGATAAGTGAGCAAGTCCAGGGCTGCAACTGTTAGAATATTTATAGCAATCTTTTTCTCCAGCCCCCCAGAATTGACAGTAATTCAGAAGGCGAGCACCATATGAGTAAATAAAGAAATGATGGTCCATCTAAACAGTGGAATATTACTAAGTAATAAAAAGAGATATACAATAAATATAACAACACGGATGAGTCTCAAACGTTAAGTCAGAGAACTCCGACTCAAAAGGGTATAGGCTGAATGATTCTGCTTCTATGCCTAAGAAAGGCACTTCAGGCATAGAGGAGAGTTCAGTAGTTGCCAATGGCTTGGGAGTGGGGACGGATTACAGTAGGAGACAAGAGGATTTGGGGGAGTAATGGAAAGGCTCTGTATCTGTAATATGATGGTAGCTTCACAACTGTCTGTATTTGTCAAAACTCTTAGAATTATACACTAAGAAAGTTGAATTAAACTGTATTTAAACTACATTTCAATTAATTTAGAGTAAAAAACAAACATCAGATCTAGATAGCCCAAAGGAAAAAAAGTCACATTTAATTCTGTCAAAGTGCTTGAAACACCAGGGTTCTAATTATTCAGCCACAGGGAGACATAAAGTCCTGATGTATGCCACAACACAGATAAACCTTGAAAACATGAAAATGAGTGAAACAAGTCAGTCTCCAAAGGGTGAATACTGCATGACCTCACTTATGTGAGATAATCAACTGCACAGAAAATGAAGATTAGTATTAGTGGTTACCAGAGATGGTAAGGAGAGGGAAAGAGAAATTTTGCTCAATAGACATTAAGTTAATGGTAATAGTGGTAGAAAAAAATCAGAAAAGTATCATGATAATGGTTGCATAATATTAAGGATGTAATACCTGTCACTGAATGTCCCACACAGAAATTGGTGACTGTTTGAATGTGTATATTTTCACTGCAATTGAAAAACAAAAACACTGAGGTCCTCAGCTCACAACACGGCAACAACTGGTACAATAACAGTTCTGAAAGCTTGAACTGAGTGTTACAACCAGTGGAATTCTGAGTCAATGAGTATGTTAGGCAACGAGGCCTGATTTCCAGCTTGAGTCTGTGTTCAAGATATGCGCACAAGGCGATCAGTGACAAACATAAACCAGATAATAGGGTGTGGTCTTCACTTTAATGAAGAGAGTCCTTGAACAGATATGATATGGGAAAACCAAGGGAATCTTCTGACTCGTGGCCTATAGTACAAGATAATTCTCACCACTTGAAGTAGGATTTTCATGTCTTTGGGCTAAAAGTCATTGAAGTCTATTAATAAGTTCATCTATCACATAGCTTCCTGCTGTTTTATGATATTGTTGTCCTTGTTCCCTTTTATGGATTGAATCATATCTCTCCAAAATGTTTTGTAAATGCTAATCTCCAGGGCTGTTGTTATAATCCCATTTGTTGTTGTTTGCCGTTGAGTCAGAACTGACCCACAGCTGACCCTCTGGTGGGTTTTCAGAGGCAGTTAATCGTGTGGAAGGAGATTGCCCATCCTTCTTCCATGGAGCAGATAGTGGCCCTGAACTTGGCCTTGGGGATTGCCATGCAGTTTTTGTAACTAGGCTACCAGCATTTAGGAACAATTTATCTTTGTTATATTAATAAGAAGGATTAGCATAAATTGACATTTGGGTCAATCTCTTTTGAAATCTAAATGAGATTAAATGCAAGCTAGCAAGTAGAGAGAGGGGAGAGAGATGCCAAACCACGGGAAGATACCTAAGAGCAGATGAGCTAGAGAGACAAGGACAGTTATCTAGAGCTAACAGGAAGACACCCATCCCTTGAACCAGGACCTTGAACTTAAATTTTTAGCCTCCTAAACTTGCTGCAAAAGATCAAGGACTGTAGTCTCCAATATAGATTGAGGCTCAACATCAAGAAGACAAAGATTCTTACCACTAGCTGAAAAGGCAACACCATATTAGATGGAAAGGAGATTGAGGTTGTTAGCAATTTCAGATCGCCTGGATCCACAATCAACACTCTTAATACCAGCAGACAGGAAATCAAAAGACAAATTGCATTGGGAATATCTACTATCATGGACCTCTCCTGACAAGGAGTGGTGAAAAGTGCTGAAAAGCAACGATGTCAGTCTAGAGACAAAGGTACACCTAATCCAGGTCATGGTCTTCTCAATTATTTGTTATACTTCAGAGAGTTGGACAATGACTAAAGATGACAGAAGAAGAATAATTGCCTTTGATTTTTGATGCTAGAGAAGAGTCTTGAACATACCATGGACTGCTAAGAAAACAAATAGGTCTGTTTTGGAGAGGGTCAAACCAAGTCTCTCCTTGGAGGCTAGGATTTTGAAGCTCCACCTCATTTACTTTGGGCACGTGGCCAGGAGAGATTGGTCCTTGGAGAAGGATATCATGCTCGGAAGGGTGGACAGACAGTGAAGGAGAGGGAAACCCAGGATGAGATGGGTTGATAGAGTTACTGGGGCAATGGGAGTTGGTATGTCGGAATTAGTGAGACTGACTCAGGACAGGGAAGGGTTCAGAGCTGCTATACACAGTGTTGCTATACATTGTAGGCGACTAAATGGCACATAACATAAGCAGGAATAGCATCCACTTCCTAAAAACAACATGCCTCTGGAAACTCTATGACTTTTATAAATGTCGATAGTTGTAGAGGGGCTTCAGGCCTCTTATGCATAGGGTCGCTATGGGTCGTATTGGACATGAAAACAATCATCAACAACAACAAACTGTGAGAAAATACATTTCTGTCCATTAAAGCCACCCCTTTATGGTATTCCTATTAAAGTAGCACTAAATTACTAAAACAGAATTTGGTACCAGAAGAGTAGGGTGCTGCTCTGGCAAATATTTAAAATGAACCAGTAGTTTTGGAATTGGGCAATGGGCAGAGGCTTGAAGAATTTCAAGGTCTCTAATAGAAGGAGAATTGATGCCTTTGATTTGTGGTGCTGGAGAAGAGTATTAAGAATACCATGGACTGCTAGGAAAACAAACAGATTTGTCCTTGAAAAGGTTAAACCAGGTGGCTCCTTGGAGGCAAGGATTCTGAGGCTTCGTCTAACATACTCTGGACATGTTGTGAGGAGAGACCGGTCCTTACAGAGCGACATCATGCTTGGGAGGGTGGAGGGACGGCGCAGGAGAGGAAGACCCTCTATGTGGTGGACTGATTCAGTGACTGGGATAATTGGGATGGGAGTGTCAGAGACAGTGCGATTGGCACAGGACAGAGCGGAGTTTAGGGCTGTTGTACATAGGGTCGCTATGAGTCGCAGGCGACTCGACGGCACATAACAACAACAACAACAATAGTCAGAGACTTTTACTATTTTTAAGGACATTTTACTATTAGATATCTTCAAAAATTCTGTATGCTGAGCTAATAATCCATGAAGCTGGATTATAAAAAGATGAAAATCACATCAGGACTGAAAGAAGACTCATCAACAACCTGCATTATACAGATGACACAACCTTGATTGCTGAAAGTAAAGAGGACTTGAAACCCTTACTGAAGAAGATCAAAGACTAATTTTTGTATGGATTATACCTCGACATAAAGAAAATTAAAATCCTCACAACTCACCCAATAGGCAACATCATGATAAGTGGGGTGGGGGGGGATTGAAGTTGTCAATGATTTCATCTTACTTGGATCCATAACCATCACCCATGGAAGCAGCAGTGAAAGTCTTATTTCATTGAGAAATCTGCTATCAAGGCCTTCTCCAAAGTGCTAAAGAGTAAGGTTGTCATCTTAAAGAACAAGGTATACTGGATTCAAGCCCTAGTATTTTTATTATTGTTATTATTATGAATTTTAATGAAAGTTTACAGAGACTTTGGATTTCCATTCACTCATTGTTGCACTTTTCTCTCTGCCCATGCCTCCCCCCAGTTCAGTCTTCCATTGTTATACAATCCCTCCCCCCAAGTCAACTCCACTATGCAGCCTTCGTTCTGGACTCCTGTCATAACAATAATACCTAATCATATATCCCTTTTAAACAGTTCTCTCCTTCACTTTTAATTATTTTTAATTGCTTCATATTCATTGAAAGCTGAACAATGAATAAGGAGGACTGAGGGGAAATGACGCCTTTGAATTGTGGTTCTAGCAAAGAAGGAGAGGAAGACCTTTAAGGAGAAGGACTGAAGCAGAGACTACAATGATGAGCTTATGCACAAAGGAGATTTTGAAGATGCCACAGAATCAGTCAAGATTTCTATCTGTTGGCTATATGGTCCTTATGAGTTGAACAGCACGTAACAAAAGCAAAGTAGTAAAAGCCTAGATTGCTTTTAAGAGATTGTTGGTAGAATTATGGATGTCTTAAAGAACAAACAGAAATGTCTTGGAGAAGGTGCAGCCAGAGTGTTCCCTGGAGGCAAGGATGGAGAACCTTCATTTCACATACTTTGGGCACGTTGCTAGGAAAGGCTATTCCTTCAAGAGGGACGCTATGCTTGGAAAGGTGGGGAAAAGAAATGGGGAAGATTATTCTCAACCAGGCGGATTGACACAGTGATTGCATGAAATGGGCTCAACTATGAGGCTGGCACAGAATAGGAAAAGGTTCAGGTCTACTATTCACAAGACTTCTATGAGTCATACTCGACTCATCAGCCCCAAACAACAACAAGGCAATTCCGGTAAAGGCTCAAAGTGAAGAGAGTCATAGAGAAAAATCTCTATCATCTTAGAGAATTCATGGAATCCTAGCAATAGAATTTTGCTAGAAATGTGAAAATTAAACATGCTTCTGGTGGAGCTTTATAAGAAGATGATGCACATGTGATTAGACAACGGTGTAAGTGATATTTTTCATGTAGTGCTAAAGAGTTTGCCTGAATTAAGTTCAAATGTTTGATGGAAGGCAGAACTTATAAATGACAAACTTGGATATCTGGCTAGTGAGATTTGTAGGCAAGATCTTAAAGAGGCCACATGCTTTCTCCTTAAGGTTTACAGTAAAATATGAGAGCAAAGTGATAGACTTTAAAATCAGCTATCCAAAGTGAAAATAGATGTTAAAAGATTTGGAAAGTTCTGAGGGAGCCCTGGTGTTTTAGTGGTAAGAATCTGCACTGCAATCCCAAAGATCTGGAAAATTCTGTTGTGCAAACTAAGGACCTGGGTCCTAAAATTTTTACCAAGAATATGGCTACACTTGGAAGCAGGAGTAGCTAGCATGCACTTTCCAAATAACATGCCTCTGGAAACTCTATGGACTTTGATAAATGACAATAGTTATAGAAAGGCTCCAGGCCTTTCGCTCACAGAGTTGCTATGAGTCATGCTCGACTTGATGGCAATCAACAACAACAACAACAACATGACTACACAAGATTTTGTTAAGAAGTCTATGGCTGACGGGTCTAAGCCCTCACTACAGTACCAAATCCATCAGATTAGAGTGAAAGGGTCAGTGGTTGTAGTTACGTGCCATCCAGTCAGATGACCCTCTGGTGGGTAAATCCACAGGAGGAGATTGTCCATCTTTCTCCTGTGGATCGGCTGGTGGATTTGACCTTGGGGTTGGTAGCGCAAATCTTTATCCCTCAGCCACCAGAGCTCCCAAAAGACTCAGAGACAGGAAAAAAGGAAAGAAAATTGTTCTCTTGGAATTCTACAAATAGGAAATAGGCCGATGGAGCTACATCTTTTGTTCTCAAGTGAAAGAAAAGGACCGTCATCCCTGGAGAAACTTAAGATCTACAGAACTGGCAGAAGAAACATGAGGAGTAAAGCTTTCCTGGTTTCAAAGGGAGATGCTGGTGTCTCCTGGGTCTGAAAGACCAGTCTTTTAGGTTCCAAAGAGTTAGATCTTGACCAGCTCAGATACAAAGTACAGGGCTGCAGTTAAAGTGTGCCAGAGGAATGGGGCCACCACCCAGAGGGAGTGAGGCCTGTTTGTTAGGGCCACCCATATGATTCTACTGCAAGCAGCACTAAATAACTAAGACAATCCCTAATAGAGATCAAGCCTTACACAAATTTCAGATGACTTTTGTGTTTATATTCAATTACCTTGGAGATCATATCTTTTTCATCTCCTTGACGCTTCTGGCATCTGTCCCATGTCATGTCTGAACAAATATAGTCAGACAATGTGGTTTGCCCCAGTTCACAGAGAGGCTTAACACTGCCAGGGTGGGCAGGCAAATATTGCCAAAAATAAGAGTAGAAATGACTCCCTACACAGACAAGACGATTTTCATTTCTTCTGTTTTAGGAGACAATCTTTCGAAATGCCAGGATTTTCCCCTGTAATTATGAGCATATAGCAGCTAATAAGGCTAACACATCCCCTTTTTTCCCTTCTTTTTCTTCAGCCCATTGTGGTCTCTCGATAAAACTAATCTATATAACTGTTGTTCCTAGAAACAAGTTACAGTTAAGAAGGCGTAAGTCAGAAATTGGGTTCTGGTGGTACAGTGGTTAAGGCACTCCACTGATAAGTTAAAGGCTGTTGGTTTAAACCCAACAAGTCCTTTGGGAGAACAATAGAGCAATCTACTTCTGTGAAAGTTTACAAGCACAGGGAACTCTGTGGAGCAGTTCCACTCTGTTCTACAGGAGTCAGCTCAATCGCTGTGGATTTGATTTGGCTTTGTGGTGTTAGAAATAACACATGGTAATTTAAAGCTAATTATACTTATCACATATGTATAATACATCTTAATATTATCCAATTTCTTCACAATTGATCTTTGTTTGCTTTGTAAAATTCCCCATAAGGGATCATCCAAACAAGAATAATTTTTTCACTATGCTCTCCACTGGAATGTGGCTTCTAACAGGTGAGATTAAGGAATGTGCCTTGATGACCACTCTCGGTACCAGTAGCCAGGAAATTAAAAGATGAATTACATTGGGGAAGTCAGTTGTCAGAAACCTCTCCAAAGTACTGAAGAGCAATGATGTCAGTCTGGAGACTAAGGTGCTCCTGATGCAGGTCATGGTCTTTGCAATCAATTGTTATGCATCAGAGAGCTGGACAATGACTAGGGAGGACAGAAGGAGAATTGATGCTTTGAGCTGTGGTGCTGAAGAAGATTATTTAGTATATCATGGACTGCTAGGAGACAAACAAGTTCATCCTGGAGAGGGTGAAGCCAGGCTGCTCCTTGGATAAAAGGATACTGAAGCTTCATCTGACATACTTTGGACATATTGCAAGGAAAGACCAGTCCTTGGAGAGGGACATGAAGCTTGAGAGGGTGGATGGACAGTGCAGGAGAGGAAGACCCTTGATGAGATGGATTGATTCAGTGACTGGGGTAATAGGGATAGACATGTTGGGGACAATAAGATTGGCACAGGATAGAGCAGAGTTTAGGGCTGTAGTACATAGGGTCACTATGAGTTGCAGGCGACTCAACGGAACATAACAACAATAAACAACCTCAATGAAAAGGAGAGAGAAGATACTATGGCTAGTGGTTTGCCTGTTAAAAATATTGGCATGATTCTACACCACCCTCTGTCATCCTAAGAGCAAATATTCCCTAACTGCCATTGTTTCTGCCCAGTCCTCCTGGGATTATTCCCTCATTCCCTTTAATATTTGTCTCTGTCTTCCTGTGGCTCAAGATTTCATTATCTTACACTGAACTACTGTCATTGTGCCCTGATTCATTTCACTATCTTATCTCTTTCTTCTTCCAGCTTGTTCTCTACATTACCACCAAATTAACCTTTGAAAGGCGCAATTATTATTGTTTTGTTTTCTCTCTTACCATATTTCTCCCTGACCCATGGAACGACATAGCCGCTTCCCAGACTGGCATTTCAGATTCTGCATAAGCTGACTGACACAGCCTAACCATCCAACATCTTCCTGTCTTGTCTCTTTCCTCAACTCTTTCCCATTCTCTAAGCTTTATTGTGTGTCTGTCCTCATCAATTTGGATTCTGTATTTGAAATTCCAGCACCACCTTCCACTTCTTAATGTTGCTATTATACGCCATTGAGTCAGAACTCATAGCTGACCCTGAAGTGGGATTGCAGAGGCTTTAAATAGTATGATAAGAAATTGCACATCATTCTCCCACAGAACAGCTGGTGGATTTGAACTGAATGTCTTTGGGTTGGCAGTGTAGCTCCTTGCTACTTCTTACTATCACCAGTAATTTAAGACCTAGTCCAAAGAATAGCCTCTTTCAGGAAGGATTGGTTGACTCTTGCAGCTAGAAGAAAATGTCCACAGTTCTTAACTCTCTTTTGGTTTACCACCTTCTTTCCAATACTGTAATTATTTGTGTATGTGGGTGAATATATATATATATATTTTTATCATTGTCTGTTCCTTAAAAGCAGGTTCTGTATTTCACCCTCAATTGTATCTTTCACCCAAAGCCTTCCTCATATAGCTACTTAAAGAATAATTTATGAAAGAAAAAGAATTGTTTATGGATATGGACAAATGAATGAATAGATCTGAAACTGGAAATGGAAGAAAAGAATCAAGGCTATTTTCGTTATTATAATAAAGACAGCAAAAAAATACAGATGGAGGATAACATGGACAGGAAAAGTAAGAGAGACCTTAAACTTGCCTCCAAAGGGCAGGAGCTGAGTATTTCTCAGCTCCATCTTCTCAAAAATCAAATTGCTGCATGAACAGTGGCATGTGCTATTTGCGTAATTTATGTTATTGCTATTAGCTACCATCCAGTTGAGTACGACCCATAGTAACTCTAAAAATAACAGATCTGAACCATGCTCTATCCTGTGCCATTCTCACAATCTTTGACGTGTATGGACCCACTGCTACAATCCCTATGTCAATTTATGTGGTTCAGGGACTTCCTCTCTTCTGCTGACCCTCCACCTTACCAAGCATTATGTCCCTCTCTTAGGAATAGCCTCTCCTAACATCCTGCCCTTAGAGAGGGACATCATGCTTGGGAGGGTGGAGGGATAGCGCAGGAGGGGAAGGCCCTCTATGAGGTGGATTGATTCAGTGACTGGGATAATTGGGATGGGAGTGTCAGAGACAGTGCGATTAGCACAGGACAGAGCGGAGTTTAGGGCTGTTGTACATAGGGTCGCTATGAGTCACAAGCGACTCGATGGGCACATAACAACAACAACAACAACATCAACATCCTGCCCAGAATATGTGAGACAAAGCTTTATCACCTTTGCCTCAAAGGGGCTTTCTGACTGCACCTTCTCCAACACCTATCTGTTTTGTTCTTTTGACAGATAATGAATGTTCAGTACTCTTCTCCAGCATCACAACTCTAAGGCGTTGATTCTTCCTTCTTCTGTCATCCTTATTCACTGCCCAGCTCTCAGCGGCAAGTGATTGAAAAGACCATAGCCTGAATCAGGCACACCTTAGTCCTCAAACTGACATCATTGTTCCTCAATACCTTGGAGAAGTTTCTTACTTCAAGCTTGCCTACTGCAATATATCTCCTGATCTCCTGACTACTGGTATGAAGGGTGTTGATTGTAGATTCAAGTAAGACGAAATTGTTGGAAGTTTCAATCTTTTCTCCATCTATAACAAACTGTGGCTGACTCTGAGAAGAATGGGAATCCCAGAACACTTGATCGTTCTAATGTGAAACCAGGAGGCAGTCATCAGAACAGAGCAAGGGAACACTGCATGGTTCAAAATTGGGAAGGGCGTACACCAGGGATGCATCCTACCTCCATACCTT
>NW_006399756.1:26741959-26742998 GCF_000299155.1 Elephantulus edwardii
TTGATGCCTTTGAGCTGTGGTGCTGGAGGAGAGTATTGAGAGTAACATGGACTGCTAGGAAAACAAACAGATTCATCCTGGAAAGGGTTAAACTAGGTAGCTCCTTGGAGGCAAGGATTTTGGGGCTCCGTCTAACATATTTTGGATATGTTGCAAGGAGGGACAGGTCCTTGGAGAGGGACATCATGCTTGATAGGGTGGAGGGACAGCGCAGAAGGGGAAGGCCCCCTGTGAGGTGGACTGATTCAGTGGTTGGGGTAATCGGGATGGGTGTGTTGGAGACAGTGCAATTGGCACAGGACAGAGCAGAGTTTAGGGCTGTTGTACATAGGGTCGCTATGGGTCGCAGGTGACTCGATGGCACATAACAACAACAATGATGTTGGTCCAATGGTAAGAACTTTTCTTTTCTTGATGTTGAGATGCAATTCATATTAAAGGCCGTATTTTTCAATCTTATGCAGCAAGCACTTCAAGTCCTCCCCACTTTCAGCAAGCAAGGGTTGTATCATCTCCAAAATGTAGGTTCCTCTGATCCTGATGCCACATTCTTCTTCAGAAAGTCTAGCTTCTTGAATAGTAATTTGCTCATCATACAGATTGAATAGGTGTGGAGGAAGGATACAAGCTTGATGGACACCTTTTTAAAATTTTAAACCATGTGGTGTTCCCTTGCTCTGCTCACACAGTAGCTTCTTGATCTAGGTATAGTTTTCACATGAGAACAAGAAAATGTTCCTGGATTCCCTTTCTTTTCAATGTCAGCCACTCTTTGTTAGAGAATTCTTATTACTTTGGCAACATGCTGACTGAAGGGAAAGCCAGGTGTAGGATTAGTTTTCTAGCCTTAAAATTATTAGCAAACCATAACAAATAATTACTATGTTTATACTAACACATGATAATTGTTGTTGTTTATTTGTTGTTGTTATGTGCCGTAGAGTCACTTGTGACTCATAGCGACCCTATGTACAACAGCCCTAAACTCCGCTCTGTCCTGTGCCAATCGCACTGTCTCCAACACTCCCATCCCAATTAT
>NW_006399756.1:26744548-26746045 GCF_000299155.1 Elephantulus edwardii
ATAGCAACTCGAGGTTTGAATTTGTTCTTCAGTTCCTTGAGCTTAAGATATGCTGAGCGAGTTCGGCCCTTTTGATATTCTGACTCCAACTCCTTGCACATTTCATTGTAATATGTTGCTTTGTCATCCCGTGCTGCCTTTTGAAATCTTCTATTCAACTCTTTAGTATCTTGAATTATTCCTTGTGCTTTCGCTTCTCTGCGCTTCAGTGCAATTTTCAGAGTGTCTTCTGACATCCATTTTGGTCTTTTCTTCCTCTTCTGTCTTTACAATGACCGTTTGCACTCTTCCTGGTTAGTGGAGAGTTTCCATTTTTTATTTTTGTAAAGCAGCAGATTTCCGACGTAATAAAAGGTGAGCCAACAAGCTCAGAAATTGGAATTATATGCATAAAAATATGGTTTCTTGCCTCTTTCTCAGTGAATTTTGGTGCTTCTTGTGGGGGTGGGAACTTTGTGTCATAAAGCTTTTAGAATTTCTGGATTAAAGTGTCATAAGTATATCATTATTATGTGATGCAATTTTATGTGAAGAAAATCAGGGTTTATGCTAAATGAAGAGAGAAAAAAATCTACATTTGAAAGATTAATGAGGTCACTTGACAAACTCACTTTGACCACTGAAAATTGTGTTCACACATTACACGTCAGTCACATAGAGTTGAAGCCACCTATATTCCCATTGCCCAGCAAGTATATTCCCAGAGAAACCAAATCCACTGACATAGATTTGATTCCAACTCACAGCCACCCTCCATCATGTTCCTGAGGTTATAAATCTTAACAGATGGATACTGCACCTCTTTCTTCCAAGGAGCAGGCTGGTAGGTTCAATCTGCAAACCTTTCTGCTAGCAGCCAACCACTTACCCACTATGCCATTGAGACTTGGTATTGACTGTACATACACATCTATATGTATGCATATAAGGACCCTGGTTGTGTACTGTGTTATGTGTCATGCTGCTAACAGAAAGTTTTAATCCACCAGCCACTTCAAAGGAGAAAGATGAGGCAGTTTGCTCCTGTTGAGATTTACAGCTTCAGAAACCCATTGGAGGGTTTCCATGAGTCAAGGAAAGTGGGTTTCGTAAGGAGAGGAATAAAAATGTACACACACACACACACACACACACACACACACACACACACATATGCAAGTATTTGTGGTGGTGTGCTGAGCTCAGAGGCTGTAAGAAGGAGGACATAGCCAGCCGACAGAGTGACTGGCAGATCTGAATTACCTGCCTTTGGGTTGGCAGCACAAACTCCTTACCACTAAGTCACCAGAGAGCTCCATATAAATGTGTGTGTGTGTGTGTGTGTGTGTGTGTGTACTGCCATGAGTTGGTTCCAGATATACCAACAAATAAATCTTTACTCGAGAACACTTCCCACTCGAGAACACTTCCCATCTTTTTCCCATGAAAGAGCCTGGTGGATTGGACTTGAACTTCCAGCCTTTTAATCAGCAGTGTAACACATTAGGAGCTATGCCA
>NW_006399756.1:26746181-26756373 GCF_000299155.1 Elephantulus edwardii
GCCGGTGGATTCCAGCTATTGATCTTTTAGGTAGCATTCCAACAATGAATTTAGGAAAACACCTTGATACACACTCTTCTCCCATTTTACTCTCTAATAGATCAAGACCATCCGGGGAAAACAGTTGATGGATTAGTTAATGATAAAGCATTAATGAGTGAAAATCTTGAACAATTGATGCACTAAGGATCTCATTTTGAAAAGAAGTAACAAGATGTAGAAATCTTATCCCATAGATGAAGGTTGACTTTGCACAGATGAATGGAGAGAACAGAATTGTTCTAGAGTCTACAGACAGAGTATTTGGTCATTTGGCACCAATCTGGGCTTCATGTGAACAGACATCCTTCCAGCCTAAGCTACTTAAAAGTCAATATAGAGTTTTGGAAAGATGACTATATTTCTGGTTAATAATTTTATGTCTACAAAATACAAATTTGATTAATGTGACTCATTAACACAGCTCTGTTCATGCAGGAAATAAACATATTTCCGGTATCTTAGTCACTGCTATCTTCAAAATCTGACTCTGAGTGCCTTGATTTTGGCTGCTTTCTTGCTTATTTAAAATGCTTAAGAGACAATTTCCTTAGACTCAAGTATGGAGTAGAAATTTAATACTTGAATATTGAGTGAATATAAAATTTCTTTCATTTCATTTCCCATATCAAGTCTTATTATTTAGGGTTTTGTCAGGCCAAATAAACACCAAGTAACTAGAATGTAAGTTCTTGAATTCAATTTTTTTTCTCTCCTTAAAGTGCCTAACACATGATTCTGTAAACAGTATTCACATGTACATGTGTCACCATGCAAAGTACATGTGCACACGTACACTGTGTGTATATGTACACACGTAAGTTACTAGCTATTGAGTTGTCTTGGAGAGTTCAAATTTAGTTAATATTGGGGTTTAGCTGCCAATGGATATTCCCATTGTGCTTAGAGAACACCAATATGAAATCCAAGAGGAAGGGAAAACCATCCATGCTTATTCTAAGTAAATGTTGCTGAGCATTGATTTTGGTTTTATATAGTAGTTAAATAACTGGTTGATCTACGGTTTCTGAATCTTAGTGGAAAGATTTTTAAAGTAATCAACAAATTACATCAACACCACTGTGCTGCTATCTGAAAGCATTCCCACTATTCAATTGGTTTCAGTTCTTAGTTACATTTTTATTTGCCCTCAGCCCGACATATTTGGGCTTAGCTCAAACTATAACTAATCCACTGCTGTCAAGTACCAATCAAAGCATAGTGGACCCTCCAGCAAGTTTTCAGAAGCATTAAATGGCACAAGAGAAGATTGCCCATCCATCTCTTGTGGAGCAGCTGCTGAATTTGAACTACCCAGTTCTGGGTTCATAGCACAATTCTCTACCCACTAGGCTACTAGATTAAATGTTACTATTGCATAAGGAAGCTGAAACAAAGGCTTAAGAGTCAAGTGGAGCATAGGCTCTGCCACTTACTAGACAGAAAACTGGCCTGGTTCTCAACCTTCTGAACTTAACTTTCCTCAGCTGTAAGTAAAAGTAGATAGTCATATATATGGTAACACATCTCTCTTAGAAGTAGCTCTGGTAGTATGGTCTGTTATATATTGGACTGCTATCTGGAAGTTCTAAAGTACTCAAGAGCAACGGTGTCTCTTTGGAGACGAAGGTGCACCTGATACAGGCCATGGTCTTTGCAATCACTTGTTATGCATCAGAGAGCTGGACAATGACTAGGGAGGGCAGAAGGAGAATTGACGCCTTTCAGCTGTGGTGCTGGAGAAGAGTATTGAATGTACCATGGACTGCCAAGAAAACAAACAGATTCATCCTAGAGAGGGTTAAACCAGGCTGCTCCTTGGAGGCAAGGATTCTGGGGCTTCGTCTGACATACTTTGGACATGTTGCAAGGAGAGACAGGTCTTTGGAGAGGGACATCATATTGGGTAGAGTAGAGGGACAGCACAGGAGGGGAAGACCCTCTATGAGGTGGATTGATTCAGTGACTGGGGTAATCGGGATGGGTGTGTCAGAGGCAATGCGGTTGGCACAGGATAGAGCAGGGTTTAGGGCTGTTGTACATAGGGTCGCTATGAGTCTCAAACGACTCGACGGAACATAACAACAACAACAACAACAATCTGGAAGTTCAGCAGTTGGAATCCACCAGTCACTGTGCAGGAGACAGCTAGGTCAATCTCTTTGGATACCCAATTTGTCATGAGGTGAAGTCTTTTTGGAAACGCAGGTTGTCATGAGTTGGAACCGACTGGGTGGCAACGGGTGGGTTGATTTTATACCTCAGTTACTATGTGGATTAAATGAGGTCATGTGTGTGGAAATTCTGGGACATATTATACCTTAACCTCCTTTGTCTAAGGATCAATAATCCAAATATTCATACTGTGCCTCTTGAGTTGCTCCCAACTGTCAGTTCAAGAACATATACAAAAAAAAAAAAAATTAAAAAAAAAAAGAACATATACCAAGCATCAGGCAACACTTGCCCATGATGGCCTGTGAGGCTTCTCACAAGCTAACCCCTACCTACCTCTCCAGCCTCGCTTTCACTGCCACTCTCTCCTTACTCACAGCATATAAAGCCGTCTTCTCATGGTTGTTGGTAAGTGTTGTCGAGTATGAACGGAAGACCTGAACACATGTAGAACTTTCATCATTTCTCCAAGTTCACAGAGGCAAGCTATTTTGGAAGCAGATGCCACTCCTGCTTCCAATTTTGTTTTAATTGGGGAGCTCCACCAAACATTGTCCACCATGGGTAACCATTATGGCATTTCACACATCAGTGTCACAGTGTTTAGCATCACAGCAACCACGAGTTACCTCTGTACAGCAAATGGACAGACCAGTGCTATACCATTTAGAAGAATGTTTGACTAAAAATAATTAAAAGCAGGCCTGAGGGCTGCAGATTAAAATCATCCACTTTTGGCTTGGTAGCATCACTTTCTGTCCACTAGGCCAACTGAGCTCTCTCTTAGTGTTCCTCAGAGTCACCACACTTCTTCCACCTCACAGCCATCTCAGCCATCATTCTTTCCTCTGTCTGGACTCTAAAATAACCTTTTTTTTTTTTTTAAATAACCTTAACCTCACCCTTCACCTGTGTAAATCAACCTTCCTCTATGGGACAGTGTTAACTTCTTTTAAAAACTAAGCCCATATTCCATAGATCATTCAACATGTTCAATCATTATCATTTTATTATTAACTAATTCATCCACTATTCTTTCTAGATAGCCGTGACAGAATGGGGGTAAAATTAAAACCCAAAAAACTAAACTTGTGCCATCTGATCAGTATGGACTTGTGACAAGCCTGCATCACCTTTCCAAGGCTGCAAATCTTTACGGGAGACCACCCTTTTCTCCCTTGGAGTACCTGGTGGGTTAGAAACACGATCTTTTGGTTAGCAGTCCATCATATACCACACCACAGCAACTGGTCTCCTCGGCTTCATCTGAAGCAGGTTGTTCTGATAACCCAGAGCGTGCATGTGTACCTCTAGGGGTCTGAATCCACCAGTTGCATCTCATCCTGTTGGGATATATAGCCTTCAAAAACCCAGTGGAGGGTCATTATGTGTCAGAACCAACTCAGGGGCTGTTGAGAGTGAGTGCCAGGGCTCCTTAGATGGAAGTGAAATACATAAAGGAAGCAGATCTTGGATATAAGTTGTGCTGCTAATTTACAAATTTCACAGCTTTTCTAGGACTCTGGAACTTTGCTCACAGGTCTCACCGGGGCCTAGATACATCATAAATCATGGACACTGGCACTTTGAGTATCCCAGGGTATACACATAGGGCAGGACACATAACAGCGTGTATATGCTATACAAGGTAAGAAGTAATAAACACTGGAGCTTGATGCTGAACCTTTGTTCCCTTTTCTGCATGGATCCGTAAATGGTTAATCTACCTCAGCTGGTAAGAGAAGTATTCTGTCTCCTGTAAAGTTTGGTTCCTGGAGGCAGATTTTTTTTTTTTTCAATCCAGCAAGTGTCAGATAATTGGAAGGGTGGAGTAACGCTGCAAACCGACACACCTTTGTCAGGACTTGTTTGGAAGCAAAGAACTGAAAGAAACAAGGGAGCGAAAAGAAGTGAACATTTTTGAAAGATCACTCAGCTTTAACACACCTTGGCTGGGTCTGGATAAAAAAAGTGTGAGCTGAAAACCTCTGCAAGAAAACAGTAAGAAGAGAGCGAGAGAAGGAGGGATCTGTCCAAGATTGTTTCTCATTCTTTGAAAACCTCCAGCAAGGTATGTGCCCAGGAATTTGACCTTTCTCCCTTTCTCCTAGACTTTGATTTAAGGTTTGCCATTTAGCACATAAAATGTTTATTGGAGAAAATAGGGCTCTTTAGTCTCAAAGGGCTGGCTGACATGATTAATTGATCCTAAGTGGTTATTTTGGTTTGTACATTCGTTGAGGGTAGGTTTTATAAAAAAGAAAGACCCATCGGAGGGAGAGAGGAGACCAGTTAAGATAAGACATACTGGCAAGATTTTATTGTTATTATTGGAATTGTTGAATGAATTATGTTAAGGTGATTTCATTAAAAATAAGAAAACTTCTGTGATTCCTTTTTTTTCTCAATGCCAGTCTCTCTCCCTTTCTCCTCTATCTCCCTCTCCCCACTTGAAAGTGGACCGTAAATGAGAGGTGAAGTTCAAGTGCGTCCTCAGGTGGGGCAAGGCTCTTCCAAGCTGCCCCTGAGGCATCAGTTGAGCTGAGAAGCTGCGGAGCCTCTGTGTTGTCAGGTCTGTCTGATTAAGTTGGGCAAGCCCTGCTCTTTACCACACTCTAAAATTACTGCCCCATATAGTTGAAACTTTGGAATACTTAGCCCAGAAATTTCCTGAAGTCAAACTTGAAAGGAGAACAAAAATGTTGCCTTTGTGTCCACTCTGGCTATCCTGGGTCAAAAGAAATCCTTTTGGGGTGAGAATTACCAGCTGAAGTATCTAACTGGACTGCATTCACTGCTACCTCTGTGATGGGCAAACCCTCCAGGGTATATATTCTTTTTATAAAACATTTCAGTAGCAGTCATAATGTTGTTGGATTTATGTCCATAAAAAAGTAGTTACCATTTTAAGAAGCATTTTATAAACAAGTAAAATTATGTTTTTATTAAGTACATTCTTAAAGCACAAATCTAAGAAGAAGGGGGCGTGGAATCCAGCTTAGAACTGAACTGAAAGAAATGTCCAGACTCTTTGATGGACAGCCTTCGGAGATGCACAGGGGCTTGCTGTACTCTCAGCCCCCAGGATAAGAGTTTACAAGAGGACAATTAGAGTAAACAGTCTGCCTTTAAACTTGGATAGAGACTCCTTTAATCCGTGAAACTCATCACACTCAAGAATCAACCACATTTATAGATTATGCTTGACAAAAAAAAAAAGGCTAGGTCCACATAGTTAGGTTCATTTGCCCTTCCTCATTAACGGAGCAGCAGGGCTTAACCAAAACAGTTACAAATAAGCCATTTAATCACAAAATTGACAGATGAGCTCCAACCAGAAATGAAAATATAGAGTGTGAAATGTAGCATGGCAGAGCTGGTGAGGACGGCACAGGACAGTGCAAGGTTTTGATCTGTTGTTCATAGAGTTGTTTATGAGATGTAGTCAACTCCACACCACCCAACAACAACAATGAATGTAGCAAGTGAGAGAGTCCATAATTCAAATGTCCCAGGGATAACATATTTGAGATGACAAGCTAGAGGATTGGTTTTGCTGGCTGTCAAACTGGTACTCAGAGTTATCAAGTCAATAGCCAGTTTTCTCACATTCTGGCAATGTTATGATTGGTTTGTTTTTAAATTTAAGAATGTACAGACCCTGGAGTGATAAGACCTATAAAAATAGATCTGTGATTCCTTAGCAAAGTATTATTGTGGTGGTGGTGGTTGTGTAACATCAAGTTGGAACTAACCCATAGCTGACCCTCCAGTGGGTTTTCAGGGACAATTTATCACATGAGAGGAGATTGCCCATCCTTCTCTCGTGGAGCAGTTGGTGGATTTGAACTGCATATCTTCAGGATTGCAGTGCAGCTTCTTGCCACTAAACCATCAGAGGTCCTAGCAAAGTATGTTATTGTCGTTATGTGCCCTTGAGTTGCTTGCAACTCATAGCGACCCTATGTACAACAGCTTGGAACCCTGCTCTATCCTGAGCTAACCCCATCGTCTCTGGCACACCTACCTCCACTAGTCACTGAGTCAATTCAACTCATTGAGGGTCTTCCTCTCTAGCAAAGTATAGGAAAGTTTATTTTTAAAGTAAAAAATAGACAATCTCTTTTCACTCTCTTCTTTGTATTGAGAATCAAGAGATCAAGTGTAGGTTTAATATGGACAATGGTAGTTTGTCCTTGGGTTTTTGTCTATAAAATCACATCCTCTTATCTGAACAGTTACAGATAGTTGAAACACCATTTAAAGCAAGTAGGAGTGGGGGAAAGCCATATAAAATTATTTCAATTTGTGTTTAAGTGGGGTTTTTTTGCATAAAAAACAACATGGATTATTTTAAAATCTTAGAACATTAAGTAGGAAATAATTATGAAATAGTCCATTAGAAATTCATTTGTTTAGAATTGAACTGAATGACCTTCCCACCCTACTTCCAGTGAATGTTCAAGAAGTTAATGTCTTATAATGTTTGATAGCACTTCAGTTAAACAGAGCTTTGGGAAGATGAGTGCATGGTGAGTACTGCTAGAAGAGGCAGGATTGGGCATGTAGCGTTCTCCTCCCTAACACTAACTCGAAGTCAGTCACACCTTAAAAAAACTACCAGCACTTAAAAGGCTTAAAAAGGAAGTCCTGAGGGAACATCATAGGCCACGAGAGGAGCCTAGACCAACCTAGTCATCATTCCCCTTTGGTAACTCACTTACAGCAAGTTTTCTCTTAGTTTGGTTTAAAGGAATTCCCCCACCACATCACCTTCCACCTCAGGCTATCAGTCTGGCTGATGACTTTGGCAAAACCAACAAACATCTATTGTGTATTTTTAAGGCTCGTGGAATGATTGTGCATGGCCGTAGGACATAAACATGTTTGAGTGACTTCAGGTTTTCAGAAATGCAAGGGATACTTGTACCCAATTAGGGCAGGTTCATTGGCAAAGGAGGAGCCCACACGGCCTGGAGGGTCTCTGATTTGTTTTAATTTTTTTTATTAAATTTTATTAATTTTAATGAACATTTACAGAGATTTTGGGTTTTCATTCATTCATTGTTGCACTATTTCCTCTACCCTCCTCCCCAGTTCGTTCTTCTGGGTCTCTGATTTCTAATTGGCTGTCTCTTCATGCCCTTGGAAATCAAGAAATCCTCGGCTTTTAAATGCAGAAGCTGCAACTACACCACTGGGAAGTAGAGAAAAGTCGGGGGCCTAGAGATGTCTATTATTTTTCTGAGCACAGAAAGAACAAGAACGCACTTGCCAGGTTTCTACCTGGGGATTGAGACTCTTACCTAACAGAGCTATCATCAGTCTGCCTGGCTGGCTACAACTGGAATAATCCAGCGGCCAGTCCTGGAGGTGCAGCTGCCAACAGCAACTTTCACTGAAAGTTCAGAATAAGTGACGCTGTTGTTTTTGAGTGCTGTTGATTTGGCTCCAACCCACAGTGATTTGTAGGACAAGAAAACAAAACAGTGTCCCATTCTCACAATTGCTGCTTCACCAGAGTCTATAGCTGCAGCCATTGTGTCCACTTATCTTTGTGAGGGTCTCCCTCTTTTTCCACATACCCTCTACTTTACTGAGCATGTTGTCTTTTCCCAGGGGTTGACCCTATCTGATAGCATGCTGAAGTATGTGAGACAATGTCTCTCCATCCTCAAATCTGGCTGGGAACTTTTATAAACAGTTCCTTTCAGAGCAATGTTTCGTATCAGTTCAGGCTGCCTGCCCATAGGTGTGCACAACATAAGTCATACCAATTGCAGCAAAGCAGACAAAGTCATAGGCCAGGGTGAACTTCTAATGAGACTAGACTCTCTTGTTAAACTGTTTATGGGGACCCTCTTCTCATTCCAGGAAACATGCCTATAAAGACAATCTATGGCTTCTCAAATCCAGTCAGAATTTTTCTGGGATGTCTCATTCCTCACCTAGAGCTGCATTAAGAAACACTAGTGGGCAAGAAGTTGGCACATTCAACCAGGCCCTGAGGCTAACTCTGCCAGTCTTAGTTCCATCAGTGGTTGAAATGTGGTTGTGTAACAGCCTTGGATTTAGATGGAGAAGACACCCAGAGTCACATGACGTGGGTGCTAGACACTTTTGCTTTTGTAAGTCTTTTCTCCCACTAAAAAAAAAGTTTTTTAACTTTATTTTAATAAGGGCATTGGTATGTTGCTATTGTTAAGTGTCATCAAGTCGTAGATGATTCCTAGCAACCCTGTGAATGAAAGACCTGAACACTTGTATAACTTTCATCATTTCTCTAAGTTCATAGAGTTTCCATAGTTTCTATTTTGGAAGGGGATGCCACTCCTGCTTCCAAGCGTGTTTTAATTGGGGAGCTCCACCAAACACTGTCCACAATGGCTAACCATTCTCACATTTAACACATCAGTGTCACAGTGTTTAATTTCACAACAACCATGAGTTACCCCTGTACAGCAAATGGACAGACCACTATAGACACTTAGAAGAATGTTTGACCAAAAACAATTAAAAACAGGCCTGAGGGCCAAAAATTAAAATCACTCACCTTTAGCTTGGTAGTATAACTTTTTAGCTAGGCCAACAGAGCTCTCTCTATGATTCACAGCAATTCTGTGAACAACAGATCTAACCCTTGCCCTATCGTGCTCCATCCCCACAATCCAAGACACACTTGAGCCCTTTGCTACAGTCACCATATAAATCTATCGTGTTGAGGATCTTCTTTTCTTCTCTGATCTTCTACTTCTCTCACATTATGTAATTTCCCAACGACTGGAACCAACAGAAAAATAATCAAAGTTGTTTGGTTTATATTTAATTTTTTTCCATCTGATTTTAAAAGAAATTACTTTTTTTTTAAAGCCCCTAATATCATGCTTAGAAAGGTGGAGGGACAGTGAAGGAGAGGAAGACTGTCAACCAGGTAGATTGGCAAACACAGTAACTGTACCAATGAGCTCAAGTGTGTCAGGTATGATGAAGATGGCACAGGATAGAACAGAGTTCAGATCTGTTGTTCCTAGGGTCACTACGAGGTATTCTTGACTTGACAACACCTAACAACAAAAGGATCATGGATCTAAGCATTGTGTCAATTGTGCCCAATGGAAAGGTTGGGTCCAAAGTGTTCAGGCAAGGGAAGGAAGACTGGAAGAGCGACCTTCAAGACAGGGCCTTTCCTGGGCAGAAGAGCCTGGCCCCAGAATCTCGAGCCTAATTTCAATTGCCACCAAAAGGAGAACTAGAAAGGATAGAAGTTTAGCATAAATGAGAAAACTACCAAGAAGTCAGATTTCAAGGCCTTTGGGCACAGGGCACCACAGTAAAAAGGGTCCCAATTATTGTACTTTCATGTATATTTAAGTCTTAATACACAGTCCCCATTTTTTTATACCCCTCATGCTAAAGGTGCACTTGCTGTTGTTGTTAAGTGCCGTCAATTCAAGTATGACTCATAGTGACCCTATGAACAAAACACCTGAAACCTGTTCTATAACTATCATAATTTCTCTATGTTCATAGAGTTTCCAAAGGCATGTGGTTTAGGAAGTCGATGCAACTCATGCTTCCAAGCACTGTCCACAATGGGTAATCATTATGGTGTTTGACACACCTATGACACAGTGTTTAGCATTACAGCATGCCAAGTTATTTTGGTACGGCAAATAGACCACTGTTTTACCACTTACTCCTGGATTTCAAATCCTACTATACTGCCATGGAGATCAAGACAGCATGGTACTGGTACAATGACAGACACATGTATCAATGGAATAGAATTGAGAATCTAAAAATCAGCCTGTCTACCTATGGTCAACTGATTTTTTACAAGGAGATGAAATCAGTTAAGTGGAGAAATGACAGCCTTTTTAACAAATGGTGCTGGTAAAATTGGAGAACTATCTGTAGAAAACTCAAGCAAGATCCATAACTCACTCCATAAAAAAAAAAAAAACCACACAGAAAAAAA
>NW_006399756.1:26757518-26759085 GCF_000299155.1 Elephantulus edwardii
TATAAAAATGAAAGAATTTTTTTTTTTTTACTTTTCAAAGAGAAGAGAGAACTGGGGGGGAGGGATGGGAAGGAAGAAAAGTGCAACAAGGAATGAATGGAAATCCAAAGTCTCTGTAAACTTTCATTAAAATTCATTAAAAAAATAAAAGGGGGAAAAAATATTCATCCCAAAATCAATTAACACTAGGCCCAAGGGCCATAGGCCCAAGGGCCCTACTGCTTTTTTGAATACAGACTCACCCACCAAATGCTGGATGACTATAAACCAAGAGACCTGAGTGCACAGCCCACTGTTAGCTAAAATTAACAAGTCAGATCAGCTGAAACCTGCTTGTGGATGTAAAAAACAACCAAAGGCACACTTAATATTATAATTCTTTTCCTTTTTCAGAAGGGGAGCAAGAATGAAGAACACAATACTCTCAAATATGTATTTTCCCACATATCTCTATGGATCTCTTGCAAATTGTCTTCATATATTTTTCCTACATACATTTGCACATAAGCATATTAGAGCAGGTGTGTTATTATGAGAAAAGTTTGTATATTGCAATGCATGAAGATTTATACCAATATAAGATATGACAATTACTGAGATTTTATCCTGACTTAAGTACACCCAACATCATTATCACAACCAAATTCTAAATAAAAAAATATAAATAAATGTGTTTTATTTATAGTTCTATATACAACAGTGACCATTATGGAATATATAAAAATTAACTAAGTGATAACTTTAAGTGCCTTGACAGATAACCTTCAGCTATTTATTACCTTGGAAAAAAGAACAAGGGCTTTATAGTCAAAGTCTACTATGTAAAACGTTTTAATGCTCATCAGGATCAAGTTTATCCTATGGGCATCCTGGGAGATTCAGTACCAAGAACAAGAATCCAAAGTTGTTGTTGTTTGTACCATCAAGTGAGAACCAAGTCATAACTGACCTTCCAGTGAGTTTTCAGAGGCATTAAATCACCCATCTTTCTCCTGTGGAGGAGGCTGATGGACTTGAAGTGCATGCCTTTGTGTTGGCAGCTCAATTCCTTACCACTAAGCCAGCAGAGTTTCTTAGAATCCAGACTTATTCTCTATCATACTGATGACAAAAAATGAATGTGATTCAATTCTAAGGATCAAGTTCTTGAGATCTAGCTAGAAAAGGAGTTGAGGAGTTGGTAAAGGCAATGGTCAAAGGCATGGCTGTTCATGGTTTCTGCGTTTTTCCTGCAGGCGGCTATGGTATGGACGTAACCAAGAAAAGCAAACGCGATGGTACTGAAGTCACAGAAAGACGTAAGAGCTTCTTAGAACTTTTACTTCCTTATAAAATTAATATTTTGAGGAATATCATCACAATTTCACCACAACCACCATCAATTTTCAGTGCTTCCCCAAATGGACTCTTCCATAAGATTAGTTTTATTGATTTATCCTGCTTTTTCTTCTAGGATGAAAATTGATTACTACTTTGATGTGTTTTCACAGCCAGAATTTTTTTTAATTTGTTCTTTTTTTTTTTAAATTATAATTATATTTTATTAATTTTCATAAACATTTACAGA
>NW_006399756.1:26759690-26809544 GCF_000299155.1 Elephantulus edwardii
CTGTTTCAGTGCAGTATACATTATTGAACCCATCTTACTCAGTCTCTCCCCAACCCCAAGGACAGTCCCATTCTACAACAGCACAGCCAGAATTTTTAATGACTGTATAATATCCCATAAAATCCCTTTGACACTATTTAGCTATTCTCATGCTTTGGCATCTACTGTTACATACTGTTGAATCAGGACTGACTCAGCTGACTCACCACTGGGTTTTCAGAGGCAGTAAATCCCACAGGAGAAGATTGTCCATTTTTCTCCCATGGAGCAGCTGGTGGATTTGAACTAGCTGGTGCCTTCAGGACCAACTCCTTACCACTAGGCTACCAAAGCAGCTAGGACAATAAAAATAGAAAAGTATAATCCCACTTACTGCAAGGATAAAGTTGGAATAACACTTGTGTCACTGTCAAAATCTACACTAAAATAATTGAAAACAGTCACCCTTCTTCTGTTAAACTGTCCAAATGATAAATCTAGGGTCATTAAAACTGTCCCCCTAGTAACTCTAAGTTAGAGAACTTGTTTTACCTATTCTGTGACTTTCATATATCACCAATTAAACAAAAATTCTGGCTCCACAGACTTGGAACTTGGAATTAGGAAATAATGTATTTTTATGTAGCAAAGGATCCCAAAGGCCTATGCATTGAGAGGGTTAGAGGAAGCACGGGACTATTATTCCCTTTTATGCATCGAACACTATTTCTGTTCTGTTCATAACCCCAGGTTCCTGTTCCTGCTAGAACACTAAGGTAAGTAGGAAGATGCACTAATTAGGCGATGGACTAACATGAGATGGAGCGGTTGCAAGCAGCAGCTTAAAGCAGCCAAAAAAATAATCCTGCACCATCTTCTTCCGTTCCTTTTCTCTCCACCCCACACCAACACCCATGTATGTGTGCTACCCACTCTTACGAATATAAGCAGCACACAAACACAGGCATACACAGTATAGATTTAAAGAACAATAAATCTGTTCCTCTATGTCAAATGGAAGGCACTCTGGAGGCCTGTTGTTGTTTGTTGTTGTGTGTTGTCCTGTTGGAACTAACTCATAGCGAACCCTTTATTGGGTTTTCAGAGGCAATAAGTGGCCCAGGAGGAGATCCTTCTTCCATGGAGCAGCTGGTGGATTTGAACCCTGTGCCTTTTGGGACTGTAGCACAGTTTAAGGAGTTGCACTGCCAACCCAAAGGTACACCATTTGGTAAGGTGGTGAGGAGGAGTGCTGCAAAGGGCCATGGTTCAAATCCACCAGCCCCTATAAGGAGAAAGATAAGTAATCTCCAACCGTAAAATTTATGAACTCTGAAAATCTTCTTCACAGTCAGCTGTGGATCAGTTCCAATTCCACAGCACATAATAACAGCAGCTTGTGAATCTACCCAAACACTCATGTTACAAAAGAATAGAATGAATCTGAAAAGAGGATTTTTTTTTCCTTTTAAATGTTATCTTTGAAATAGCTTCTACTCTTATTATATCCATACTTACTTTGAGCTTTGGTGTTGGAGAAGAGTATTGAGGGTACCATGGACTGCCAAGAAAACAAACAGATTCATCCTGGAGAGGGTTAAACCGGGCTGCTCCTTGGAGGCAAGGATTCTGAGACTTCGTCTGACATACTTTGGACATGTTGTAAGGAGAGACAGGTCCTTGGAGAAGGGTATCATGCTTGGGAGGGTGGAGGGCAGGCGCAGGAGGGGAAGACCCTCTATGAGGTGGATTGATTGACTGTGGTAATCGGAATGGGTGTGTCAGAGGCAATGCAATTGGCACAGGATAGAGCAGGGTTTAGGGCTGTTGTACATAGGGTCGCTATGAGTCACAAGCAACTCGGAGGCACATAACAACAGCACCAACAACCATCAGTCGAGATTTGGAGGCATAATGTACTGTTTCTTCAAGTCTATCTTTAGTATCCTTCTCAAGATAGGGCAGATTTCAGAGCTATTGTACACAGGGTCGCCATGAGTCTCAGGGGACTTGAGGGCACATAACCACAACAACAAGTGTGACTTACCCAGATTTCTCTTTCCAGCCCACACTCTAATACATACTCCTCACAGTCAGGTGTGACCCTCAAGATTTCATAGTAAACCCAAAATAAATGAAGCACCTCCCAGGTTCATAAAGAAGTACAAATATTATCTGCTTCTCAATGAGATCAGATAGGATGATTGGGTGTTGGTCCAGGTTGGGCTAGGGGACAATTTGGGAGTGTCAGTGCAAAGAAACCAAGGCACTCACACAAGAAGGGCCTGCTCCCTCTTCAAAGTCAAACTGGGATGAATGCAATTGTTGGATAAGAAACCTTGATACCAAGCCAAAACAACTTGCTTTCAAATCAGTGGCGTCTGAGTGCCAAAAAAATAAAAACTTAGTTTCTGAGTACATTAAAATCTATTGTTACTGAACTTTTTTAATGTCAAATGGGTCATATCCATACCTTAAAACAGAAGTAGACAAAAATCTGTATTCAGTCTTATTTTCATGTGCTCAGTCAGTGACAGAAGACCTTGCCCCAGCAGAGGGATCTCAGTGAGTAAACATACTTGACCTTTTGTTTGTATTTTTCTAGTTATCACTGAAACAGTAACCACAAGACTTACATCCTTACCACCAAGTAAGTAACTACCTCCACAGCTTTCTTCTTAATAAATCCTGAGTGAAGTACTCGTAACCTCATTGTAGCTTACTCTATAGTTGAACAAATACAATATATCTGAAATATTCAATAGAGAGAGATATAATTTATATATCACAATTTCCACCAATTTTAAACACACACTTTACTGATTTTAGTATATAATTTTGTAACTATCTCTCTGGTCTAATTTTCATGTAGACCATTTTCTTGCCCCAAAGAAAACCTTAATGACCATTAACAATTACTTTCTATTCCCCTTTCCGCTCCCCTCATCTAATGAAAACCACAAATCTACTTTCTGTCTCAATAGATTTGCCTGTTTAGAGTACTAAAATATCCGAACTTTTCTCCCATCTGAGAATGAGTAGAAGGTGGGCAGGGCAGTGGGGGTGGAGAAGGGAGTCTCTGAGTAAGCTTCACTTTGTGTCCACTTGTTCCAGGATGGTCCCTAGGTTTAATAGATTGGGTTATAAAGCAGCCTCACTCCTCCAGCTCTTTATAGGGAACCTGGCTCAAAGACAGTGGAGATAGCACCTCCCAGCAGATGAGGCTAGAAGAGTGATGGGCTTCCAGATAGAACACCAGCAATTTAGAGCTTGAGCTCGAGCCATGCCTTGAGCCATGTCTGCAGTGCTCATCAAGCATTTGGAAAGCGCAACCTCAACCTAGGGCTTGGCCTCCAAGAGCTTTTCCTCACTCAGCTGCCTTTTCTAACAGTGATACCTCCCCATCGAGCAACTTGCTACCTTCCACCCAGAAGCCTTTAAATATGGTGGAGCAATCGCTCTTAGCATTTGCAGTAAAACAATCCAAACTAGCACCTGGCAGCTTATGTCTTACAGAGGAGGACAAAATTACCCTGGGGAAAGGATCCCAAACTCAATGTGTCCTTGTGAGAAGGGAGGGAAGACTTGCATGGTCCAGGGAAATAAGGTGGCCCACTAACCCACTCTCCCCTTGTGTTGTCGCTTCTCTTCTCTGACAGAAGGGGGAACGAGCAATGGCTACTCTAAAACAGGTTCTCTTGGTGGAGGGAGCAGAGTGGAGAAACAGAGCCTGCTGCATGGCAGCAGCGGCTACATAAACTCAAGTAAGTGCTGTTAATGTGAAGAGCTGTGGACATGGAGCTGGAAAGTCCTGCAAAGGACATGGGGGTAGACAATGTCTTGAAACAATGTGAGGAGACAATTAGAGCTACTTATCATGCATTCCAAATGCCCCCGGAAGGCTCCAGAGGAAAGACAGTGCAGGAGAAGGTAACCATGAAATTATCAGTGTTTGACACCCAATTAACATATTTCCATCAAATCCCCAAGAAAAATAAGGGCGATGGATTAAAGAGACTCCGTGAGATGACTGCTCCCCATTGAATTGCTCCCTTAAAGCCATCTCTGTAGAGGGTGCACGGCTGAGGACTTACAATGCGAATGACCATCAGCCAACAACAAAGACACTTAATGATTAGGTTACTGTTCTCAGAAAACTGGTCACAGAGGATCCTACATCTGTGTAAGCTTCCAACACAAGCCCATTGTTCCCATTACAACACATTGTTCTATGGTAGTTTTATTTTTTTTTCCTTCTTAATAATTTTAAAGAGCATTTAGAGAGATTTTGGATTTCCATTCATTCATTGCTGCACTTCTCTCCCCACCCACCCCCCCCCCCGCCCCCCAGTTCGCTCCTCTCTTTCAAAAGTAAAAGAAACACTCCCTCCCTGGGACACAATTCCCCCACACCCCTCCCACCGCCCCAAGTACATTCCACTATGCAACCTTAATTGTGGACTCTTGTGATAACCATAATACCCTATCATACATCGCTCTTAAATTATTCTCTCCCTCATCTGTTTCAGTGCTAGTCCAACCAGGTCCTTTCCAATCCAACGCCCTGCCAAGTCCTCTCCACCCCCTTATGCTGTCACTACATACCTAAAGGATATCCTGCCTTTCAGTGGTCAGCTGAGGTGTGGCAATAGCAGCAGTGCTACCTTTCCAGGGCTCAGTAACCGTGGAAATGCCGACGCTTTTGCTTGTGTTCTTCTCTTCTCCCCCAGTGCCTCCTACAGGCCCCTCATTTAGGCAGCCTCAGTACATTTGGTCCATATAACTGGATTTCAATCGCCCTTTGAGTCATCTCAGATGAAGTACTATCAGGATTTGTGCTTTTTCCCACTTGTAGGTGGAAGCACAAGAGGAAATGCCTCTACCTCCAGTTACAGGAGGGCTCACTCACCTGCCTCCACTCTGCCCAACTCACCAGGCTCAACCTTTGAAAGGAAAACTGTCACTCGCCATGCAGCATACGAAGGTATCAGTCTCACCACCTTACAAAAGGCCCACTGTTTTCCCTGAGGAACTTCACTCTTCCACTGACGATTTACGTTTTGGGCACCTGTGTTTACCTGTGTCCGCCTCCTTACTTTTCTCCCCACTCATTTCTCTCATGACTCACGTTGCTTAAAGACTTTCATTCATTCACTCATCCCACGACTCAGTCATCCGTTCAACTGTTGTTCTGCCAGAGATCTCTCCTATGTGCTTAAATACTACATAGACTGCTTGAATAGTTGCTTAAATGAATCAGACATGAATCTTGCCTTCAAGCCACCAATAGTCTGATAGAAAAGTTAAGGTGATAAGTGTAGAGCTGTAACACAAAGTAGAAAAGGATTACAATTTTCATTTGAGAGGGTTAAGGAAAATAGTCTGGAGGAAGAGACATTTGAGCTGAGCTGTCATGAAATGCAAGATTTTGACGCCCAGATGGGAGAGGTGGATGCTTCGGGCCAAGAGAGCCTTTCCAGCATCTGCAAGGATAGGCAAAGATTGAATAAGGAGCAGCGGCTGGTACTTAGGTAGAAAAGGAGTCTCGGTTAAATGCTTCGATTTCATTCTATATGCAATGGGAGCCAAAGAGTCAATCGTATCTGAAAGGTAGCACATTGACTCGGGAGACCACGTGTAGGATAGACTTGTAGGAAAGAAACTAGCCACAGGTGACAAGTTAGAAGTTGCCTGCAATGATCCAAGAGGGAGAAGTTTTGCTTGGGACTAAAGTGGTCACAGTGGGAGTGAAGAGGAACTGGAGGTATGATTAGGTAATCTTGATAGGTCTGGGAATTGGTTGTATTGAGAGAAAGGGAGTTTAGAGAGTCAGCAACCCCACTGTGGTTTCAAACCCAGGTGTTTGGGCTCATGGTGGTGCCATTAATGGAGCAGGTTACTCTGTTTAGGTGGGTTTGTTATTTTACCCTGAAATCGAGCTCTTGGCACAGCTTTCAGGTGGAGGTAATAAGTTGTCAGTGGGACATGTAGGACTTGATCTCAGAGAAGTTAGGGCCAAGATGCCTAGTTGAGTACCATTCACAAAGTAGTTTAAAGGAGTTAAGAGCCTAATAATATCCAGGCGAAACGTCACTGACTGTGCAATGTCACTACAGTGTCTTTTCATGGTGAGTCCTGCGTTGGGCTTGACCTTCATTTTGCCAGAGTCCATGGCTGGGATAAGCATCACAAGGTCAGGATGTCCCTAAACATTATTTCCTGGGACTTCACCTGCACTAGCTCACTGTAAGACAAATGCAGTTAAGGGAACAGGGAAGAAAGGAAGGGAGAAAAAGAAAGGGAAGGAGAGACGAGGGGGAAAGGGGAGCAGAAGGAAGGGAAGAAAGAGGAAACTTCTGGTTTTCCTTTGTTCACACTGTGTCCCATCTGAAATGGACCAGGGACCAGAACGAAGTGACACCCAGTCCAGATAGGGGAGTGGTCTTTAAAATCATGAGCGTGTTCCATTTAAAATGTCTGCTGAAGAAGAGTCTCATTTTTCTCCTGAAACTTTGAGTGCTGTGGATGTTAAAAAAGAAGTCGCTGGGCCCTACCCATCCTCAGGCTTGTACTGTTTTATCATCCCTCCAGGGAGCTCCAGTGGAAACTCATCTCCAGAATATCCTCGAAAGGAATTTGGTACGTATTTTCCTTCTTTTCTGAGGAAATGGTCAATTTGGATCCTGCAAAAAATGTGTAGAGGGGTAGGTGCCATCATGAGTTAAACGTATTCTTCTAGAAGAATTTGACTGCTTGCCTGTTCTCTTTACTCTTTTTCCTGAAGTGTCTTCAAGGACCTGTCAGCCACATTAACTAGTATCATAAGATCATGACACACAGAGATGGCAAGTTATTTATACAAAGCTCAAGCTTGGATGAATACACCCTACAGCCAAATAACACTTAGAAGGATTTTTCCTTCACTGGGATTCACTGAGCCTCCCAGCAATAAGGAGCAGATATTAGAACACACACATTTCAAACTGCCCAGCATCTGAATACAAGTTACCTCAAAGTAGAGCTTTGAACCCTTTGAGTTTACTCAATCTTAGCTAATACAGTGAAACCAGAAAACACTTGAAGTTTTAAAATATGGATGATCCAGGATTGGGGATAATTATAGACTAAAGCCCTGGAATAAAAGACTTTAAAAAGAAATAGTGAGCCCTTTGAAGGAGCCTGATGTGGGATAGTGGATTATAGTCAAGACTGTGGAGAGCAAACATATTTCAAGTGGTGCAGTCACCCACCGTCATTGAGCCGAGCATCATAGTTTTCAACTCAGCTGCTGAAGAGATCTAGCTGCTACGCAGTGAGCACAATGCCCTTGTTTTCTAAGAAGGAGACTGACTTTCTGGCAGGGTTTGACCCATCATTTGTCTGCTCTGGTTACCATTGAAGGTCACCCATATTTTGAAAATCATAATCCATCTGGTTTCGCTTCATCAGCTGTGACTGAACCAAAATCTTAGGTCAGATACACACTTGGCCTTAAAATCTTTAGTTTGTATTTTTGCAAATTTCATTATGTATATAATTTTTTTATACGACCATTGAATTTTCATTGGTTGTTACTTATTTATTTGCTTATACTGGAAATACAAAACAGTCTCTAACGACAAATTAAAGGAAAATGTAACAGTTTTTAATACGTTTTATCAATATAGTCAGCCAGTCCAAATGGACTCTGCTATCACATGGCTTAACTAAAGCCATTTAACAACACATGTGGTCATCATTTATTAAGCACCTACTGCATAAAGGTTAGGGAGCACTGGTGGTTTAGTAGTAAGGAATTGTGCTACCAACCCAAAGGCATGCAGTTTGAATCCACCAACTGCTCCATGGGAGATAGATGGACAGTCTTCTCCCGTGTGATTAACCGCCCTCTGAAAACTCACTGGAGGATCAGTTATGGGTCAGTTCAAAATTGATGGTACATAACAACTTAACACATAAAGATTGCTGTTTGGGTACAGCATACAATGTAACAGCTCTCTCTTTTTCACACGCACACACACGCATGCACACACACCCCTACCTCTGTGCCAAAAAAATTCAAGTTGCTACCTTTTGCATATGCCTAGTTTTTTCCCCCCTTCTAACCTTACTTTTTATTTCTTTCTCAGCATCTTCTTCAACTAGGGGACGGAGCCAAACACGAGGTAATCACCACCACTGGGTTCAGTTCAGCTCAGTTCACCCAACAAGGATTTTCTGAGCAGACATTCAAGCTCTACGAAGTGTGATGAGGACAAAATGATAACTACGAGTAAAATCTGCTCTCTGGGAGCACACACTATCTCGGGAATATTTTTGCTGACTCTATCAGGATAGAAAAGATAATGTGAGATATAAACACGTGGAGGCAGGAACCAAAACACATGGTAATGACCTAGAGGAATAGCTTGTGTGCTGAGGATTCCCTAAAAATATGGATGTTATAATTAGTTTTACTTCTGATCTCCTAATTGCTGTTATGTATCAGAAGTTCAACAAAATACCTTCTTTTTCAAACTTTCCAAAGGATAGACAAAAGGCTCCATGAATGTTCTGAAATGTCCTTATCTGATCATGAAATGGAGAAATACAGGCTTGGGGAAAGCTGTCCTTGATAAACTTGGGTGAGGGTGGTGAGGATGTGTTAGGCTGTGCCAAAGAGCTCCAGGAGTTTCTCCAACACCAGGCCAGGCTTCCAGTGGGCATTCCTGCCATCAGTCACTCAGGAGTTAGGAGCATACCAGACACCCACAACTTTAGGCTAAAAGTTCAAAGATGCAGACTACCCAATTAAAGTTTAATTAATAACATTAAGCTATCAATTCCCTGCCCTTTCTGAGAAGTTCAAAACTTTAGAACATTCTATCCAGTGTTTGAGAGGCCAAGAGCCAGGAGGAAATTCATACAACATGTGGCGGGACAGGTGTTGGTCACTGCTAGTTTAAAATTAACCTCCTTGTCCAGCACAGGATTTAATTAGAACAGCACATTCCTGGGAGGTGTGAGGATACAGCTAGGTGGCAGTAGGTGGCAGTAGGTGGCAGAAGGAATGTCCCTTTTTTAAGGAGCACTCCCTCTGGGTGTACATAGGCATCCTTTTCTCAAGACAGGCATTTCAGAGCAGCCCAGAGATTCGTCCACTGAGCTCAGAGCTCATTCTGGGGATCCTGGTCTGGGTTCCTTAATTCACAGTCTTCTCCACTTCTTTCCTTGTGCAGAAAGTGAAATCCGAGTTCGCCTGCAGAGTGCATCCCCGTCTACGCGATGTAAGTGGCCACTATCTTCCTGAAAGGACAGGGTCCAGGCCTCCAGCCGCTACTGTCTAAAGGCTAAAGCTGTGCAGGGGTAGGAGGGTAAGGTGTGAGGGTGTGCATACATGTACACAGTCATTAAGTCAAAAAGCATTCTTTCAGGACCTCCTGTGAATTTGGCCCTCTGCTTGGTGCTCTGTGTAAGGTGCTGAGTGAGTCACAAAGTCACAACCCTTACTGCCCAACAGTCCATAGGCTGCTGGGGAAACAGTGGATCAACACCCATCACAGTGCAATGTGATGGTGGTCAGCTCAACGTAGGAGGAAATACACAGGACTGACCGCAAGGGAAACAGGTGCAAGGAGCCAGTACAGCCTTCCTGAGGTCAGTGGCGCATGGCTCAAGCCTGAAGAGCAGGTCAGAGTTAGACTCAGAGAGATGAGGCACCAGAGGACATTTAAGGAGCGAGAAGTAGTTCAGTCAAAACAACTACGAGATAACATCTCACCCCAGTAAGAATGGCAAAATTTAACAGAACAGCAAATATCAAATGCTGGAGAGGTTGTGGAGAAACTGGAACCCTTATTCACTGTTGGTGGGAGTGTAAAATGGTGCAACCACTGTGGAAAGTGGTGTGGCGCGTTCTCCAAAAGTTGCAAATAGAGATACCATATGACCCAGCAATTCCACTACTTGAAATATACCCCAAAGAAACCATAACCACCACACAATGAGATATATGCACACCCATGTTTATTGCAGCTTTGTTTACAATAGCAAAGAGTTGGAAACAACCTAAGTGTCCATGAACAAATGAATGGATAGAGAAGCTGTGATATATTCACACAATGGAATACTATGCTGCATTGAAAAACAAGGAACTCATGAAATAGTATTCATAATGGATGACCCTGGAGGACATTATGCTGAGTAAAATATCTCAGTCACAAAAGGACAAATACTGCATGGTGCCTCTGCTGTAAAACAGGACTGACATCGGGGTTGGGGGAGAGACTGAGAAAGATGGGTTCAATAATGTATACTACATTGAAACAGATGAGAGAGAGAACTGTTTAAAAGGGATATATGATTAGGTATTATTGTCATGACAGGAGTCCAGAGCAAAGGTTGCATAGTGTAGTGGACCTGGGGGGAGGGATTATATAACAATGAAAGAATTTTTCTTTTACTTTTCAAAGAGAAGAAAGAACTGGAGGGGAGGGGTGGGCAGGGAGAAAAGTGCAACAATGAATGAATGGGGAAAACAAAACAAACCACACAAAAACCCAAAGAGTAAAAAAGTAAGCCTGTTTAAAAAAAAAAAAGGAAGTTCAGTGTGGTTGATGGCAGGGAGTACATGGGACACAACAAAATAGTCAAGAATCAAGAAAGGTCAGAAACCAGAATATGAGAGTTCTAAAGGGAAAAAATGTGAACTTTCTCTCAGATGTCAGGAATTCCCCAGTCTCTGTCCATTAAACATGTTAGATCCCTGATGTCTTTGTTAGAGGTTAAGGCAGGAGCTGTGTATCAGATGTTGGGGGAGAAAGAACTGAGTCAGGAAGCTCAGGGAAGAGACTCAGACTCGTCCAGAGAACTCAGAGCCTGGGATCCGAGGAGCCGACTCCAGGCCTGATGCTTTCTCATCGGAGTCCTTCCAAAACTGGGGATGCTGAGCCTAAAAAGACAGTGTTCAGGGAGGGGCTTCTGAGCTTAAGGGAGAGGCTATTCTGTGAGGACACTTACTTAGCATATGCCTGTAAATCCAAGGCAAATCTTACACGCTGCTCTTGCACTATCCTGCCCTCATCTCAACTTTGTCCTACTCACCTGGCTGCACAGAATATTGGCCAGATCCCCCTGGACTTAAATCACAGGGAAGCAGCATAATGTCTAGGAATTATGGACCACAAATTCCTTCTGACACTCCCAGGCACCCAAGGTCAGGGACCTACCACCTGACGTTCCTGCACAGGGAGTGAGAATAGTGTTGGCTCATTCGTTTCAAGGAAGCTGGTGGTTTCATTGTCCCCCTGACATAAATCTCCACCTCCCCCTACCACCCTGGCACAGGATGACAGTATCTTCCAGCCACAGAATGATCCTCACGGTGCCTAATGAAATCTAATTAGCAAATATCTTCCAAGGGCTTTGACCTCCTTGTGAGAAGCCTGTATTTATGAGGCCGTTAATATTACGAAGTGCCAGGTTGATAAGTGCTATAAATTGGCAAAATGCAAAAATTATAAGGCTAGCTGAAAGAGTCCCAGGGTGTCAAGCAGATGTCAACCTCCCTGATATTCACAATGCCATAAATGTGCCCCCCACTCCCCAGGTAGACGCTGGGGAGGAATCTTAGACCGAATAGAAATGCTGAAGATTCTCTTCTCACAGGGACAGAATTGGATGATGTGAAGCGTTTGCTCAAGGGGAGCCGGTCAGCAAGCACGAGCCCCACGCGGAACTGCTCCAGTACCCTCCCCATCCCTAAGAAGGGCACCATGGAGACTAAGACCGTCACAGCAAGCTCCCAGTCGGGTAAGTCCCGTGGTCAGGGGCTGCGATGGGGACATGGGAGCAAGGCAGCATCCTTGCCTGGCCCCAGTATTCAACTGTGCCCTACCATGTCTTCCAAGTCAAGACAGAGACTTTGCAAAGCACCAAGCATCTCCTCTTCCACAAACATGAAAACGTCGGCTGTGTTCTTCCCACCTTGTGTCACGTCAACACTTCCACTTGCAGACTCCAGATACTGCAGATTCCTAGGCTAGGAGAGTCTTGTCAGTAGACTATGTTTACCAGGTTCCTCAAAGGAAAAAATTGGAGGAAAAGTATAGTGTCTCTGCTCATTGATCTATCTAACATTTATTGCATGTCTGCTCTATGCTGAGTGCTAGGCACTAAGGAAAAGCAATGAACAAGATAGACCCAGACACTACCCTCATGGAGAGAAAAGGATTAACCGAGTTAACCAAGTAATCTTGGTTTAGAATCCTATTGCCCAGCATAGAGATAGCAAGTACATACCAAGTCCAAGTGCAAGATGGAAGGCTGAAAGGTGAATGACAGATCCTTGGAACAAGATGAGAAGAGAACTTTTACCATGACCTCATTTTCCTCTCATTCACTGTTAGAAATATGAGAGAGGTTACAATCTTTGTTTGATCTTTAATACAAAACCAAATCTTCGCATTTTAGGACCTGAGTTGCTAGCTTCCTCTCAAATAACAAATAGGTTGAACTGGTGTCATATATGAAGAGGCACAAAAACCCCCTCCTAGGGACAAAGTGCCCCCGTGTCTGGCAGGCATATAAGAAAAGTAAAATGCTATCCCTGTTACAGAATCTCAGAATCAGTGACAGGGCATTATACAGGGTACAGCAGTACCCTGTGATTGCCACTAAGCCTAGAGTTCTGCTGTTAGAAATTCAACTCTGGAGTCCAAGAGAGGTGCTCCTTGCATCTTTGAAGGTGGAGAAGTCAGCAGTGGGCTAAGAGTCATTTTCTAGGTGAGAACAGCATACCAGAAGGTAGAGGGACTTAGAATGAGAAAAGGATGGACCCAGGGAAGAATTTAGGAACCTCAAAACTCACCAAGAGTAAGCAAGAACTTACAGTCTAAGAGATCAAGTTGGCATCAGCTCTGAGATCACAGGCAGAAGTGAGACTGACCAACTGCTCCCTCTGACAGGCACTAATGGACTTCCCAGAACTCAGGACCCTAAGTATTAAGGGCAGGAAAGCCCCACGAAACTGGGACGAGGTGATTTCTTTCCTGCAGAATAGAACACTGGCTTTCTTTCACTGGGGCATGCATGGGTCTGTTTCCAGTATCAGGGACCTACGACACGACCATCCTGGATGCCAACCTTCCCTCTCACGTGTGGTCCTCCACCTTGCCTGCGGGGTCTTCCATGGGGGCCTATCACAACAACATGACAACTCAGAGCTCATCGCTCCTCAACACCAATGCCTATTCTTCAGGATCAGGTATGTGAATGATGCACACCCTCCTCCAGTCTTGGACTCTCTAGATCTTTCCCCTGGAATTAAATGACCGCTCTCTAGTTTACCATTTCCAGGACTTCCGAGACCGGCTTCGGTGGCCAATTGTGCCAAGAATCTTCCACTAAAAGATCTATTCAATTCAATCTGATCTAGAAAATACTCCTCCTGCTGGATCCCTGAGGGAAAGAAATGTAGGAAACCTAGTTGCCTTCCGCATGACCTTGAACAAGTTGTTTGACTTTTCTTGGCTTCGTGTGGCTTCTCTGTAAAATGCGACACTGATAACTTCAACTCACATACTTTGGACATGTTGTCAGAAGGGGCCAGTCCTTGGAAAAAGCATCATGCTTAGAAAATTGGAGGTTCAGGGAAGGAGAGGAGGACCCAGTGAGATGGGTGACACGTGACTGTGACAATGGGCTTAAGCAGAGATTGAGAGGACAGTGCAGGATCCAGCGGGGTTTTGTCCGCTTGTACCTGGGTTTCTCCGAGTCAGGGTTGACTCAACAGCTCCTACCAACAACCCAGAGCTTTGGGCTGCACCCAGTGCTTTTTTTGCACTCTTACCCTTTCAAGATCTCTCCTTGTTCACCACAACTAATATTTAGTTCTTTGCTGCAAGATAAGAAACTAAATGAATTCTAAAACGAAACTTTACAAACTTTACATGGCAATTCAGTCCTGATGTCTGTTCCGGGTTTCCTCTACTCTCCGAGTCTTTTTCCCTGTTCTGGGTGGGCCAGCCCTCTCTCTATCCTCCCTCTCTCTACCCTCCCTCTTCCCTTGCAGTTTTTGGAGTTCCGAATAACATGGCGTCCTGCTCTCCCACACTGCACCCTGGACTCAGCACCTGCTCCTCAGGTCAGTGCTCAGCATTACCAGCCTTTCCTAGGCCATGGGCTTAAAAGTAAAGGACGCTCTCTCCTGAGGAAGAGAACTGGCTTCTTAGAGAATTCAGCTCTCTGCCCCAAAGCTTCTATCACTTTCCTTAGGCACACTGCAATGTGGAACCTGATGGCTCGAGGTGCATTTAGAGAACAGGAGGCAAACAGCCTGCCCTTGTTCATAGACAGAACTCAGTAACTTAGGGGAAGTTCCAAGAACCTTGTCAGGGGCTCAGAGACCTGGTGTCCATGCTTATTCTGTACTGAGACCCTTATTTTCCATGAAATTTGAATATATCAAAGCAAAATGAGTAACGTCTTGGGACATTTCTAGGTGAAAAAATTTGCTAGTTTAGAAGAATTTTTCTTTTAAGTCTTGCAAACTGATTTTACTAATTATAAATATTTCATTGAGGACTCAAACATCCCTGCTTAACCCCCAATGCAAACATATAACCACTTTACAGAAATATTTATTCACTGTATCTTCACACACATTGTGATAACCTAGGAGTGAATAACTTACCACCTCCCACCTTTTATTAGAAAGAATCTTCCTTCTTCCTGTGTTATTATTATTATAATGTTGTTGATTGCCTTCGAGTTGAGCATGACTCATAGCAAACCTATGAACAAAAGGCCTGAAGCCCCTCTGCAACTATCAACATTTATCAAAGTTCATAGAGTTTCCAGAGGCATGTTATTTAGGAAGTGGATGCCACTCCTGCTTCCAAACCTGTTATAGTATGTTACCGTTGTTATGTGCCATTGAGTCACCTGCGACGTATAGTGACCATTATAGTCAATAAATGTAATTATTTGGGTCTTTTTTTTTTATTTACTTGAATGCCACATTTGCAAGCATAAATTCTGCATTATGATTTTCAGCAACTTTAAATAATTGAAGTCCCATCAAACCTTTGAAGATATAAGACTTATGCTTAATTCAGCCTACCTTTGCCATTTTGCAAAATCCTAACTGGATCTCTACCTGTTTCTGTGCCCCAAATGATGAACAACACAGAATAATAGAAACTGTTGAGAAGGGAGGAAAAAGTTTATGCAAAGTGTTAGAAATAGATAAACTACCAGCCCTTGAAACCATTAAGGGGAGGAGAGGAGTTTTATATATGTAACAGTCACGGGGTTTGTTGCCATAAAGTGAATTCATAGCAACTTTATAGGACAGAGGAGGACAGTCCAGTAGACCATCCAATCTTGAAGGAAGTAGATTGCCTTCTTTTTCTCCATTAGAGCAGCTGTTGGATTTGAACTGCCAACCTTTTGGTTAACAGTTGTGTATTTAACTGCTATACTGCCGGGACACCCAAGTTGAAGCTAAAGGGAGTTAAAGGAAAAACTGGAGTTGGCCAAGTAAATGCCACTGTAGCCCCTCTTATGTCCAAATCACATCATAGCCATTACCAGACAACAAGGCTTCCCAGGGTACTACATTGAACGGGAGGCCCCAAGGATATTTTTCTTAAAATCTTAAGGGGCACAGTGACATCTATCTGGCCCAGTGAAACTATTACTGTTGAGTTAGATCAACCTAGAAGCTACCTATTCAGTTAAACAGAACATTAGTGATTTCTTTTGGTCTGGGGTAAAGAGGGAAGGAGGCACAGAAACCTCAAAATCACTGATATTAGAGATGCTAAGTACTGAGAAGCTTGGAAACCTCTGTCAAATAGAATTTTATTATGAGGATGGTTTAGGGATTCCAGGAAAGCTTGCCGGTGAGGAGCCTCCCCTACACACTGTACCGCGTACTCACCCATTGTCATTCCTTGCACAGTGTTTGGGATGCAGAACAATCTGGCACCCAGCTCCACCACGCTGTCCCATGGCACGACCACCACTTCCACAGGTCAGTAGTCTGCATGTACAGCCTAGGGCTTGGGGAGTAACTCACAATGTTCCTTTCAGCAGCCAAATCAGAGGTACTGAAGTGTTTCTTAGAAACAATCAGCCTTTTCCATCACAGGAACATGTTCTCTTCCAAACTAGAAATGCCACCTTTGATCATTTAGTGGCACAAATATGGATTAAATGCAGAGGGGAACCTGCACTTTGACTAGTATCTACATCACGTAGGCGAACACCTATATATTTTGTTCCGGTAGAGTCGGACGGAACAGAAGCCTCGTTAACTCACTGCTTGCTGTCGTTGACAGCCCCACTGTCACTGAAAATCAGCAAATGGTTGATTCTGTGGTGTAGTTCCTTGACCACTGCTCCTGTGCAGACCTGAGATTAGGATGGGTGAGGGGTTAGCCTCCCCACTCATCTTACTTGCTCTTTAGATGAGGTAGAAATTCTCCTATGCGTTCAACAGTTAAGAACTCACTGTGCCAGGGAGGGAGTGTTTCTCTTACTTTTGAAAGAGAGGAGCGAACTTGGGGCGGGGGGGGGAACGGGCTGGGCGGGAAGAGAAGTGCAGCAATGAATGAATGGAAATCCAAAATCTCTGTAAATGCTCATTAAAATTATTTTAAAAAAATAAAGCTTAAGAAAAAAAAAAGAACTCACTCAAACTTTGCTGTCAAGTTGGAGCTGACTGATAGCTGATACTCTAGTGGGTCCTCAGGTGCTGTACATCAAACAAGGTAATTGCTTTCTCTCACAAAACAGCTAGTAAATTTGAACCACTTACCTCTGGATTGGCAGTGCAACTCTTTGCCCCCTGGGCTACTATGTTACAACATAAGGAGTCCTGGTGTTGTAGTAGTTAAGCTCTCGGCTGCTAACCAAAAGACTAGCAGTTCAAATCTACTAGACACTCCATGGGAGGCAAGGCCTAGCGATCCATTTCTGTAAAGACAGCTGCCTAAGAAATGCTATAGGACAATCCAACCCTAAGTTACAGGGTTGCTATAAGGTGGAATTGCATTGACTGCAATAGATTTGGGTGTAAACACAAAGTAAGTGACAAGCTGTGCACAGCAGGTGTTAAGAATTGCAGGAGTTCAGAAGGCATGGAGATGGCTGGGGGTTTGGAAGAACAAGGAAGGGTGGGCTCTGGGAGGATCTGCAAGGATGAGAAGCACTGTGCTGAGGGAAGTCCTAGCTAAACCCTCATCTCTCCCCACCCGGCTGGAGAGAGTTGAACTCATGCCTCTTCCCGGGCTGAGCAAGCTGCTTCCCACACGCTGGCCGAGCTGACTCACTGGTTCCTCCCTTGCAGCATATGGCGTCAAGAAAAACATGCCCCAGAGCCCTGCTGTTGTGAGCACTGGCATGTCCACCTCTGCGGGTGAGTGCCCTTGCTCTAGCTCCAGGGCTTCGCGCTGCATGTGGGAGGGTCGTGCCACAGTGGACACAGGGTGTATCGGGGGAAGCATAACCCTGAGGTCATGGTAGTCTGAGGCCTGCCAATGCATTGGCACCCCAAAAGCCTCTCCATGCAAGCCTGTCCCCAATGCCTGCCAAGGTCCACCCGCCACGCTTGTCTGAGAAGCCTGCCCTTCTTCTATTACATGTGATCTTCAGCAAGAGCCAGGAAGCCCTAGAGGAACTGCCCAAAGCTCCCTGTCTTCTGTAGAGTCTTTACTTGGAGATGGAGAAAAATCTAATATATAAACAAGCTCCCAGGGAGCCAGTTCTTTGATTGCTCTGGTCCTAATGGGCTTTCATTCACTCACAAATTCATTTATTCAAGCAATCTTTTTTTAAAAAAAAATATTATTAATTTCAGTGAAAATCTAAAGAGACTTTAGATTTCCATTCATTCATTGTTGCACTTTTCACCCCTCCCACTTCTCCCCCCCAAGTGAACCCTTGGAAAATTAAAAGAAAAATTCTTTAATTGTTTTACAATCCCTCCCCCCAGGTCCACTTCACTATGCAGTCTTTGTTCTGGACTCCTGTCATGACAAAAATACCTAATCACATATCCCTTTTAAACAGTTTTCTCCCTCATCTGTTTCAATGCATTATCCTATCTTTCTCAGTCTCCCCCCAACCCTGATGTCAGTCCTGTTTTACAACAGTGGCACTATGCAGTATTTGTCCTTTTGTGACTGAGATACTTCACTCAGCATAATGTCCTCCAGAGTCACCCATTTTGAATAATATTGCATGAGTTTCTTGTTTTTCAATGCAGCATAGTATTCCATTGTGAGAATATACCACAGCTTCTCTATCCATTCATTTGTTGATGGGCATTTAGGTTTTTTCTAACTCCTTTCTATTGTGAACAAAGCCACACTAAACATGAGTGTGCATCATTCAAGCAATCTTGACAAGCATCTGCTTTGTCTCAGACAGACTATAGATCCTTGCTGTCACAAAGCTAGCAATTCCAGCAGTGGAACCAGGTGATAAACAGGCAGAGAAATAACAGACACACACAAACACACAAAAGAAATCACAGACACAGAGTACTGACAGACAATAGCCAATGTTGTTAAAAGACGGAAATGAAGTGCTAGAGACAAGAGATGTGTGCTTGAGATGGCATGCCTGAAAAGGCCTCCCAGAGCAGGTAACATTTGAGACCTAAAGGATAAGAATGAATCTGCCAAGTTAACAAGAAGAAAGGTCTTACAATTGGGGATTTTGTCTACTTGCTAAAGATCCTGTTCAAAAACCTAGCGAGGTTGAAGGCAGCCCCATAGACAAGTATGTGCTCTGACATTTGGCCAATTGCTTGATGGTCAAACCTAGGCAAGCAGGGGAGAGGTGTCTGTGGTCCCTGTGATCCTACATAGTTACCACTGCAGGTGACAGTTGGGGAGGTCTTCGTTCTCACCTGCTAAGCTCTCCCCACCTCCGGCTTCCTCATCCTTCGTTTCTGCCCATTGGTCCCCTCCTCTCTCTCTCTCTCTCTCTCTCTCCCCACCACTCCCATCCTGATCCCGTTCCCTTCCTCCTTGCCCACGTCCTTTCACTGCAGCCTGCACCACAAGTGTCCAGAACGATGACCTTTTGCACAAGGACTGTAAGTTCCTGATCTTGGAGAAAGGCAACACCCCTGCCAAGAAGGAGATGGAGCTGCTCATCATGACCAAGGACAGCGGCAAGGTCTTCACAGCCTCCCCAGCAAGCATCGCAGCAAGTAAGGTCCCACACGGCTCACGGCTCACGCAGGCTGTGGGGAAAGGCAGGGTGTAGGAGACCCGGCATCCTCGCAAGGCGGCGTGTGATGGCTTCCTAAGGAAACCACAGTCATCTTCAGGGGGAGAAGCCTACCTGAAGAGGGATCTGCCTTGAATCGAGATGAGCCAGGGAAATTCAAACCAAGTGCTCCCTGGGAGGTTTTACGGGCACAGCAAGTGCCTTAACACACATTCAAAGGTGGGGAGACTGACCCCCGGAAACCAAGCTCTGGTTTTACCAAGCCAGCCTCGTCCCCCCTAAAGCAGATGAGGGCAGGGCTGGGGCAGGGAGAGAGGACCTGGGCTATAACCGGTGTGGTTCACAGCTTCTTTCTCAGATGACACCCTAAAGAAAGAAAAGCAGGCCACCTACACCACCGACACCTGCCTGAAATCTGAAGCTAATGGTAAGAATAAATCCGTGGCTACCCACCTTGACTTCATAGTACCTTGCTCCATAGCACATGCATTTGTCTCCTTTGACCTTGATGTTCCAAGTGGTCCTGTGTAAAACAACATAGACAAAGCCGGTTAGGATGCAGGCTTCCAGCCCCTGCCTCTTATCACTGCCATCGAATCCATTCAAACTCATAGCACCCACCATTGGGATTCCAAGGCTGTAAATGTTAACAGGAGATTATTTATCTTTCTCCCTTAAAACCACTGGTAGATTTGAACCTTTAGAGACTCTAGGTCTTCTGGTTTAGCAGCACAGCATACTACAAACTTCACTGCCAGAACCCCTGATTCCCCCCGTTGTTGTTGTGTACCATTGAGTCAGAACCAACCCATAGCTGACCCTCCAGCGGGTTTTCAGAGGCGGTAAATCACCCTGGGCGAGATTGCCCATCCTTCTCCCGTAGAGCCGCTGGTGGCCTCGAACCACGTGCCTTCAGGATTGCAGTACAGCTTCTTGCCACTAGGCCACCAGAGTTCAGTCCCCACCCCAAGACCTAGTGAATCTGAGTTTTAACAATCTCTCCGGGCATAATCAAGGCAGAAATCTTCCTCTAGTCTTTTAAAGTCTGCAGTGATAGTATTTTTTCACTTCACCTCCTATAGTTTTCTGTACTAACGGAAAATCTTTAAACCACTTGTTAGTTTTATTTTTTTGCTTTTCAATTTTTTTTCCCCTGGACAACAGTATTTCCTCATGTATTCTGAGTCCTACATGGAATCTCTCCAAACCACCAATTAAGGAAGGTCAGCAAAATAAAAGAAAGTTTAACACAGAAGACATTGCAAAATAAATGCACAATTAAACAAAATTCTGAGGCAGCAAGAGATATGGTAGCCTGAATCTAAGAAAATCTTCTCACTCCACCAGCATTGGGTTTTACATTTTAGGCTGTTGAGGCAAAAGACCTTTTTTTTTTTTTTTTCAGAATCTGACAGAAGCTACAGAAATTTTTCCCAGAAAATCCCCCCACATGCCACAAACACAAGCAAGTAGCTTTAGGAAACACAGCCCTCTCCCAAACCCTTTCAAGCCTTCCAATTCCCTCCTCCAGGTTAGAGACCTGTGTTCAAAGAGTCATAACTGAGAAAGCATTAATTTCTCACATTTAGAGCTTAACTGCAAGTGTCACTCCTGCCAATCTTAAGAAAATGCTTCATGCTTTCACGAGTTCAGGTCTCAAGAGAGTTAAAGTGCTACTTTTTCTACCATTAATTGTTAGCCAAGCCCTGTCTTTGTTGCTGTAATTAGTGGGATTATCTGGCTAATGAAGACTGAATTCATGGATACCCCGGTCCTTGGTCCTTCAGTCCTTCGCTGTTCTATCTGGGACCTTGGGGACATATTTATCAAAATAGTTCCCAAAATCCATGCACAGGGCAGTCTTGGGGCTTTTCCAGTTTAAACACTCATGGGATAACGTGTGTTCTTGATATTTATACTTCCAGGAGACCTGAAGGCAGCATCCGCCAAGGGCAAAGCTGCTTCTGCAGGTAAGAAGGGCTGGTACTGGTGGTGATGGAAGTCATAGGCCTCATCACAGCCTCTTAGCCTGAAAACTGCATCAAGGAGCCACCCGCCTTTAGAGAGATCCATTGGAGGCCCAGGGGCATCAGAGTGGAGGACAGGGGAAGGGGCAGACATGGACTGAGGTCAGGAGGCGATGCTTCATGGTCCCTGCAGGCCTCTGCTTGGCCCTCATTGTACACACTTATATATGAGGATCTCCCAGCAGGGTAGGAGACACACAACACAAATGACTTTCTTTCTCTCTCTCTCTCTCTGTGTGTGTGTGTGTGTGTGTGTGTGTGTATGCAGAGGCTCCCAACACACAGGCTCCTGGAAGACACTAGTCTTCTCACGAAGTGAAACAGAATTACCATGTGATCTACTCCTAGAATAGACCCAAGAGACTTGAAAGCAGGGCCTCAAACAAATGCTTGTGCACTGAGGTTCACTGCCCTATTATTCATAGTAGCAAAAAAAAAGTGGAAAAAACCCAAATGGTTAAACGAACTATAGCAGTAGCCATACAACTCAATATCACTCACCCATAAAAAGTGAAGTTCTGCTCCATGCTACGGTGTGGAGGAAACTTAAATGCTTATGTAGAGAAGTAAGCAGAAGCAGTATAGTATGATCCCACTGACAGGAAATTTCTAGAATACACTAGGGCCCAAACACAGAAAGTTTAGGAGTGGTTGCCAGGGTCTTGGGGAGTACAGAGCTAGTTCTGGGGGAAATACAAAAGTTTTGAAAATGAATAGTGGTGTTGGTTGTACTACATCATAAATGTAACTGATGCCACTAATGGCTTGAATGGACTTGGTAAAAGGTTTGTATTTTAGCTCCTAAAGCTACTTGGTTGTATTTGTGGGCAATTGGGGGAATTTTCTGGGTAAAGTTTCTACACTTTAATATGGTTTAAAAGGAAAGTTTTACATCCTAAGTTACAGATACCGGGGTTTTTTTGTTTGTTTGTTTGTTTGTTTGTTTTTATTATTTTTGTGTGAGTGTACCGTCAAATCAGATCTGACTGGTACAGGAGGAGATTGTCCCTCCTTCCCCGGCAGAGCATCTGGTGGATTCGAACTGTGTGCCTCTGGGATTGTAGTTGCAGCTCCTTACCACTAGGCCACCAGAGCTCCCCTCAGATACCGGTTTTTAAGCTACAACCCTGCTACTTTCTTTTCTGCATCTCACTGACTCAGCAGCCACTCTGAGATAATCCTCTCATCTTCTGTTCTAAGGAAGGGGACAGAGAGGGTCACACAGCAGGAACCCACAAGCCTCCAGGGTTCCAGTTCCTTCCAGAAGGCAGCTCTTTCTCAGAAGTGCAGGCACTTCAAAGCTCAGGCACCAAGGAAGCTACAAGAAGTTGAAGCATTTGGAGGGGTCAAGAGCAGTTAAAGAGGACAGGAGCATTTGGAGGGGACAGGAACATTGGGGGGATAGGAGCATTTGGCGGGACAGGAATATTTGGGAGATAGGAGCGTTTGGAGGAGACAGGAATATTGGGGGGATAGGAGCATTTGGGGGGACAGGAACATTGGGGGATAGGGGCATTTAGGGGGATAGGAATATTTGGAGGGGACAGGAGCATTTGGGGCATAGGAGCATTTGAGGGGACAGGAATATTTGGGAGGATAGGAGCATTTGGGAGGACTGGAATATTTGGAGGGGACAGGAGTATCTGGAGGGTTCAGAGCAGGGGCTCAGCTCACCCCAACGTCCCCTCTCTTCCCCAGAGATCCACGGCTACGACCGTGGCGGCGGCGGCAGCGGCGGCGGTGGTGGCGGTGGCGGTGGTGCAGGCGCATGGGGCGCAGCGCCCGCCTGGTGTCCCTGCGGCTCCTGCTGCAGCTGGTGGAAGTGGCTGCTGGGCCTGCTGCTCACCTGGCTGTTGCTCCTGGGGCTGCTCTTCGGCCTCATCGCGCTGGGTACGTGTCAGGCCCTGGGCCAGGCGGGTGGGAAGTGAGGTCATCTTGGCCAAGTGCGGTTGCTCCATAGAGAATGCTCTTGTGGCCTAGTGGCAAGAAACTGCACTGCAATTCTGAAAGCACGTGGTTTGAATCCACCAGCTGCTCTGGGAGAAGAACGGGCAGTCTCCTCCTGTGCGATTTACTGCCTCTGAAAACCCGCTGGAGGGTCAGCTATGGGTGGGTTCCAACTTGACAGGAAACAACAACCTTGCTCCAGATGAGGAGACCGAGGGACTGGGAGGCACTGGACCAGGGACGGTCAAGTGCTTAGTGGCAGGTGTGTAATGTGCTCTCGAGTAAGAAATGACACATAGCTGGTTTTCCAGTGAGTTTCCAGAGACAGTAAGCCAAACAGGAGGCAATCGCCATCTGGTGGAGTAAAACCGTGTACTTGAAGGCACAGCTCCAGAGTCAGGATTCTGAGCTGCCTCCTAATTGCCAACCTCTGTGCTCTCTTCCCCTTGACAGGCTGTTCTGGGCATTTTCATAGTTTTTAACTTGACCTTTCAAAGGGTTGGTCACTGCACCTTAGAGCTAGAGGAGGGCCTTTGTTACCCTCCTGGGTGAGAAGACTGACCCAGGATTTGAATAAGGAGCCTGCCGGGAGCCAGCACTGATTGTCTCAGGATAACTATCCCAGCCACATGAAGAACACCCCCCCCCCCGCCCCCAGTGCTCTCCATCAGGCCCCCATGGAGACCTGTTTGGAAAGGTAAGGTGCCTTTCTCTGCCCCTTCCAGCGGAGGAAGTGAGGAAGCTGAAAGCCAGGGTGGATGAACTAGAGCAAATGAAGACCAGCATGATCCATTTCGAGGAGAGGATGGAGCGGAGCAACAGGGAACGCCTCCAGGGTGCCGCACCCGGGGTGGGCACAGGCCTGGGGACAGGTGGGCTGGACAGCCACGGTCAAGAGGCGCTCTGGGTGTTCGTGAGGAACAAGCTAATGACGGAACAAGAAAACGGTGAGTGTATCACGGGGCAGTCGTGGGGAGGCCCCTTTGCATCGGTGTGCACGCTATTCCGCACACTCAAACCTCTGGCCTCCTCTAAGCCTCTCAAGAGCCCTGTGACGAAGGGAGGACTGGTACTGTGATCCCGTGGGACTGCTGGGAAAACTGAGACCAGAAGAGATGAATGAACAAAACCCCACAATTCAAATAGTTGAGAATCTGAGTCCAATTCCTAATCTCAGTTTCTCCCCAACACACATCCACCCCTAACCCTTAACAATGCTGGGGCCCTGTGTGTATGTGTGCATGTGAGAGAGAGACAGACAGACAGACAGAGAAGATGTTAAGCTAACCTAGGACTCATTTTTTCTTGCAGGAAATCTCCGAGGAAATCCTGGCCCTAAAGGTAAGATTTCCTATTTAGATGGAAAGGTGTTTCGTTGTTTATTTTTTCCTTCCCATTTGGAGGATGCCAAAATAAATTATCTTACTGTATTTATTAGGAGGCAGGAAATTGGCTTTTTAGTCAAAATCTTTTAAGTGAGAAGTACCTAAGGGATCCTCTGTGAGAGGAGCAAGGAGCGCCCGCGGGGCCGAGGGGCCGAGGGAATGGCTTGAAGATGTGAGGAAGGAGCTGGTTCTCATCTCTTGCTTCATCTCATAGTTTCATCTCTTTGTGGTTTTAGGTGACATGGGAAGTCAAGGCCCCAAAGGTAAATATAACATGGAAATTTTACCTTAAATATGAGTGAAGGTTGATGATTTAAGACTACAGTCACAATTCCTCATCAAAGGGGCAGGTGGCGTAGTGGCAAGAAGATGTGCTGTAATCCCAAGGTACATGGTTCAAATCCACCAGATGATGCTCCACTGGAGTAGGAGGAGCAATCTCCTCCTGTGCCAGGTGGCTCTGACTCTATGGTACACAGCAAAGGGAGAAAGAAAAGGAAGAAGAAAGAAAAAAGGCAGGGGCCTGGGTGGGGGTGGTGGAAGTCTTTCTGTTTCAGAGACCCGCAAACTGACCCGAGAGCAGTTTGTTGTTGTTGTTAGGTGCTGTTCAGTTGACTACAACTAGCTCTCTTTATCTGGCTGGCCAGGGTTCACAAACTTCAGCCAGTGTAGGATTCTCCAGAAGATTCTAGCCCCTTTCTCAGAGCCCCTGACTCCGGGGTTTTGTATGAGGCTGTATTCTCCTGACAAGTGCCGGGTCCACCCTGAGCATTATTGTTCCTGGGACATTAAGCCACTCCTTTCTCCTTCCCAGCGCAGGGTTGGGTGTGTATGGGGGGGGGGCGGGGGGGTTAGCCAGCCCTCCACGTTATGATTTCTCAGCCCCCTAACCATGAACACACTCTGAGGTCCCTGTCTAGTACCCCTTCTGTAAGACCTCAGTTTGGCAACCACATCCCTCCTTGTCCTACTGGAGAGGGAGGTGGAATTCTCCAGAACCCCTGAATCCAGGGTTGCCAGATAAAACCCAGGGTACTCAGCTAAGTATGAACTGCAGAGAAATAATGAATAATTGCTCAGCACAACCCCATGAAACATATTACATTAGTATTATAGGTATGCAGTGCAATATTTCAGACCAAAATAAAGAAGTAATAGTGTTGTGTTAGTTCTGACATACAGTGACCCAGCAGGACAGAGTTCTCTGTGCAGACAGACTGCCACATCTTTCTCCTGAAGAGGAACTAGTTAATAGGTTTGACCCACTAACTTTTTAATTAGCAGCCAAATACTTCATTGCTGTACCATTAGGACTCATTATTTGAGGTATACCTACACACAAAAAAAAATGTATGCACCGTATTTGTGCAAAGCAAATTTAACTAAGCATGCAATGTATTTTATTTGCTGAACTTGGCATTTCTTCCTGAATTCCATTGGTGGTTTGTTTAGGGTCCAGGCCTTTGTCCTCTTCCTGACTTCTCTCTTTCACTTCTGCCCCCACAGGTGACCGAGGACTCCCTGGGATTCCAGGTATGTAACTGTTGATGAGCCCCCTTCTCAGTCCTTTTAAGCACTGGTGCTGCTGGTATTTCAGACCATTCAGGAGGAAACTAAGGGCTGACGTATTCTTCTGTATCCACAGGCATCCCAGGGCCCTTGGGCCATCCAGGCCCTGAAGGACCAAAGGGACAGAAAGGCAGTGTGGGTAAGAAGCATTTTTCTCCATTCATTCAGGTATTCGATGGTTATGAGGTGTCTGCTATGCCCCAGGTCTTGTTTTAGGTGCTCAGGAAACTTCAGTGAACAAAACAGACAAATCCTTGTCATGAAACCAAGAATTTGTTGGGGAAGAAAGACAGTGAAATAATAGAAATAAGTGAAGGAAATGGCCATTGTGGAAGAGGTGGTTAGAATGAGAAGGCTAGAAACTGGCCGCCTGTGGAGATCTGGGGAGACTTTCTAGACAGAGGATGCAGCCAGGGTAGGAATGTCCCCGGCAGCCTTGAAGGGGAGTGGTATGCTGGCTGGAGCAGACGAGGAAGGCAAATCACCTGGGGTATCTAGGAAGACCTCATAAGGGTCTCTGGCTTTTGCCAGAATGATTCCAGAAGTCCCTTGTAGATTTGCAGCAGATCTGGGATATGAACTTACGGTTCCAGGATCGCTCTGACATCTGAGTCAGAGTCAAGGCTACAAGAACAAGAGTAGGAGATGAGTGAAGAGTCCTCATGCCAGGGTTTTCCAGCAAGACACTGGAACTGGGGTTGAGGTCACAGCCTGAAAGTTGACCATTCTGTCTTTAGGAGAGCCTGGTATGGAGGGACCTATGGGCCAGAGAGGACGAGAAGGCCCCCCGGGACTCCGAGGTGCCCCAGGCCCTCCTGGGTCTGGCGAGAAAGGGGACAGAGGTAAGAGGAAATGCCTTCACCAAAGGTATTACTACATACTCTGTTCCTTCCATCTTTCTCTCTTCCTTCTTCCTCCAATAACCTTTGTCAAGCACCTACCTTGAGCCAGTGTGAAGACCATGGGCTGTGGGTGGGGCCCCAGCCTGTCTTCTGGGTGCATCCTGGGACTTAGCAGGTCTGCCTTGCTTTATGAATCCATGAAGACAGGAAACAAGCATTCTCCCTAGAACGGGGTGGTGAGGAGAGTGAGAAGTCAGAGCAAAGACAGAGAGGGGAGGGCAGCCAGGGCTGGATAGGAGAGCTGAGCAGGCAACCCCGGAGCCTCCTGTGACTGGAGGGAGGGAAGCCTCAGGGATGTAGGTTCAGTCCTGGAGGGGAGGTGGAACTTTACAAATTAGATCCTTGTCTGTGCATCTGTCAGGGGAAAATCAGCAAAGTCGGAAAGTTTCTCAGTGCCAAGAAGTTATCAGTCAGAACCTGCTCATAATCAGTCAACAAATTACTTACTGAGTGCCTACTTCCTGGACAAGATTTGTTTGTTCTTTTCTCAGTCTTTGGTATATTCAGTATTCTTTGCCAATTCCACAATTCAAAGGCATCTATTCTTCTTATATCTTCCTTACTCACTGTACAACTTTAAAATGCTTATGAAACAACTGAAAATACCATGGCCTGAGTCAGACACACCTTAGTCTTTAAACTGCCATCCTTGCTCTTTAGCTCTTTAAAGAGGTCCTTGACAGCACAGTTGCCCAATACAATAGGCTGTTTGGTTTGTTTCACTGTTGCTTCCATGGATGTGGACTCTCTCAAAAGGTTCACTTCACTATTTCTCCACAGGAATTGCAGGTGAACCAGGTCCTCAGGGCCCACCTGGTGTGCCAGGTTCTGTGGGTCCCAAAGGTAAGTTGTCTGCCCATGACAGTAGCCAGGTTTACCAGGGAGTGAGCCACATCTGGGATGCTCCATGGAAGTCCAGACACTGGGATTCCAAACAATCCTGACCCAGCGACTGTGCAGAGGCAGGTAGATGGACCGTTCAGGAAATCCGAAGTCAGACAATTTCCTCAACAGACTAAGGTCCAGTCGGTCATATTTGAAAGCAGTACGTGTGTAGAGTCGCCATGAGTCGTGGTCTATTTGACAGCACAACAGCAATGTGTCTGGACAGCCTGAGGAAAATGAGCCTGTCTCAGGGCTTGATGCCCATATGGCCACCTCTTCTGTCTCTGCCCGAGAGTCTTACTCTGGTGAGGAAAGAGTGAGGAATCCCTTGATCCAAGCAGCTGCCTCCCTTCAGAGGACTTTGCAATGGGGTAACTCCTAGACCTTCTGTCTTCTTTGGTTCTGGCAAGAACCCATACCACACAGGCTACACACACATACAACACACACAGGCCTCTCCTGGAGTGAGCTTCCATTCTCTGCCCTTCAGCGCTTACCCAGCATCAGGTATAGCTGGTTGGTACCTGAGCCCATGGCTAATGATTGTCTCATACCCATTTCTAGGTTCCAGTGGTTCTCCTGGCCCTCAAGGACCCCCAGGTTAGTGTGCATCTGATTATCAACACATGCTATTTATGGGGCAAATGAAAGAACCTTGAGAAGCAAACATTTGGAAAGCAGTTGCAGAGAGCTCCCTAGAGACACCAAATTCAAGTTTCCACCTGCATGTCCACGTGGCTGAGTTTGGGTCCCCTGAGGGGCCGTGTCCAGACCCATTCAGATAGTGCGTCTTTTGCATCAGAAAGTTCTCATCCTGCCTCAGTTTCAGGGGAGTGTTGGCCTCTGACCCATTTCCTAGGGGCCCAAGAGCCCATCCTACTGTCTGGGGAATTTCAGCCTCAGTCCACACTGCATTGCAGGCCAACACCTCTGCTTAGGGCACCTGCTGTCAGGTGCTCTGATGCTGGATACCAGCAGGAACCAGAAACTTGGATTAGATAGCAAGGATGTGGGGAAGAGAAAGCAGCGCTGTAGGGTTTCTCTTTACTTTTTACTCGTGTGTGTGTGTGTGTGTGTGTGTGTGTGTGTGTGTGTTCATTCTTTACAAAACTGATGATGTTCATCCACCTGTATCCTCCACTCGGCAGGTGCTGTAGGCCTTCAAGGGCTCCGAGGTGAAGTGGGACTCCCTGGTGTCAAAGGTAAGATGGGGAAGGGGTGACGTCTTGCATATGCTTCTCACTCGCAAAGGGGGCCTGGGAGGAGAGGGAGAATTGGATGGGCCTGGCCAGCTGCCTGTGGAGATGAACAGGTGAGAGAGTAGGTGGTGAGGCTGGGATGGAGTGGGAGTCTGTGTGGAGAATCAGTGCCCTTCATGAATCATCTCTCCTAATACTCTTTTTTAGCATAATTTGTGTGAATATTTACAAGGCAAACTAGTTTTTTATGCAACCATTTGTATATGTTTTGTATTCTAACATTAATTACAATATTCACAGTGTAATCACACCCTTCCCATTCCCTCTCTGTAATTCTCAGTTCCTTCGATCCTTTTTTTCTGTCCCATCCCTGCTTCAGGGCTTTATTCTTATGCATAGCTTGTTCTTGGACTCTCTATGGTTGGCTCTTCTAAGGAGCAAGTGCCTCCTCTGTGTCCTGTCCTGCCCTGCCCAAGATCCTTATACCGTCCGTTTCCTTTTCAGGTGACAAAGGACTTATGGGACCACCAGGACCCAAAGGTATGCACTGGCTCCTCAGTCCTCCCTGTATTCTTCTCCAGAGAACCCAGTGTTAGCCCTGCCCCGGCATAGAGAGCATCAGGGACCCTGGTTCTGGGACCCTGGAGCTGACAGCTCGCTCTAGTCCAGCCTCATGGATGTGAAGAGGGACTGTAACATGCCCAATGTCGTGGCTGAGTGGCCCTCAGGGTGCTGAGGAGGCAGCAGGCTGGGCCGTCTCACTGCTCGTCTGATCCTCCTTGTGCCCACCAGCCCCGTTCATGCGACAGCAGGGACCGCCATGCAGTCTGTGGCACACCTGGTGCTGGGGGAGACCCAGCTTGCTCTGACGCCTCCCTGGTGCTGCACTCTTGCCAATGTTTGTTAACTTGCTCGCCAGCAGTCTTCAAAATGCAAGGGGACCTAGTTCCCACCGGGGGAGCCCTGATGCAGAGTGAGATTGTTTTCCTTCCTCTTGACTGATGTATCCTCCTTCCCCCTTCCCATTCTGTCTGTGTTAGGTGACCAGGGCGAGAAAGGACCTCGAGGCCTCACAGGTCAGTTTGACATAGGAATATTCTGGATTCATTAGAGACGTTCTGTAAATCAGTCTGGCACCGGAAAGGGGAGAAAACACAGTCTCTAACCTAAGGGGAATTTGTGGTGTGGGAAGGTAAAAACAAAAACAAAAAACAAGGCAAGAGAAAAGAAAGCAATGGATGAGTGTAAGTAAGTATCAAAGTGTGTAACAAGGAGAGTAAATGTTTGGGGTAGAAGGAGGAGTTTATGGTTGCCTCTGATTCTTATGGGAATCCAGCTGGGAAAATGAAAGTATTCTTAAAGTAGCCTGAAGTCTGCACCATTTGTGCCCTCTCAGCCACTTGTTTCTTGCCACCTTGTTTGATTAAAAGAGAAATTAATGGTGCTCATGTGTTGGCTTCAAGGGGCATCTTTCTGCTTCCAGTGAAATAAGACTCACAATTCTGGGTAGTCCATTTCCACTGCCTCGGGAGCCACGTAGCCCTGAGCATGGAATCAAAACTGAAGGGGCTTCCCAGCCTCTGTCTGGTTGGCACCTAATTCCTCCAGTTGGAAAGATGGCACGCTCTGGGCTCTTGGGCAGTGGAGATGGGTGAGAATGTTCTGCCATTGCTGAAGTACTCAGAGCTTAAAAGGCTAAGACCAGCTTGCCCTTTTCCTTTGCAGGCGAGCCTGGACAGAGGGGTTTGCCAGGTGCTGTGGGCGAGCCTGGTGTTAAAGGAGCAATGGGTGAGTTAAGCAAGTTAAGTCTGCCCCATCTGAATGGTCCACATGGACCTAGAGATTTTAGAGCCTTCTTCTCAGAGCTGCATCTTTCTCTTCCTGTTCTTGAACCTGGGCACTTTCTGGGAGAGTCTTAGTTCCCAGGTCTCTTCTGGGGTTTGGGCTCAGAAAGCCGCAGATGTCTCTGTCGGCTTCCCCTTGCTGCAAGGAAGGCTTTACAGGGCCCTGGTCTGTTCTCAGGTACCTGCTTCTATGCTCCCTGCTAACCTGGGAGGGCAGAGAAGGACTTTGGAGTGCCCAGTCCACCCCCCCTCCCCCCAGGCACAGCTCTGGTCTTCCAAAGCTAGTCTCCCAGCCAGATTCAGGTTATAAACTTGTTGCTGACATTTGCCAAGAACCCTCAGCAGGCCAAGTGTTTATCATGTCCCAGAGTGGGATTGGGCAAGAATTCATTCTCTTTCATTTAACAGTAAGCGTGAATTGTATGCAAGGTGTTGGTACTGGGCCAGTAAGACGCTTTCTCTGTCTAAGGGAATTAAACTTTATAAGAGGGCAGGTGTAAGTGCCATCAAAGGCATAGAGTGTCTGAGGATCCGTGGAGGAAAGTATTTCTTCCAACTAGAATGACTGGCAGCATGAGGACACCATCCACCCACAGCCATTGGGTCCAATTCAGTTGGTAGCAATCCTCTAGCATGTTTCCGAGGCTGTCAAATCTTTATCGAAGGAGACTGCCCATATTTCTCCCAAGAGACACTGATGGCACTGAACTGTCAACCTTGCAGTTAGCAGCCTGATATGTTTGCATTAGGGCCCCTTCAAGAAAGACAAAAAGGGGTGAAAATGCAGGACTTGTCATTGAAGAACACTACCTTATCTAGAGCTTCAGATAATAATGTCTGAGCAGTGGAAAGAAGAACTTAGAGACGTTCAAGTGCCGGACACTGGACTGTGATGTCACTGGTATGCAACCCTAATGTGTAGACTTTAGGGGAGCATCTGGGGAAGGCTGTACCCAGAAAAAGGCTCTGGGGAAGTGATGAGGAGTAGGTAAACAGTTCTCAGCAGGAAAACAGACAATTGCCTTTGTAGGAAAGGAGGCAGGGAGAAAATGAAATCCAAAGGGTATTAACAAAGAAGGGGCTCCTTCGGTGGTTGGTGGTGTCAGAAAGGGCTGCCCTAGGCTTCCCACCTGGGAGGCAGCTTCCTGTGAAACTGTTGGGTCAGGAGATGGAGGAAGGCGCAGAAACAGCTCAGGGAGTGACTGATGGGTTTCTCTGCTTTCCCAGGTCCTGCTGGCCCTGACGGACAACAAGGCCCAAGAGGTTGGTCACTGATGCTCTCTCCTTGCTCTTACTGCTCCTCCTGGAGCCCTACTCATGTCCCCAGGTGCAGCCTGATCCCCTTAACTACACTAGAGAAAGGCTCACGTCATAGAGAAACATGATGTTGTTGTTATGTGCCATCGAATCGCTTACAACTCATAGTGATAATATGCACAATAGCTCTGAACCCTGCTCTGAGACAATCTCACTGTCTCTGACACACCTGACCCCATAGTCCCAGTTACCATGCCAATCCATCTCATATGGGGTCTTCCTCTCCTGCCCTGTCCTTCCACCTTTCCAAGCATGATGTCCTTCTCCAAGGACCAGGCCCTCTTGGCCACATCCCCAAATTATGTGAGATGGAGCTTCAAAATTCTTGCCTCCAAGAAATAGCCTGGTTTTACCCTTTCCAGGACAGATCTGTTGATTCTCTTGGCAGTCCATGATATGTGCAATACTTTTCTCCAACCCCACAACTCAAAAGTGCCATTTCTTCTTCTGTCATCTTTAGCCATTGTCCAGCATTCTGATGTATAACAAGCAATCGCAAAGACCGTGGCTTGGATCAGGTGCACCTTAGTCTCTACACGACATCATTGTTCCTCACAGAAGATCCAATCCTTGTCCCCACTTCTCCTTATCACTGGCTGTCAAGACACTCAGCAAAACCACAGAAAACCATTGGCTGAGGTTTGTCAGCCAGTTTAGGAAAAGCATTTCACACTGGCTGTTCTCTCACTAGGTGAACAAGGTCTTACCGGGATGCCTGGAATCCGAGGTTCACCAGGACCTTCTGGAGACCCAGGAAAGCCAGGTAAGAAGTGTGTGTGTGTGTGTGTGTGTGTGTGTGTGTGTTACACTGTGTGTCCTTTGTACCATTTTTTCTTCCAGTAAGGAACTGTTGTAGCTGAGGGGCTCTGTGTGTGTGACTGTGGGGCCTGCTACCTCCGAGTCACCAAGTCTGGGAATTTGGAAAAGAGATCAGTAACTGACAGCAAGGGCTTGTAAAAAAGAGAAAAGATGCTCTAAAAATTTACAGTCGAAAAGTCACCTCAGTATCTTCTCCTCTGAACGTACCTCCTCAGCTCAGGCCTGGACCCTCACCAACAGCCCCTGGACTTTAGAGCCCACAGCCAAACAGAGCACGAGCAGGCTCCTCAGGGGTACAGGGGCAGCAAAGAGTAACAAGGCCAGAAAGGGCGCTTCTAGGGAACAGGGGAGCTGTTTGCTCCTTTGACCGTTGTGCAGATGGCAAACAACCACACTGAGTCTCTTCCCTTGAGGAGCCTGGGTGAGGACCACGGGTCTCTCAGTGAGGGGGGTACTCACTTCCTGACTCTCCTCAGATTCTGAAAGGATCTGTGCTCACAAATAAGTAAGAACCATGACCTAGTGAAGCTGCAGATCACTCACTCCACTGCAAAGTCCAAAGAATTGTTCTTTGTTCAGTCTTCCTTCTTCAGTCTTAGGGTATCATCCTGAACCCCCTAGTCCCTCACACCACGGGGTCCACCTCCCTTGCTGTTGAGAATGTGGCTCCGGAAGGACACTTCCAATCTGCCCCCTCTATCCTCATGTGTTTTTTTTTCTGTAGGTCTCACAGGACCCCAAGGACCTCAAGGTGAGTTCCCCCTTCAGATGGCACCTGCAAGCATCCCCCTTCCTCCCGGGATAACTACTACAGCAAATGCTTCCCCCACCCAGTCCCCTTAGAGTTTCCGCTCCCTGCCCACTGTCTGTACCTGCCACGCCAGCAAACTTAGCTCATGTCCTTTGAATCTTAAAAAGCATCCAGGATGAAAGGGTATGCACACAAAGGACAGTGACAAAAGCTGTCCTGGTGAAGCGAGCTTAAGTCATCTTTTCAATCTAAAGTGTGCCCTGTTGACACTTGGGACAGTGAGACTGCAGGTCTGAGAGGATAACCAGTTCCCTTGGACCCCACAGAGGCTGCCACGTCCCTGGCAAGGGGTTTGGGGAGGTGTAGACATGTCCCTCACCCCAGATGGGCCCCATCTCTCTGGATCAGCCTTTATGTTAAAGCCTGTCCCATAGCCGGATCAACGTGTACTCTTCCACACTTGGGACGTTGTCACAGCATCAGCCCCAACGCCTGAAGAAAACTAGGCAAAGACGCCAAATGAAATCCAGCAGCACGTCCCCCCAGAACTGTGCACATGGTGACATCCTTCACATGCTAACAGTAGAGAGACCAGTAAATTCTGCAGGTCATGGGTGGCTTGAGAAATTGCTGGTAGTGCATTGGATTAAACATTAGTGTGCTAACTGAAAAAATACAGCTCTGTGCTCCAGAAAGAGTCAAGGCCTTGGAACCCCTGTGGGGCAGTGCAGGGCCTCCTTCTGTGGACTGAAATCAACCACACAGCAGTAGGGGGTGAGTTAGCCTGGCTCCAAGGTGTCCACTGAACCCCACCCAAGCCAGCCCAGTTGCTGTCGGTCAGATTCTGAGCCATGGCGCCATGAGAGTAGCTAAGCCAAGGAGAGGGACGCTGGGTTTGACCCTGGAGGTCCAGTCACTACTCCGTGGGAATGTTCTGCGAGCTAGGATGTAGCTCACAGAAAGATTGGGATCCTCCAACGCAGAGTCCATGGGCCTCTGCCTTCCTCCAGCCCAGCTGTTGTTCTGATCCTGGAGTTGTTGTTATGTGTTGTGTTCCTGAGCAAGAGGCGCCCGGAGGGGCCTCCTGGACTGAAGCAGAAGGCAGAGCAGGCTTCCTGGCAGCGGTGGTGAAACCCTGTGGCCAGTGTGCCTGCTAAGACTGGGAGGTGTCTGGACTTGTGAGCATCCATCATTCTGACTCACCTGTTTTTTAATCACATCAGGACTTCCTGGTACTCCCGGCCGGCCAGGGACTAAAGGTAAGTAATTTTCCAAATTAGATATTCTTCCTTCTTGCTAACCATTTTTGTGGCCAGGGAGGAGGTTTGGCAAGAGGGAGGCACCTGTCTGCCTGGAGCCTGGATCAACAGTGGCACCTAGTGGCTGCAGAGGAAGCCAGGGAGGCTACAGATTTGTTCTGAACAGATAAGATCTGGCCTCCTGCCCCACCCACTCCCGGCACCTACTCCCACCCCATAAACCAGGGCCTCACATTGGTGGGTAAATGCCCCCAGGCTGACGTTGCACTATGTCTGGAAACAGTGCTGCCTCTCTTAAAGCCTCTCCATCCCCTGATTTGCCTCCAGGATGTCCCCACTGTTTCTTTATCCCCCTAGCTTAGCCTTGGTGCCCTACTAACATGACCATCACCTGATCCTGGAATCGTCTCTTGCCTTGTCAGTCGGATACACATTGATGTGACTGGATAGGCAAATTCTTTCAGAGAAGCAACTTCAAAAGAGGCAGTGAAATGTGTATAGATGCAACTAAAAGACGAAAAGGAAGAACACGAAGTAGAAGCCATCCTCTGTGGTTTGACCAGGCCAGTGGCACCCACACAGGCAGGACTTCCCTTGGCCTGCTCGGCTCTTCTGCTTGTTGTCCAGTTCAGGACCATCAGATCCCAACTGAACTAATCCAGGGATGGACAGCACTCAGGACGGCCCTTGTCTTGTTCCTGCGACACCGGAGTCCTGAACCCCAACGACCTATGGAGCCATCATGGTCTACCAGGAGCATTCACTGTTAGCACTGGGGGATCCTAGAAATGAAATAACTACTTTCCCAATAATAAGTTGGGTTGGTCCAAAATGTGGTGGGATTTTTTTTTTTTCTTCAGGACAAATAAGAGGACTTTCCAGATAATGGTGACTGAGTTCATACATACCAGGCAATGAGAGCACTGGATGCACAGATGTGCTTATGAACTGATGGTCTCCTTAGCACTGGTAGAGTTTATTGCCAAGGATTCCGGAAGCCTTCCTTCCTCTTCTTGAAAGCCTGTGTGTCACATCCTCCCTAGATTATCTACACAAGAAGGAGCATTTACAGAGTGTTGGATTGTGATCCAACACACTGGAGTCATTTCTCCTCTCTTGATCTTGACTCCCAGTTGGAGAACAACACACCATCCCTCTACTTCTCCTTAAGGAACCAGTTGCTCACAGACTTTGGGGAATGAGACGTAAGATCCCTAACGAGTCCTCAGTTGAAGGGCTTTGCCATCCTCTAGGGAGTTCTGGTGGCCTAGTGGTAAGAAGCTGCACTGCAATCCCAAAGGCTCTAGGTTCAGATCCACCAGCTGCTCTGCAGAAGGATAGGCAGTCTCCTCCTGTGTGATTAACTCTCTGAAAACCCCGCTGGAGGGAGTGTCAGCTGTGGGTCAGTTCTGGCTCGATGGCACACAGTGTCTCTTTCTCAGCTTCCCTAAATGAGTCCATGGATCTCTGAGCCCACCAGATGCTACACTGAAAAGACAGTGGTGGGCAGCCAACTTGGGAAAGTGTGAGTGCTTTATTCTCTTCTTGGCAATCCTCTAAGACAGAGTGGAGAAATGCTCTGTTAGCCTTTACTTAATCAGCAGTCTCCAAATGCACCACCAGTCCCAACACTGGCTCCTTTTTCAATTCTGCACTTATTTTGTCCCAGGAGACTAGACTGTTATGGGGCAACCTGGGGACACTCTCTCCTAGGTGCCCCACTTCTGTCTTTGACCACTGATGATGTCCTCATCCACAATACCCAGTGTGACGCTCACTGTGGGAGAGTTTGGGAGCCTGGATGAAACTCAGGCTGGCCCCTCTCTGGCCTCCCTGAGAAGTAAACTCTGCAGACAATCAGATGAGTGAAGTGCTTTCTCTGAATCAGAGCCTCACCCAGAAGCTGATGTGGACAGGAAGATGGATGCTGCAGCCTCCAGGGTCTCCGAGTGAGAGATTGGCACTTAATGCATCCTGCAAGCTCCCCTTGAGTTCATTAAAATGCCTTTAGCCTGAAGGTGAAAGGCCCAGAAGTGGGTCTCAAATGCAATCAGAAGGTTTGGAAATGACTTATTGTACCCCTAATTGGTCCACAGAATAATAACCAGTCTCTTTCCTCTCCTCCACTCTCAGGTGAACCAGGAGCTCCAGGCAGGATTGTCACTGCAGGTGGGCAACTGGGAGAGTTCTTCTTCCATATTTCTTTCTCTCTGGGCTTAGGGCCTCTGTCTTATCTCTGCCTCACTCCCATCAAGAAGCCCTTCCATCAGGCCATGGGCTTTGGGTCCGATAGGGTGGTGGGTTCTTGGGGACAGCAGTGAGGGAAGTTGCTCTTTCTCTACCACTGAACTGATGAGAAGAAGTGCCACAGGGCCAATGGCTACACCGGGATCACTAAGCCTCTGAAGAAGAGGGTGGCTCACTCTTGCGTGTGCCTTCTGTTTTTAGAGGGATCATCGACCATCACTGTCCCAGGTCCTCCAGGACCACCTGGAGCTATGGGACCCCCAGGACCTCCCGGTTCTCCAGGTCAGTCCACGTTTCCTTGCTTTACTCTAATCTTATAACTCAGGGGAGTGAGCCAAACTTTTTTGTGTCCAGGGACAATGAGGTAGGTCAATTCTGCTTCTCAGCCCAGTGGCTGCACCTTAGTCTATATAAACAGCGCTGTTAGCACAGTGTGGATCTAGAATCTTGCCATGCTACGCATGATCCATGCTGCAATCCGCGTTTACTTGTGGGGAAACGGAGACTCCAGAGGGTCAATGACCTGCCTAAAGTCTCCCAGCTAATTCAGAGCAGAGCCAAGATTTGGCCAGTCTGAGCACTCATCCCTTCAGCACTTTGTTTCCTTTTGGAAAACTACTTCATCAAACACATCAAGGTTAACAAAATGCTAGAAACCTGCTCGAAGCACCTATTCATATTGTATCCAGCAACAATGAACCTAAGAAAATACGAAGCTATGTGAAGAACATTCCTAATTGTGCTCTAGTGGTTTAGTGGTAAGGAATTGCACTGGCAGCACAAAGGTGCAGGGTTCGAATCCACCAGCTGTCCTGGGAGAGAATGATGGACAGTCTCTTCCCAGGCAATCACCTGCCTCTGAAAACCCACTGGAGGGTCAGCTTTGGGTCAGTTTTGACTTGATGGTACACAACAACAACAATTATATTTAAAAGAAGGATACTCAATATTTTTTGCTTTGTGATTATAATTTTTACAAGATGCAAGAATTTCCTTTAGGCGAGCTCTGGTGGCCTAGAGGCAAGAAGCTGCACTGCAACCCCAGAGGTATGCGGTTCAAATCCACCAGATGCTCTGCTGAAGAAGGAGGGACAATCCCTCCTCTACCAGTCAGATCCAATTTGACGGTACACACATAAAAAGTAATAAAAATTTAAAAAAATTTTAAAAAAAAAGAATTTCCTTTAATATGCTAGAAAGAAGTAACACAAAAGGTTCACACGTTGATGAATTAGGGGTGCTGTTTTCCACACACTTGGGGCATGTTGTCAAAAGGGGCCAGCACCTGGGAAAGGACATTATGTCTAGGAAAGTAGAGGGTCAGAGAAGGAGAGGAAGATGCTCAAAGGGATGGATCAATGCAGTGACTGAGTCAACGAGCTTGAATTCGGCAGCGACGATGAGGCTGGAACATGGTCAGGTCTGTTTGTCAGTGTGTTTCAGTCGTTGTGAAGAGGAGGCAACTCGGTGCACCCAGCAACAACCACATTTTCCCAAAATGCCTATTATTTCTATGTATATCTTTTCCATTATTTACAAACATTCACATGTAGGAAGGAAGTATGCAGCTTAGCATGAATAAAGTAGGTGTCTATCAACCTTCCCTCCTGGTGAGCTCCAGTGAGACATGGATACCAGGGACACTTGGTAAAAGCCCTCGGATGTTGAAGGGCAGTGTCAGAAAGGGAATGGCCTCTGGTGCCCATCCAGGGGTTGGGCCTTATTGCTTCTTGTTCTCAAGTAACGAGGTGGGCCGCCTTGGGCCACAGTTTCATGCCTTGTAGGGAAGTCACACGTGTCCCCAGGTGCCTTGCCCTTTCTTCCATTCTTCCTAGCACCATGACCCTAAACACGTGATTTATCCTTTTCCTCCTCAACCCCATTTTCAGGTCCTGCTGGCCCAGCTGGTATCCCAGGACAGCAAGGTAATTCATATTCTGAAAGAACATATGGCAGTGGGCTCAATCACGAGGCCATTTGGCTGAGGGTGGGTGGGCTTGCACCCCTGTTCTTCAAAAGAGGAAGAGAAAGAAGTGTGTTTGGGGAAGAGAGTAGAAGAAACAGCATGACTCTTCACCAGCATCCTTGCCTGGTGCCAGCTGTGAGGAAGACACCTTTTCAGCCCCCTTATGTTTCTGAAAAGGCAGGGATTCTCCGGAAGAGATCCTATGAGGTAAACCTGGGCAGGGAGAGCACGGCTTTGTGGCAGTCTGGCTAACGTGGAATTTGGCTACTCTCATGAGCCTCCAGACGCTGCTGGCGAGGCCCCTGGTCACTAAGCCACTGCTCGGCGATTTATCCCAACACTGGCAGATGGGCAAGCTCAGGAGAAGACGGGCCACTCCCTCCCAGGGCATTTTGGCTGCAGACAGAATGTCCTCAGCTGACTTGATGGCCCTGCCCACCCCCAGCAAGGCCCCACCCTGCACCCGAGACGTTCGGCTCCACTTCCAGTCTTCCTGAGAGGAAAAGCACGAAGGGGTGGCCGTGGGCACTGCCCGCCTAACTCTGTCCTCCCCACAGGCCCACGAGGGGAGCGGGGCCTTGCCGGCGAGTCGTTTATGAGCAGCAGCACCTCCATCTCCGAGGTCCTCTCTGCACGTGAGTACCACCCCGTCCCTCAGGGCAGGTCACGCTGGGGACGGGCATGGGGGCGGCGACAGCCACTGTGGCAGCTGCAGCAGTGAGTCATCATCCCCAAAGGCCTCGTGTAAGGATGACCAGTTCTGAGCACAATGACAGTCAAGGAGGGACAGCAGAGGGTTTGTCTGATGTGGGAGAGGGTGAGTCACCGGGTGGCACGGCTGTCAGATCTGTCCTCAGGATTCCGAGAGAGCCAGGGCCAGGTGGCACCTCCAGAGCGAACTGGGCATGTCAGTCTGGCATCCCCACTCAAAGTAAGCAATGAGAAGCATCCTTGGTTCTCAGCCACAGCCCTGGCTGCGGAGGGCTGATTCCTGCGTCTGCCTTTTCATAAAACCGTAATTGCTGGAAGAGCTGTGCTGTGCCTCCCACCTGAACGCCTGGACAACTGAGCAACGACAGTAGCCACCTGAACGCCTGGACAGCTGAGCAATGACAGTAGCCACCTGAACGCCTGGACAGCTGAGCAACGACAGTAGCCAACCCAACCTGGTGCTCACTGAGTGCCCGACTCTGTTAGGGAAGGCCATCACATCCACCAGGGCCTCTCTGAATCTTCCCAAGATCCGATGCAGGTCTCGTTGTTCTGGTTTGCAAAGGAAGCAGCTGAGGCTGAAAGAGGTTGAGAACTTAGTCGCATCAGCTAAAAGAGGCGGAGCAGGGATTTGCACTGATACCAAGACCCAAGCTCTTCCCCATCCTTGCACACACCCGGTATCAGGGCATCAGGTATCCGAGAGTCTGCCTGCTGCTACGTCCTGCTTCTGGATGAGGAGAGCCCTTAGTGGAGGCGGAAGTGAAAGGTCCATGCCAGTGACTCAGGGACACACGTCTAGGGTGTGGGTGCAGTTGGGGGATCTGGGGTTGATGATCCTGGCAAGGGGTAAAGAGCATGACAGAGAACAGCTTCGTAGAGTTTTGCTCATTCTCGCTTTCTTCTCCCTACAGAAGGTCTTGATCTTCGAGGTCCCCCGGGTCCACCTGGACCACGTGGTCTACCAGGTGAGCATCCCTGGGATCTTTCACGGGCAGGAAATCTTTGGGAGGCAGGGAATTGCAAGCACTTAGTGAAGAAGCCAGGGTCCTGCATCCAGGGGCAGGATCAGCTCGCTGAACTCAGCGTGGCCTCCCCCACCTTCTCCTCTGCAGGACCTTCCATTCCAGGCCCTCCAGGACCCCGAGGCCCCCCAGGTGAGATCTGAGCTCCCGTGTGGGTGGTGGGTGACCATAGGATCCACAGCTCAGGCCCCTTCTGGACACACTTCTAGGAAAGAGCTTTCCTGCCTTGTCTCCTGGGCAGACCCAGGATCACCTTGTGGCCCTAATAATTCATGGAGTTTTGCTTATCTAGGGGAAGGACTACCAGGCCCGCCAGGCCGACCAGGATCTCTCCTTTCCAGCTCAGGTAATGTTGAGAGTTGAGTCATAGCTGTTTTCCACCTAATCTTTCAACCTGACACATGTTGCAATCACATACATGTGGACCACCTGCTCTCCACGCTTCCTTCTGACCTTTAAATCAGAGGTGTGTTTACATCAGCACCCTGGAGCAGGTAGGGAGAACAGATTCCAGCCATGATGCCTTGTTAACGTGGCTGGAATGTGGGCTCTGTTCTCTCATTGGGAGCCTCTGAAATGAGTGAGGAGACATAATTCTTGTCCTCAAAGAATCTGATATGTGTCTGATAAAATAAGCAGGATACACACATAATAAAATGAGATCAACACTGACAGTAAAAGATAGAAACAAATGTAAACAACTTCTGTACAAATAAACACTAGCCCATGACACTCCACTTGTGAAAAAATCCATCTCATTCCCTTTTTTAATTCCTTTTTCTATCCACTTATTCCACCATTCCTTCAGCCATCTATCCATGCATCACTGAATCTCCCTATGTGTGTGTTTTATTCATTCATTCATTCTTCTGATAGACTACCTGACCCTTCAATATCCATTTACTAAACACTCATTCAACCTTCTAGCTCCATGTGTGTCGACTTAGGTACTTATCAAGCTTCTACAGCATGTGACGGTCTGCTAGATGCTGCTCCTTCAAGTGTTACTTGATTCTTACTCAGACTCTCTCTTTCCTCTACAGAAACGTTATTCTCTGGGCCCCCAGGACCACCTGGACCCCCGGGTCCCAAAGGAGACCAAGGTAAGGCCGGTGTCCCAGTGAGGCCAAACCAAATAACCCGAACCTGCTGCGGTAGAGTCATTTCCACTCATGCCAACCCCCTACTGGATTTCCGATGCTATAAATTTTAATGGTAGAAAACTGCCTCATCTTTTAGCTGCAGGAAAGTTAGTGGGTTCAAGCCGCCAACATTTTTTTAAACAGCCAGTGCTTAACCTGTTAGGTCCAGGGAGCCTAGGAACCTGTACGTGTCCCTGCCTTCCCAACCGTTGTCTCATATTGTTTGGATGAGGCTCAGTGAGTGGGAAGCTCGCTTTATTCTCCTTCCTATCCCATTCGGAGCTCTGAAGCTGGGAGCACGGGAGAGCAAGGGAGGAAGCTGAGTGCAGCGAAGGGGAGAGGAGGCGCATAGTCAGAAGGTCAGAGGTACAACAGAGCATTCCCACCCCTCTCTTGACCTGGTGAAGGTGAGACACAGAAGGCCCCAAGCCCCGTGTCTTCTCCATGCTGGGGCCTGCCTCCCTTTACAGTAGGGCCCATTGAAGCCCCGGCTTCTGGGTGGTGTGAGTTCACAGCTCTCTGTCTCCTCCCACAGGGCCTCCAGGTCCCAGAGGACACCAAGGTATGTAGAGTTAACATCAAGCCAAACCTGGGACAAAATAGGGTGGCAAAAGCTGATGTCACAAGAGCCTTGAGTTCTTGGCAATGAGTTTGGTCCAAAAGAGCATGAGTAAAAAAAAAAAAAAAAAAAACACACACACACACACAAAATGATAAAAAAACCCAAAACAAAAACAAAAATGAGAGATCATGAGTAGAGGAGAGAGCATGGCTCTGTGAACAACTGAGTAGCTCTGTGTGTGTGTGTGTGTGTGTGTGTGTGTGCGCGCGCGCGCGCAGTCCACACATGGACACAGCAACAGCTCTGAGTCTTGCCCAGAAGATAATGGAGCCTCAGTAATCATGGCTTTGGGGGTCTATGGAGTGGACCGGGTGCGCAGGAATGGGGCATAAACCTCCACTTGCTGCCTTCACGTCTGTTCTGACACACGGCAGCCCCCCTTAACATGACCTGACTGCCTCACCTTTCCCCCATGGAGCGGCTGGTGACTCCGAACCACTGAACTTTAAGTTTGAAAGGTCATACTAAAAGCCCAAGACATAGCTCAGAATACCAGCAGGGCCCCTTTGGGATATACATGGAGGAAGGAAATATGACTAATTGCCCCAATCTCGTGTTGCCCCTCAGGCGAGCAAGGCCTCCCAGGCTTCTCATCCTCTGGTGAGTGCTGACTCCCCCGCCCCTCACCCCTCTCCCTGCTCTGCCCAGGACCTTGGCTGACAGCACTGTCCATTGCTTTCCAGGTTCTGGTTCTCTCGGATTCACTATGCAGGGGCCCCCAGGCCCTCAGGGGCCCAAGGGTGACAAAGGTCAGTGAGGGAGGAGTCAAGCAGGTGGTGAGCAGTGGAAGGTGAAGATGGGGGTGGGGAGGAGGTTGGGCGGTGAGATTGGCTGCTGGAACCAGAGAGTGGCAGTAAGAACCAGCTGATGTTTGGGAGAAAGAGGAGGCCAAAGAGAGGAGAGGCTGGAAACCCAAAGGATGAGGGGCTAGAGAGACAGTCTCTTCACAAAGGGAACTTGTGACGTCACTTGAAGAGAAGACCAAGCCAGGCGACAATTGTCGAACCATAAGCAAAGAGATAGAGTGGGGTTAAATCAGGAAAGACTTCCTGGAAGAGGTGGTACACACGAGGCTTCTCATTTTGGCTTCCAGGTGATCCTGGTGTTCCAGGGGCTCCTGGCATTCCTGGTGGTCCGTCTCGAGGTAAGAACCACAGGTGGCCAAAGTTCTTCTCGCCTTTGTCAAGTGAGGCTTGTTATTCCCATAAGGATATTCATTCATTCATCCCATGACTCACTTGATTAGGTACTTTCTCCGTGTCCTAAGATCTGTGAGCTGCCTCTAGGGAGGTCAAGCCTTTGGGTGCTTGGAGAAGAGGGAGTAAAAGTGTAGTATTGAGCAAGTTGTGGAAGGGCCCTTGGACCTGGGAGAGCCCCCCATCTCAGTGACCTCTTGGACAGTGACTACCACAAGCATCCCTTTTTCCTCTCCTGCTATGTCCCAATTCCCCAAGAGAGTGAAGACATGACCCTCCCTTCTCAGACTATGGGCATAATGCTGGCCCCTATTTTGTCTGACCCCAGACCAGGAAATCAGCTCTGAATGTTTCTCTTTCGTACAGGGGGATCGTCCAGCACCACGTACCTGCAGGGCCCACCGGGCCCACCGGGCCCTCCTGGGCCTCCAGGCTCCATCAGCAGCTCTGGCCGGGAGATCCAGCAGTACATCTCCGAGTACATGCAGAGTGAGCGCCCCCTCCGTGGTCCTGGGGTCAGGGAAGGGCAGTGAGGGTGTGCTGGGGACGGGGGGGGGGGGCCCCAGCCTCTGTAGAACTTACATCCCTGAAGATCCAGGTCCATGGGCTGCCCAGGTGGCTGTCTACACACAGCCCACCTTCTCATACCTGCCCACAAGCATATTCTCACTCTCACCCCCAATCACATGCTTATCCAACTGCACGCGCGCGTGCGCGCACACACACACACACACTCCTTTCATGCCCTGATGATATACACCCCAGACTTCCGTGGATGTGGCCATCTGGTCAGAGGCTCGTCAGATGGGTGGAATCTGACTGGAGTCTTTTTGGCTCCCTCCCTCTCATGTAAAGCCTGGCCTAGAAGAGGGCTGTGCCTCAGTTTCTCCACTTAGATACCCTGTGGGCCCTGCTTTGAGCCCACAGTGGGGCTCGCACTGGGGTGGGCACTCTGCTGTCTGCTTCATGGGAAGGACATGCTCTCTTGGGGACAAGTTTGACTTTGCTTCTTTCTTTTGGTGACAGGTGACAGTGTTAGGTCTTATCTCTCTGGAGTTCAGGGACCCCCAGGCCCACCTGGCCCCCCAGGGCCTGTCACCACCATCTCAGGAGAGACGTTTGACTACTCAGAGCTGGCAAGCCGTGTTGTGAGCTACTTACGAAGTAAGCCTGTCCCCATCCCGACATGAACCCTTCCCTCCTGAGGCCCCACTCTTGTTCCCAGAGCCTTGGCTCTCACATGCTATTGGCTCTGTCCTTCTCCTGAACAGTTTGACTATTAACACGTGGCCATCAGGCCGCTGAGCAACAGCGTCATGAAACGGTTTGTTAGATGAAGAATGGAGGCCACACTCCTCGGAGCCCTGTCCTTCTTATATTTGATCCAAGTGTTCCTGAATGTGGACCCTTCTCTGTTCTGAAGCAGACCCATCTGGTGTTAGCATCTGCGTGGAGTTGGGCTAAGATTCTTGAAGACCAGCTGCATTTCCCAACTCTAACAACATTTTCTACTCTTTCATGACTTCATAGCCTCCTTATGCCCCCAACTTATCTTGCAAAAGTGCCCAGCTCTGTGCCAACCCTGGAATACCTGGGTGTCCTACAGGGCAGACCAGGAGGTAACCTGACATGTTCTTCCCGACAGCCTCCGGGTACAGCATCGGCTCAGCCTCCGCCTCCATCTCCTCTGAAGACATCCTGGCTGCCCTGCAGCGTGAGTCACGGGGGGCTGCGGGCTGGGACTTCTTGGCCCTCTCCTGGCATCGCTTGCCGAGCACACCTAGTCCAGGTGTGCACCTCGGGAGGGCTGCAAGACAGAGGCCTTAAAATGCTCCCTTTGCTGCTCTAATCCACCAACTGAGTCAACAGGTGGACTGGACAGGGGGCAGCAGCTCCCAAACCCCTGTCAGTCCTGCCAGTGCCAGGCAACCCTGCAGGTGCCCCATGGAAGACCACTGTTTCCCTGCTGGCCAGCCCTCAAGGCTGCCACTCCAGAGTGAGCTGTGCGGCTTCCTGGCTGTGTGCCGGGTGGGCCCACACTGACCACCCTCTCCTCTGCAGGCGATGACGTGCGGCAGTACCTGCGACAGTCCTTGATGAGTACTGATGTGGCCCTCCAGTCTCTGGACTACGCTGAGCTGAGCAGTCGTGTCCTCAGCTACATGCAAAGTGAGTGTGGGCCGGCAGGGGGGCCCCGGGGTCAGGACATGGGTGCTGAAATCCCTGCAGTGACCCCAGTAGCCTCCTTCCACCAGCTGCATGGGGCTCAGGGGTGGCAGGTTCGTAGTTTATGACCCCAGAGCAGGTCAGGGGACACGGGGCAGAAGTCAAAATGAGTCTCCAGAGATCCATCCTATTGATGTGTGTTTCCACACAATTCACACACATACACACACACACACACACTCTCTACACATTTAGTCCCTGCCCTCCTGTCACCACGCTCCACTCCCACCCATCCCCACTCATCTGAACTCACCACAACTCGGGGTTTTGTTCTCAGGTTCTGGGGTCAGCATGGGGCTCCCTGGCCCCCCAGGTCCCCCTGGCTTGCCGGGGACATCCTATGAGGAGCTGATATCCTTGCTCCGAGGTAAGACCCATCAGGGACACCTGCCCACGTGTTTCAGGCTGGAAGGTGGGCTCCTGGGCCTTTACCGTGATTCATGTTCTTTGTGGTGTCTCAGGGTCTGAGTTTGGAGGCATCGTCGGACCCCCAGGTCCTCCTGGGCCACCAGGGATCCCAGGCAACGCTTGGTCCAGTCTTAGCAGGGAGGAACTCTCGTCTTACCTGCAGAGTAAGGCTCCAGGAGGGGAGTGGGCTGGCTCTGGGGCTGCCCCCGAGGTAAGCCATGTCCCCTTCACCACATCCCCCTGGAGGGCCTACAGGGTGGGCATACCTGCTTCTTGGTTTTGAGGTACTCGCGGACTTGTCAGGGATAGGGGGAAGCAGGGTAAGAGTCTCCCCTCACCAGTGTGCACAGAGGGGATTCATGAGCCAGGATGGGGGAGCCACATTGGGGTGCCGGCTCCAAGGGGCTGAAGGCCTTGCGAGTTGAATGAGGTTTAGAATTGGGAGTGAGGTAGCCTGCTGGGAGCAGTCACTCCCTGGTCATCCCTGGGAGGTGGCCTTGGCAGGGCCTGGCCCCTGTGGCCACTCCTCTCCGACCCAGGAGGCCCAGCCTCATCACCTTCCCTTGTTGTTGTCGTCGTCATGTGCCATCAAGTCAGAACTGACCCATAGCTAACCCTCTAGCAGGTTATCAGAGGCCGTAAACCACACGGAAGATTGCCCCTCCTTCTCCTGGAGAGCATTTGGTAGATTCGAACCCTGTGCCTTTGAGATTGCAGCGAGGCTTTTTACCACTAGGGCCACCGGAGCCTTCTATCTCCTTCCCCCAAAGGGTCCAAGCAGGGCACTCGGCTTTCTTGGCGGAGCGAAGCTGCTCACTTTCTTTCTCGCCCCCTCAGCAGCCGGCCTGTCATCCATCCCAGGCCCTCCTGGCCCTCCTGGCCCCCCAGGCCCTCGAGGGCCCCCAGGTGTCTCAGCAGCTCTGGCAACCTACGCGGCTGAAAACAGCGATAGCTTCCGCAGTGAACTCATCAGCTACCTCACAAGTAGGTGCCCTTGGCATTGACTGACCCTCCGAGCTGCCCACCCCAGAAGTTGCTTTTCCCTGCTAGAGACCAGCAATGTGCTTGAGGAAGTGGGAGGGGCTGGGGGGGCTGAGGACTCGAGCACTAGGAGGGCTCAGCCCAGGGCCTCCTGGGGCCAGGGTGCACTGTCCCTGCAGTTCCTGAGGGACTTTGACGCCCCCACTGCCCCACTTCTCCCCACCGAGACCTGAGCTCCTACTAACACAGCGTCTGCTCACAGGTCCTGATGTGCGGAGCTTCATCATTGGTCCCCCAGGACCCCCGGGACCGCAGGGCCCCCCTGGGGACAGCCGTCTTCTGTCATCAGAGGGCTCCTTCAGCCTGGGTGGCTCCTCCTCCCACTCGTCGCTCCGAGGGAGCAGTTCCTACAGCTCTTCTGCAGGCATAGGCGGGGCCAGTGCGGGCTCCCTGGGCGAAGGGGGTCCCTATGGAACTGACATTGGCCTGGGCGGAGGCTATGGGGCTGCAGAAGGTGGCATGTTCGGTGGCTTCGGTGGAGGTCTGGATTACAACGAGCTGGCTGTCCGAGTGTCGGAGAGCATGCAACGTAAGTGGGGACATTGGGCCTCAGTGACAAGAGCTGTTAAGTATGACTCATAGTGACCCCTGAACAACAGACCTGAACCCTGTCCCATCCTGTGCCATCCTCATCATCTCTGACACACTTAAGCCCACTGCTGCAATCACCATGTCACTCTATCTCACTGGGGGTCTTCCTGTCCTTCGCTGACCCTCCATCTTTTCAAACATGATCTCCCTTTCCAAGGAATAGCGTCGCCTAGCAACATATCTATGCGCCCCTAAACATGTAGTTTTGAAGTTCCCAGGCTGGGAAGATAGTCAGGAACTGAAGGCAGAAGGCCCCAACTCAGTCCTTCTCGAGCTGGCCAGGGAGTCCGAGTGATGGAGGCCAAGCTGCAGGGAACGGAGCAGGTTAGCTCCTTCTCGTTAAGTTCAGATTCTCAGAAGAAGGTTTTCTGATGCAGCTGAGGAAAGCTGTTGGCCAAGAAGTCCTTTCTCCCTGCTGCTTATCAGATGCACAGTTATTCAAGCCCAAAGCCCCTGGGTGAGCGTCCACTACAGGCTGCAGGCAGGAGCCTGTGTCAGACACAGGGAACAACAATGAAAGCTTGTGGGCAGAGCTTCACCCTGCTGTGGTTTAACCTGTTGTTGTTGACTGTCACTGAGTCGAGCATGACTCATAAACACCCTATGAATAAAGGCCTGAACCCTTTCTGTAACTATCGTCATTTTTCTAAGTTCCTAGAGTTTCTAGAGGCATGTGGTTTAGCATGAGTGATTTGGAGACCACCAGGGGGCGCCGCACCACTCTGTGAAAAGGGTGCTGATGGACCCTAAGGGGCTCCAGTCCTGCTTCCTGCGCCCCACTCTCTTGTCCTTCACAGGTCAAGGCCTGCTGCAAGGAATGGCCTACACTGTGCAGGGCCCACCAGGCCGGCCTGGCCCCCAGGGACCCCCTGGCATCAGCAAGGTCTTCTCTGCCTACAGCAACGTGACATCAGACCTCATGGACTTCTTCCGAAGTAAGGGCACCCCGGTGGCTTTCCTAACACCCAGCTCACTGCCTCATCTCAAGTGAGGCCAACTCCGTAGACACGAACCTCTTAGAACACCTGGGAGAATGAAAATCTGGTGAATTCTCAACTCTGATAAAGTCTAAACATTGTATTCCAAACTGCCACTGGTCACCCTTATTACTTTACTGCCCAAATTTCAGGACGCGCTGCATCTAGAAAGTCTAAACCCAGCCTTTCTCTACCCTCTGTAGCTTATGGCACTATTCCAGGACCCCCTGGGCAGAAGGGAGAGGTGGGCCACCCTGGTCCCAAAGGTAAGCGATGGTAGGGAAATGGCCCCAGTGTTTTACCTCGCTCCCAGGGCTAAGCTGAGTACCGGGCCCGCTCCTCCAGCACTTTGTGCAGCTCTCACAATTGTGCGTGATTTAGTCACTTTACTGTCCATCGGCTAGGTGACAGGGGAGCTGCAGGACCGCCAGGAAGACCTGGCCCACCCGGCCCTCGAGGGCACAAGGGAGAGAAAGGAGACAAAGGTGAGCCTTTTTCCAGAATATTGAGCTGGTGGAGCCATTTGTTCCAGAGCAAGGGTGGGAATTGAAGGCAAAGGTCAATGACTGCCAAGAACATGATTTGCATTAACTAT
>NW_006399756.1:26809644-26814079 GCF_000299155.1 Elephantulus edwardii
GCAGGAGAAAGAGACCCAGCTAGTGATGAAAGGGTCAGCAACTTTAACCAAGTGCTCCAAGGGTGTCTTTGCCCTTGACACACTTGCCATCATTGCCTGAGCTCCCCTGGCCACAAGATAGCTTTTCAACTTCCTACTCAACTTCTTACTTTCAGGTGACCAAGTCTATGTGGGTCGCAGAAGGAGAAGTATCGCCCCCAAGTCATGAGCTACCTTGGCCAAACAGCCCTCCACCCACCCGGGAACCATTCTTGTACTGGCTTATGGTGCCCCTGTCACAGTCTCTCCAGAGGGTGAGAGCTGAAGGCAGTCAGCTTCCCACAGAGAAAGCACAGTCACAAAGGCAACTCACAACACTTGTTTTACTCTGTAACTATATATACATATTGGTCAAAGACATACAATTTGAAACTGCTTCCCTGAGGGAACTTTAATAAGAGTAGGTGCAGTGTTTTATTGGGTGAGACTCATTTCTCTGCTATCTAGATCTGGGCTTCTTGGCTTCCTAAAATCTCGACTCCAGCCCCACCCTGGGAAAGCCAGTTACCTAAGTTGGCTGAAGAGTCTTCATGCTTTGTAAAAAAAAAAAAAAAGAGCCCAGAAACAGGAAGTGGGTGTCTTCCTAGAGGTGATATTTAATAGGGGTGTCTGCTTAATGCAAGGTTGTGTATGCTTCCTGTGTCCCTGCCTCAGGTCTGTCTATATTCTCCAGTCACAAGAAAGAGTTGGCTAAGTCATTCTTGGGATTGAAAAAGTTGGGAAACTCAAACTCACTTCCCCTGTCGGAGGTGACAGGGCTTCTTGTTACTCTCACTTCAAATCTTCTTTCCACTTGCTTAGGAAGTTGATGTTTGCATGTAGCTATGATCTGTATCCACTGGTCCGTGCTAGAAGTTTTAGGTAAGTTATACTGAGCTAGACGGCGGCAAATAGAAAAGATGGGCAATGGGCAAGAGAGATGTACAGGGAGATAAGGCATAAAGAATGGATACTGTTTGAAAGAGTTGAGTTCAGCTGGCGATGTTGCCCTTAACTTCAGGGAACGGCAAGGGGCGGGAGGCTGGGAACACTTGGGTTTTTTTAAGCACTTTTCAATGTCTAAAAACATTTGTATGTGGTCTATAAGATAAAAAGTCATTTCAAGTGTAAAATGTCCTATTAAAGTTTTTTTTCTTTTGTAATATGTTTACTGTGCTGTTTGGTCAAACCCATTGCCATTAAATCAGTTCCTGCTCAGGCAACCCCTCCAGGCATTTCTGGGGCTGTAAATCTTTATGAAAGGAGAAGCCTCATCCTTTTCCCAGGAAGTGGCTGGTGGGTTCAAACCAATGACCTTTCAATTAGTAGGAGCACAACCAGGGCTCCTTAATATGATCCAAGAAGGCCAATAACTGTGTGTGTGTGTGTTTAATTGGACCTGGGCCTAACACTATTTATTACAGCCACAGATATGGAGTTGTCATATTGTAGAACTGTTTTGTTTCATTTAGCCATTGAGATCTAACCCAGTCGGAGCTTATTATTCAGTACCTGAAGATTTCCCCTAAGCATAGTTCTTAACACAAACACATATGCAACAAATGACCAACCAAAGGGCTTACAAGGCCTGGAGTGATTTCTCCTAGGATGAAACAGTCATAATTATACAGTAAGTGTGAGTGGAATAAGGAACTTCTATTAAGGAGTAGCAGCCTAGAGATATGCATAGTCCAATCAGACATTCCAAGTCAGAAAAAGCTATATGGTTGACTTGTAAATTTATTGGACTCTGTGACTCACAATTTCTGGGCAGTTAAAAATGAGGTTAAATGACATCAATTCTATACCTCTTGTAAAAAAATGAAACACAAGTAAACTTTTTTAAAAAAAATTCTCTGCTTTTGGCTAAGATCTGACATCAGCAATGAGCAATGATATCAACTTGCAGAAAGTGAAGACAACTTGAAGCACTTACTGCAAAAGATCAAAGACTGTAACCTTCAATATGGGATATACTTCAATGCTAAGAAAACAAAAACCCTCACAGCTGGACCAACAGGCAACATCATGGTACAGGGGTATCGGACTGAAGTTGCCAAGGATTGCATTTTAGTTGGATTGATCATCAACACTCTTGGTAGCAGCAGACAAAAAAAAAAAAATCAAGACATGTTGCATGAGGGAAATTTGTTATCAAGGACCTCTCCGAAGTTCTCAAGAGTAAAGATATCAGTTTAAAGACTAAGGTGCACCTTATCGAAGCTTTGCTATATTCAATTGCTTCATATGCATCTGAGAGTTTGGGTAATGAATAAGGAAGACAGAAGAATCAAAGTCTTTAAATAGTGATGCTGGTGAAGAGTATAGAACATACCATCGACTTCCAAAAAAATAAATCTAACTCAAAAGAAAATGCAGGCAAGCTCTGGTGGCCTAGTGGCAAGAAGCTGCACTGCAATCCCAGAGGTGAGCGGTCTGAATCCACCAGATGCTCTGGTGGAGAAGGAGGGACAATCGCCTCCTGTACCAGTCAGATCCAATTTGACAGTACATACACAAATTAATTAAAATATTTTTTAAAAAAAGAATAATGCAAACGGAGTGCTCCTTAGAGGTAAGGACGGTGAAACGTCATCTCACTCACCTTGGCATATTTTGGGGAGGAACCAGTCCTTAGGGAGACATCATGCTAAGATCAAAGCCTCTTTTGTTCCATTAAAAAGTAAAACAAAACAAAAACACACCACATACAAGGTGATGAATGAGCTCAACAGTGTGCACGGATCCTAGATTAGCAAAGGACATGCCATTCCTCCCTCCAGCAGAGCCGAGCACTTGCTGACTCGTGTCCACTGAGTCTTGCGTGAATGTTATCAATGACAAAGATTACTTTAACAGAAGTGAGGTCAAAAGGTCTGTCGACTGCCTGGTGAGACAAACAATCCATCCAAGGGGAAAAACAGTAAATAAAATATTATGTACACCTTCAGATGTTGATGAGAAGACTTTAAGCGTCTCCCAAACACTGGGATTGCATGCTCAAAGACATCCCCTCCTCCAAGTTACCAGTCAAATCCTCTCCCTTAGAGGGTACAAGTATTGTGTGTATAACTGACAAAAGAAAGTTATGAATACTAATACATTCAGAAGGGTCAAAATCACTGAAGGACTGTGTGCTCCATTACTAGCCGTAAGTTGGCGGTTTGAACCCACACAGAAGTGCTTCCCGGGACAGGCTTCCAAAAGGCCATACACACCCGTGAAAGTCCCAGGGGGCGGTTCTCTTCTGCACACACGGCGTCACCATGAGCAGGACCGGACTCCTTAGCAACTAGCTACAGAGTTTACAAAGAGGCCAAGGCCTTGCGTGCAGGACAAACACATTTCAAAGGTTTGCAATAAAAGACAGCTTCCCAGAAAAGATTAAGAAAGAACTTTATTTTTCATTTATCAATTCCATGATTGAAAAGATGGATTTTTTTTTTCTCCCAAACAGACAAGAGGCATTATCGTACACAAAATTCTTTTTGGAAAATTTACTTTGTGAAGTTATTACACTGGCAATCAGAATATGAGCACAAAAAGCTGCAGCCAACATTTACCACCGGTGCAGCGCTCACCGCCAAGCTCAGAAGCAGAAACGTTAAAGTTCTATGAATAACATGTCAGCCACAGAAGAGCAGGACAGAGGCGTTACTGTCGTGTCTTTAACTTCAGAAAAGCAGTTTACTATCAGCCATTTCATTTCAAAGATCATTTTCCAGAAAAGAACTCTTTTCTCAAGATCTGGAACCAACTCTCCTCCCCCACCTCAGTTCTAGGTTTTTCTTTAGTCGACAATCTCTCTCGATAATAACTGGACAGAATTTGGCTTCTCAGAAGTCTTTGTTATGTAAGCACAGTGTGAAATGGTGGGGGGTGGCCGGGGTGGGGGATAGATTTATCAGGAAACTAGAAGAGTCCAAAAGACAGTAGCTTCTGAAACTCGATGTTGCTCAAGAAATGAGAGACCCTCCTCTAAAGCGGGTCTCGAGTGCCTGAGAGCGTTGTGCTTGAGGAAACACTACTGAGAGGTAGCTCTGGTTCTGGTTTCTATTTAATCACGATTTGCTTTATCCTGTCACGGGAAGGTATGAGTATGTTCAGCAGAGGTTAAGCACTCTAAACTTCCTCCCTACCCATCCTACGGCTGAGCCATAGAAAAAGGTGAGGAGCAGCTTAACTAGGACTATGTAAGAAGAGCTGTTAATTCAGCAATTCTTGTCCTGCTCTGGGTCAGGACGAGGAAAGGCAAGGAGGTGCGAGGTGCTCTCTGAGCTGGACGTGTGGAGGGCTGGAGCTCTGGAGAGCAGGAGGGCAGGAGGGCTGGAGGGCTGGGCCTGTGGAGGGCTGGAGGGCAGGAGGGCTGAAGGGCTGGAGGGCTGGGCCTGTGGAGGGCTGGAGGGCAGGAGGGCTG
>NW_006399756.1:26814446-26830484 GCF_000299155.1 Elephantulus edwardii
GGGCTGGAGGGTTGGAGGGTTGGACCTGTAGAGGGTTGGAGGGCTGGACCTGTGGAGGGCTGGGCCTGTGGAGGGCTGGCAGGCTGGAGGGTTGGAGGGCTGGACCTGTGGAGGGCTGGTAGACTGGAGGGTTGGAGGGCTGGCGGGCTGGCGGTCCAGCAGTCACAGCACTTAGGGAGAAGGGAAGCAGAGTAATGAGGTGCACATAAGCAGAATTTCTTCTAAAAATTTCATAGCACATGCTGCCACAGCAATAACACCATCCATTGCTCAGCAATGGGTTGGCCTGAACACTGAGATTTCCAAGAAGTCTGTGCCTCTCTCTTCTACTCTCACCTACATGAAAGTAAGACAGACAGATGGCTTTGCTCTACTTGAAGAGAGGACACTCCAAGAGGCAGGCACATATGAGGACAAACAGCACTGTCAACACCAAAATATTTTTAGAAAAGATTTCTACAATACTGAGTCTTAGAATGATTGTTTTCACCTCTGTGCGTGTATCCTTTTATAGCCTCACACACACACACAGGAGTACGTCGAGCTGGAAAGTAAACTTGTGCGTGAATGCTGGACCCAAAGGGCAGGTCTAAGGGCAACATGTGCTCATGGCGTCATCCATTCTACTCTGAGTCTTCCCACCTTAATCAAGATTCTGAATGTCAATTTGAAAAAAAATAGAAATCAATACTGATTCAAACCTAATTATTTGCCATAAACTGTTTAGCACACAGGATATCACTTATGTGACCTGAAAAAAAGTCCATTCCCTAAAATACTGATTTTTTTTTAAAAAAAAAAGCCAATACGCAAATTTTCTAAAGAGAAATGACATGAGAACCTTCCTCCTCTCTCCCTAAGAGATTGCCCGGGAAACATTATTATATCATTTTTACCATAATAATATAAACCATTTCCATGATCATCCTGAATATTACTTTATAAAGATATATATTTTAAAAGGCTTTCAAAACATGTTTCAACCCAACATTGGAGAATAAAGCATTAAAAGTTTTGTTATACAGTAACATATTCATGTGATAAGTGTATGAATTTACAACCAAACATTATATATATATAATATATATATGTATATATTTATATAAAAAGCAAACTTGGCCAGAAATTAAGGCTAGCTACAAAGTTGTCCAAGTAAATTATGCTTATCAAAAACAAATTACAAAATAAAAACCACACATGCATTTTCAAATCATCCAAACCACTGACAAAATAAGCTTCAGCATCTAAAGTTTTTAAATTAACTGCAAGAAAGTGCTGGAGACATTTACAATTTTAACACCAGTCAGTATTCCTACAAAGTTACATTTCAATTTTTCACCAGCCTCAAATGTAATAAAACTAAAAACTGAAATCTTTTCATTTTGGTCCCTTGCACTCTGGTGAGAGAACAGGTGGTAAAGGATAGGCAGTGAGCGTCGTTTACAAATGGCTGTTCCACACACCAAAGCACAGTGGGTGTTAACACTGCTTGACCTGACACATGGCTGGAATTCCAAGCCTCAGAGCGAACATTTCATTAATTACACACGCCAGCAACCCAGGGTAGGGTAAAGGTCCTTTAGACCTCTCCCTGCCCAAATCAAAGTAACTTAAACTTGAAATAAAATAAAGCCAAAATGTAAGTGACCTCATTTCAAAACCACCAAAATAGACATTTGTCTAAATATTTCATTGAAATACTTCTTTTACAAGTATTCTCAACAAATGCTACTTTTAAGATTAATTTCAGCATGTCCTCAAGAGCCTATAGGACTGTCGGCAAATGCTAAACAAATAAAAGTTGCTATGATGGGAGAATCCATTTAATAAAGCTCATGTATTAAGTAGGATGGCTATATCAGAATTCTCTTTTCATAGGTTGCGCTTACCATTTCCCATCTGAACATCTGAAGTCATCTGTCTCTTTTTGCTCTCGCTTATATTTCCAAACTCTATACAACATGTAATGCAAGAGGGAGTTTTCTATCAAATGGTAGTAAGAGCACAATTTCTTAAAAGATATGCTTAATGCTAAGGATACTGTGTCCTTACTGAGTCAGAAATGAACACTCTACTTTAACCTTGATTGAAATTTAATGTTTTAGGCACTATATTAACAAACTAGCACCTTTATTAGCTCATGACTAAATGGGTAATGATTTGAGAAACATTAATGAAATAAATGTTCTCTTTAAAGAAGTTTGTTCCTGTTTAGAGATAAAACACATTTCTTTTCTGAACCAATTCTGAGCAACTTCTAGCCTTCTCCTGAGAGCTGATTCACTAAAAGATTATTCCAACTCTCTACAGCCAAATTTCAGCTACAGACGTAGGCATCACTGAGACGGTTGATCAGGTAAAAAGATATTTATTGATACTAAGTGATGTAACAGCTGTTTTCCATATCTCTTAATAACTTTAAACATTATTTCTATAACAGTTTCTCAAGTAATAGGGTCTAAAGAACAAAAATGTTTAGATTAATATACAAAATCACCTTAGGGAATTACTGCAAGATGCCACTTTGCCAACATGGCCCAGCATCTGTCTTAGTTCCTTTCCCCTTCATCTTTGCTTTAAAACAAACAAATGAACAAACAAATGGAAAACACCTAGCAGGTGAGGCAGGTGATTGTCTCCGTGAGCTATCTGGCATAGACTGTGGTGTGGCAGAAGATGAAGAGAACAGAATGATACATTTTTAAACGCCAAACCCTAATCACAGAATGCTTCCCACTGTTATGACCCTGTGGAATGCAAACTGGGAACAGGATAAAATTTCGAAATCCGGCTCTGCGTTGAAGGGTTAAGGCATTCCGACTCCCCGGTCATTTTAAAGAAGACTTCTTGTTCCTGCAGTTTCCTGGCAAACTCTTCTTCCAAAGTCTTAAAAAGAAAGGGGAAGAGAAAAAAAAACCAAAAAACCAAAAACCAATGAGTCATATGATGGTAATATATTAATTTATGCTGATAGCATGAAAATATTACTTGCCCCAAATACTTTCTTCTCCTATTTCTCTAACTAAAATAAGACTGTTCAACAGTTAAGATCACAGACTTTGCACGGTCCTTCTGCCATACAACCCAGGAGGTACTCTTTACAGAGGCCAAGTTGCCACATCTTTCTCCCTCAGAGAAGCTGGCTACCAGTTTGGGTTCTGGCTCGCAGCAGGATGCACCAGAGCTGTTTTATCAATGCACGGCGCGGGTCAACTACTTTTCTCTATCACAGAATCGTTCCATTCCTCTGTGATGATACCATTTACCTCCCCGGGCTGCTGTATGAAGAGTCTGTGAGAAAGATGTGCTTACACCCCAGCAGGCACTCATTCAGGGGCACCTGTCCACGGGGCACTTACCACTCTTTATTCCGGTTATTGAGAGGTATGTCTTGTCTTCCCTGTGTTAGATAGTAAGTTGCTTGACATTAAGACCTAAAGCCAGATCCATCTCTACATCCCCACAGCACAGAGCAAACACAAGTGCTTGATAAGGATCTGTGAATGAGTGATTTAGGGATATGTGTGGTTGTACAAGAATGGGGGGAGACGGAAGGTACAGGAAGATTTCTCAGAAGAGGCAAAACAATCTCATTCTTGAAAGATAAAAATTTGATCGGTAGGCTGGAGAAGGCCTACCAGAGGGAGAAACAGCTAGAACAAGGCCCAGGCAGGAAACGGTGGGCTGAAGTGAAGAATGGTGACCCCATCCACTGCTGAAGCACAGGGAAAGTGACTACCGAGCAACCAAGCTAGAAGAACTGACCACAACAAAGGGGGGCGCCATGCAGGCTTCAAAGGCAAGCGAAGTCCTATGTATTTTTTTCTATTGGAAATGAAGATTTAGCAACACTACTCTGATGACATTCTTGGGTCCCTGAGGATAAAGACTTTGGCAAGGGGGAAGGATGAAAGGTGAAGATACTACAGCCCGGAGGCCCTTCAGGATACTCGTGAACAACTGATGCAGGTAGCTGGAAGTCAGCAATGGGAAACAGAATGGCAAATATTAAGAAAAGAGACTCAAAATTAGTTGGCACTGGACTGAACACGGGATGTGGCAGAAAGAAAAACTAATTCTGATTTCTAGACTAGATGTCAATTAAGAGAAAAGGAATGACACAGATGGCAGGAATGGGGAGATGAGGGACAGTAAGACAGAAAGAAAAAGGAAGCGGAGTTTGCTAACTCCACTGAGTATTCCTTCTTCAGTTCACAGTCAACTAGTTTGGATTAATCATTTACCATGTGTTAGAAACGCTTTCAGAAGCTGCCTGTACTTAGTGAACAAAGATAATGTCCCTGTGTTCAGAGCTTACATTCTCAGAGAGTAGACACACAATGACAACTATGCCTAACGGGGATGAATATTAAGAGAAAAGAAAAGGACGGTGACGGTGTTTGGGACGGGCAGGGCCACTGAAAAAGCCGAGTCCACTGCCTCAGAGCTGACACCATCCTGGTGAGCCTCCGTCAGGCTGTGAATCTTCGCAGGAGGAGACTGTCCAGCTTTCTCCCATGAGGCAACTAGTAGACCTGAACCAGCCAGCAGTCTAGTACATCATGTTCCATGTCTCCAGGATGCCCTGATTTCACTGACAGTTATCAAAAAAAAGGGAACCTTTCATGAGATATTTGGAGAGGTCTAAACAAAATGATAATAGAATATTCAGATGGAAAATGCGAGCTTAAAGTGGGATATGATAATAGTAAAAACAATAAATTATAATTGCAATAACAATTCCATGGAACTAGACTATGATTCAGGTACTGAGATAATAAGTACAAGATTTAACTCCTACCTTCAATTAGGTTGGGAGTAAGATCATTGCTTCACAAAGAAGAAGACTGGGCTTAGAAACGTTAAGTTACAAAATTATTCAGAAGTGGCAACGTGAGATCTGAACCCAGATCTGGCTGACTCTGGAGCCTGTGCTCTATACAAGCTTTCGAACGGCCTCTATATAAGCAATTTTTCGAGCTGTAACTAGCTAACCAGAACTTGAAGGTGAAGAAAACAGAGAACAGAGTAAGAACATAAAGTTGGAGGGAGCTCTAGTGCCCTAGTGGCAAGAAGCTGCACTGCAATCCCAGAGGTATGTGATTCGAATCCACCAGATGCTCTGCTGGAGAAAGAGGGGCAATTTCCTTTTGTACCAGTCAGATCCGATTTGACGGTACACACACACATACAAATAATAAAATAAAAATAATTTTAAAAAAACAAAGATAAAGTTGGGAAACGTGTGTATTTCAAGTGACTAGAAGACAGAGAGAAAGTGAGACAGAATACTAAAAAAGAGCAGAGTTGTATCAAAAAACAAAAACACACAAAACTCTGGTAGGAATTCTGGTAACCTGTGCTGCCAACCCAAAGGCACACAGTTCAAACCCACCAGCTGCTCCATGGAAGAAAGATGGGCAATCTTGTCCTGTGTGATTTACTACCTCTGAAAACCCACTGGCTGGAGGGTCAGCTATAAATTGGTTCTGACTCGATGGCACATAGTAAAACGTCACAAAAGCAAGACAAAAAGAGAATTTCAAGAAACAAAGATTTTTAACAATGGTACCTCTGATACTAAATTGATCTTCACTTGAGTCTGTACAGGAAGATGATAAGATTTTATTATTACCAATTCACTCACTTGTGCCCATCTTAAAAAAAAAAAATTCATGCAATATTATTCAAAATGGGTGAGCCTGGAGGACATTATGCTGAGTGAAATATCTCAGTCACAAAGGGACAAATACTGCATGGTGCCACTGCAGTAGAATGGGACTGGCATCAGGGTTGGGGTAAGACTAAGAAAAAACTGGATAAATTATGTATAACGTATTGAAACAGATGAGGAAAAGAACAGATTAGAGGTGATATATGATTGAGTATTACGGTTAGCACAGGAATCCAGAATTAAGGTTGCACAGAGAAGTGTACTCAGTGCAGGGGCGGGTGGTGGGGGACAGAATTGTATACCAATGAAGGAATTTTCTTTTTTTTTTTTTTCTTTTCAAAGAAAGGAGTGAACTGGCTGGGAGGGGTGGGCAGGGAGAAAAGTGCAGCAACGAATGAATGGAAATCCAAAATCTCTGTCAATGTTTATTAAAATTAATAAAAATGAGAAAGTCTGAGGTGAAAGCTAGGCCACAAAGAGTTGAAAGCAAAAATAGAGAGAGGAAATTTTCATTTTATGTTCTTTTGTACTTTTTGAAATTTGAAACACATGAATATATTATCTACCTAAACACTTTTAAACTAAAGAAAATTTAAATTAAAAAGCTATACCGTCAACTGCCTTACTTGTCACACTGCCTTTAAAAACTCTTAGTACTTGACAGGGCCTAAATATTTTTCTCCTCAACTGGTGATTAGATGACTGAAAGAAGGAATATGTGAACTGTGCAATGGGAGGAAATCCAAAAGGAAATAAGGGTTTATGGTCGAAGGTTAATGAAGGACGGAAATCATATGGTGACAGTCAAAACCGCTGACCAGCAGGGACAAGTTGAGCAGAGACCAAAGTGCAAACAGGAGAAACACACGGATGAGGGGAGGAAGGGAGGTGACCCTTCTACTGGACCATAAACTGAATTAGCACAAAGGGCCTTATAATCTGGCTCCAATCCACTTGTGCAGGCTCACCAGTCATCACTTTCTCACTCCCTAATCTTGGCTGAGAGCAGAAAGTACCAGAGGACTGTCTCTTTCACTGACTATGAAAGGTGTGTGGATCACAACAATCATGGCTAACCTTGAGAAGAACAGGAATCCCCAAACACTTGACTGTGCTTAAATACATGACTGTGCTCACGCGAAACCTATACTTGGACCAGGAGGTAGTCACCAGGAGAGAGCAAGAAACACCACATGGCTCAAACCAGAAAAGAAGTGCATCAGGACACATCCTGTGTCCAGACTTTTTCAATCTATATGCGGAACAGATCATTTGGGACGTTAGACTTTATGAGGAAAGTGGCATCAAGATTGAAAGAAGACTCATCAACAACCTGCGTTATGCAAATTACACAGTCTTGCTTACTGAAACTGAGGAGGGCCTGAAGCATTTGCTGCAGAGGATCAAGGACTGTAGTCTTCAATATGGATTGAAGCTCAATATCAAGAAAATGAAGATTCTCACCACTGGACCAAATGGCAGCATCATGATAAATGGAGAAGAGACTGAGATTGTTAATTTCAGCTTGTTTTGTTCCAAAATCAACATTCTTGGCACCAGCAGTCAGGGAATAAAGAGACAAACTGCAATAGGAAAATCTGCTGTCAGGGACCCCTCCAGAGTGCTAAAGAGCAATGATGTCAGTCTACAGACTAAGATATGCCTGATCCAGGCCATACAATTACTTGTTATGCATCAAAGTGCTGGACAATGACCAAAGATGACAATAGAAGAATTGATGCCTTTGAGTTGTGGTGCTGGAGAAGAGTATTGAACATACCATAGACTGCCAAGAGAACTAACAGGTCTATCATAGAGAGGGTGAAATCAAGTTTCTCCTTGGAAGCTAGGATTTAGAGGCTCCAATTCACATACCTTGGACATGTGGCCAAGAGGGACCAGTCCTTGGAGAAGGACATCATGCTTGAGATGGACTGACACAATAACTGGGGTAATGACGGTAGGTGTGTCAGGGACAGTGGACTGGCCCAGGACAGGGCAGTGTTCAGAGCTATTGTACACAGGGTCGCTATGAGTCATGGTGGACTAGACAGCGCATAACAGTAACAGCAACGTTTGTAACAGAAGAACACACAGCTCTATGAACTACTGCCGACTGTCTGTACATACAGTTTTACTCATGCTTTTCCCTCTACTCATAATGCTCCTCAACCCCAACCTGTTGCTCTGCCCGGCAAGCTCTGACTCATCCTCAAGCCTCACTCAGCTTAAGAAAGACTTCCTCTCTGAAGCCTCCTCCAGGCAAATTTACGCTCTCCTCCTCTTCCTGTACACTGTGCTCCCTTCCCAGTATTCCTTGCTCACCTCCTTCAAAGCAAAGACACTACAAAATTCTGTTTGTCATTAGACTCTGCCCTTCTGAGGGCTTTCTTTTCAACTCTTCATCTCCTATACCTTCCTGTACCCTCTTGTACCTTCTTCACACATGCTGTGAAGAGCCAACGACTGAGTGGATACAAGCATACAATTTTAATGGAAATGCTCAAAGTTCATTTTCCTAAGTTAACAATGATTTCATAAAATACTACAGAACATGGGAGAGCCTAGAGAGCACTGTGCTGAGTGAAATAACAGTCTTACAAGGACAAATATTTCGTAAGACCATTATTGTAAAAAGAGGATAACTGACTAAGATTGCATACAAATGCCCAAAAGGAAAGGGAAGAGGGGGAAGGGAGGAATGGTGAAAACACTAGGAGAGCAGAGGTTAGTGGGCAGATGAGGGGGAGAAATAATAGTTCAACAGAGCCTTGAAAGATTCAATAGCGACTTGAAAAGATGGGGTAATAAGAGGCATAAAGCAATAGTAATTAATTATATAAAATACAAATATATAAATGATTGTATGAACCACAATGTAAATGACTGTATTAAACACGATGTACATTAATGAAACACAATTGTATGTGAATTACTGTATGCAAACCAAAAAAAGATCTTTTCTTTTGAAAAAAAAATTACCTTTTTCCTAGGTCTCAATTTCTCTCTCCACTCCTTTAATTCTTGGCTGTGTTCTTCATCTAATTCTTTTAGTTTCTGAGTCTCATGCTCAACCAACAGATGACATTTTTCATTCTGAAAACAAAGTTTAGATTAAAAAAATTCAGATCAACAAAACTTTTCATAAATGCAATCATCTTCCAAAGTAATAAGTTAGTCATCAAGCTATTATTGAAATTCAAGCTCCCCTCTAAAAATCTAAAGCCAAGAACTATGAAATGAGTCATAACTTGATTTCTGCAAGTTTAGAAGTGACATTTATTACCATATAAAAAGAGCTTACACAGAAAGGGAAAGAATTCATTTAAGCCTGTTTACCCTTTTTAAGAAGGTTTGCTCATAAAACTGACACTTTTAGGAGATGTGCATGCATTTTATCCACTTGTACTAAAATACAGAATTGGTGAGTAAATGAAGCAAGAGTCCCCACATGCTGTCACAGTTCACAATGTCACCACTCTGAAACTGTAAACATTATATACTAGATACTAGGGAGACCATATACTTCAGACAGAATCTAAAAATGGCCTGCTCTTAAAGTAACCTTGAAAGATCCCTCTGAAAAGTTCATTACATTTTTCAGAAGCCTAAAAGAAATTTTTCTAAATGCAGAGAAATTTTAAAATCAGTATGTGAAAGCAAAATTGCCTACTTTTATAACTTGGGGATTTTTGCAAAATATGTCCAAAACAACACACTATGTTGCTTTTTAAAAGACCAAATTTCTCAAGACTATAATTTAGGTGCATATTCTCATTAATCATGGTTATATAGGATGTAAACAGTGTCTCTAGCACTAAGCTATCTTCACTCAGGGCTGTACAGGAAGTGCATGCAGCCTTCCACCACAGCACTTTTGGCATTGATGTGCACTTGACTTTGGTTAGCTATGACCCCACGTCCCCAACTCCATGTGCATGCTGCCCTAACCTGCAACTGATGCAGCTCGCGGACGTTGGCTTCACACTGCAACTGAAGATCCCGCATTTGATTTTCATGTTTTTGATGTTGAGCCATTCGTTCATTTTTCTGTCTCTTTTCTTCTTGAGCAGCAAACTATAAATAAGAAAAACAAAGGAGAACTTAACAGCTAATGAGCATGTCATTTGTGCATATTCCAAACGTGATATTAAAGAATTTAATGACACTTTAAGACAAGAAACTGACGCTTCAAGTAATAATATGCTGTTACTAAAGGGTGACGTCTCCATGGCTTTCAGGACTTCTGCTTAAAACCTAGTGCCTCCTCTCTGTGCGCTAACATCAGTTTATTTGCATACGGGGCCTGTGACTGCAGAAATATCATAGTGACACCATGTATTTCTTTCAAAATCTCTCCAAAATGCCTCATTCCCAGGGTTGACCTTGGGATTGTTTTAACTCGGAATCTGCTAAGGCAACAAAAGAGGGCTTTGTGTCTTCTGTGGTCACCATCTTGGGAAGACTAAGCTTGCTCATGCCATCTATATAGCCCAGGTTGTGCAGCTGAGGCAAACATCCATAAGCATAAGGTGGCTCTAATTATCTATCAAATATTAATGCTGCACTTCTGAAAAGTCGTTTAAAATAACCCTGCTCTGTCCACTTGCTTTACAGAGGTAACTCGTGGTTGCTGTGAAGCTGAACACTGTGACACTGATGTGTCAAATGCGGTAACAGTTACCCATGGTGGACAGTGTTTGGTGGAGCTCCCCGATTAAAACAAGCTTGGAAGCAGGAGTGGAATCCACTTCCATAATAGCTTGCCTCTGGAAACCCTGTGAAACTAGAGAAAGAATGAAAGTTATACAGGAGGTGTCGAGGACTTTCACTCATAGGGTCACTATAAGTCACCTATGACTCGATGGCACTTAACAACAACAACAATAACAACAACAGCATAGAGAGAAAGCAGTTGGCCTAGTGGACAGAAAGTCTTACCTCCAAGCCAAAGGTGGGTGACTCTACTCTGTGGCCCTCAGGCCTGCCTTTAATTGTTTCTGGTGAAACAGTCTTCTAGGTCATATAGCCCTGGTCTGCCCACTTGCTGTACAGAGGTAACTCGTGGCTGCTGTGAAGCTGAACACTGTGACACTAATGTGTCAAATGTGTTAATGTTTACCCATGGTGGACAGTGTTTGGTGGAGCTTCCTGATTAAAACAAGCTTGGAAGCAGGAGGGGCATCCACTTCCATAGTAGCTTGCCTCTGGAAACCCTATGAATCTGGAGAAAGGATGAAAGTTATACAGGAGGTGTCCAGGACTTTCGTTCATAGGGTCGCTATGAGTCTCCTATGACTCGACAGCACTTAACAACAACAACAAAAGTTGGCATGTTGTCAGGAGATGCTGGTCCTTGGAAAAGGACAGCATGCTGAGAAATGCAGGTCACAGAAAAAGAGGAAGATCCTCAATGAGACAGATGAGCTCAGTGACCGCAACAACGGGCTTGGGCATGGCAGAGACTGTGGATGCGGATGCGGCAGGGCGAGATTTCAGTGCGCTGTTCAAAGGGTCAGGAAGAGGCACAGGTGACTCAGCAGCATGCAACAACGACAAAGGTGAAGAGAGCAATTTACTTATTTACCTGTTTAATTTTTTCACGGTCCTGATCGGGTGTGGCTGTTGAGTTAATTCTCAAACTTTTCTTAAACATGGCCATTCGAGTCTTGGCTTCACTGCGCTGAATCTTGGGCAGTCTTGCTCTTTCTTGAGTCTGTCTGTTTTTCAATTCTTCAATAAGTCGCTGATTGTAGCGCTGCATTTGTTCTGTTTCCTTCTCATGTTTTAAATGTGGACCGGTGATATAATACTCAGTACACACATAAATACTTAAACACATTTGTTTGTCTGTTTCTCAGAATTACCTCCTCTCTTGCTGCACAATGACCACCAAAAATAACAAACAAAAAAAGAATTTACAAGGACAATAAGTTACTGATGATAAGGTAAGAGTACTGGTGGCCTAGTGGTTAAGGAGTTGTGCTGCCAACCCACATGGCTCAAATCTTCTGGATGCACCTCCAGAGAGATAGGTAATCTCCTCTTATCCAATTTATTGCCTCTAAAAGCCCCCTGGAGGGTCAGTTACCAATTTATTGCCTCTAAAAGCCCTTTGGAGGGTCAGTTACAAGTGGTTCCTTATCAAGGGCCTATAACAAGTGATGAGTTCTATACTAGAACTTTCTTTTACTAAACACATGGAATCCACAGTTGTTGTTGTTTTTAATTTTTTTTTTATTATTATTTTTGTGTGAGTGTACCGTCAAATCAGATCTGACTGGTACAAGAGGAGATTGTCCCTCCTTCCCCGGCAGAGCACCTGGTGGATTTGAACCATGCACCTCTGGGATTGTAGTTGCAGCTCCTTACCACTAGGCCGCCAGAGCTTCCCTGGAGTCCACAGTTTTAAGATACTTGAACCATAAATGGTGCCATTAATAGCTACCTTTAAGAGAAAAGGGGCAGGCCTTTAAACATTGTAATTAGCTATCATTCTTACAATTTGTAGAAAAGTTTACAATCATAATAAAGATAAAATTTACTACCCAAACTTATCAGAGAGTTACTGGGATAAAAGAAAAGCAGAAAAGAACTTTAGAATTCATCCTCTACGAAATACAAATGACAAAGCTGTTACACAATCTTTAAACAAAAAGCCGAACAAATTTTTCATTAACCTTCTCATGCCGTTTAAGCAGCTGATGTCTTTGCATGAAATACTGATCTTTAAGTTGCTGCTTGAGCATCTGGTGCTTTTCCTGTAAGTGTCTTTCTTCAAGTTCCCAAATTGCAGCTTCTCGAGCTAAAAGATAAAGCAATATTCAGAATGTCACTGTTCTTTTTACTAAGGTATTTTTGGTCTTTATTTCGATACTTAGACAGAAGTGTCCCACATACACTAATAACATAAAGGCATTGGTATCTATTATTACTTTTCCATTGTGTTCTAATTTCCCAAAAACCGCAAATGCCCCATCTGACTACCATAATTCCATTCAGTCATCTTAATGAGAAAGAAAGAATCCAAGTTAATTTCTCAGGAAAAATAAATGCTTAAAATTCCATTATATCTTGTAACCATTAAGCATGCCAACAATTACAAGGCATAATGAGTACACAAAATTATTCAGGTCTATTTTTAGCTTTGTCTGGACAAGAAGAAGGATTACATCTTTATATTCTTATGTCTACTATCATATCAACTTCTTTTTGCATTAAATAGTCCTATATTTTGAGCATTTTCTCTTACCACACTTTTATTTAGCCTTCTTTCCACCACTCTAGCGAAGGAAAGCATACACTCAATTTCCGAGTTATCTCTTTCAATACCTCTGAGGTATCATTTCACATATGCATCTATGCCACACTATTTGATTACCTCGCATGAGCTGCTGCTTGTTATTTAAGCACTCTCTTTCAATATTGGCTAACTCTGCCTTCTGTTGCTGGATGATCTTTTTCAAAGAGCCATCTAATTCTTGTTGCTGCTTCTGCACAAAGTCTTGTTCCTATTAGATACAGTTAACCATAAGTTAATAACATGCAGAAATGATCATTTATCTGTATGACTGTACAAGTCAACTGCTAAAATTTCCAAGCCAAGCTTACAAAGTTTAAACTGTGATATCATCAAAACTCTACAGCACACATAACCTTATAAAACCCAATTCAAGCCTAAGAAAGACTTATATGATATTCTAAACTTACTGTTTAAAAGTATATTTATAAAAGAAGTCTATTGTTCACTTTTTCTTTTTTTATTTTAGTTAAAATATCCTACTACTATACTGGTACCTTTGGGAAATAATACATTTACAGCTTCTAAAATTGACTAATTCCACTATGGTTTGTTTGAACAATATAGATAATAAGTAACTAATAAATAAAACAAGTATCTGAGTTTTAAACTCTATTTTTCTAAGAAATAAAAGAATTAGGAAGAAATATGGTTATACAAACTAAGAGTTTCTGTATCTACAGCTTGTATCTGAAAAAAGGAAAATATGGTTTACAGATTTAAAGAGAAATAAAATTGTCTTGTAAATCTATAAACAAAATTTCTTATAATCATGAAATTCTACTAACACCTTTGATTTGGGATAGACTCTCTCATTTGAGTACACCAATATTTGTGTATGTATTATAGCCCAAACGCCAGTCTTATGCTTTAGAAAACCCCCTAAGTTACTCTGTAGGGAGCTCTGGTGATGTAGCCCACTGGAGGTCATGCTGCTAACCCAGACAGCATGCCTCTCTGGAGGTTCAAATCCACCAGTGGTTCCACAGGAGCGGAATGGGCAATCTCCTCCTGTGTGATTTACAGCCTAGGAAACCTGTTTGTGGGGGAGGGGGGATTGGCCATGAGTCAGTTCTGACTCACAGCAACGAGTAGCAGGCATTAAGAAAAGGAAGTTAAAGGGACTCATGGTCTTTATGATACAACACACATTTATAGAAAGAAAAGAACAGTATCTAAACTAAGGAAATGTAAATTTTGCCAGTAAATATTTGGATCTCCATTCTTCTCCTGGAGGTTACACAGGGTTTTTTTTATTAATTCAAGGGATGTTCATATCAATTTGGTTTTGAAAATTTAGGATTGAAGCAGCAATCCCAGCTCCTTCATCCTCACCTATTCCCCCAGCTCTGACATTATCTAAAAGAAGAGAAAATCCAAGATTCAGCTTAGTTATTCTTAAGACTTGGAGAGTATCTGTCCTTTTCTGGACCACTACCAACCTAGTCTTCCATACATAGGGAGAGGATCTAACAAGCTCCACCAGATATTTGCCTTAAGCACTGTACTACTAACCAAAGGCTGGCAGTTTGAATCCACCCTGAGGCCTCATGGAAGAAAGACCTGGTGACCTGCCTCTAAATGGTTAACAGCCTGGAAACCTATTATGGCAACTGTTTCTGATTCAGTGCAGTACTTGAAGAGGTCAGGATTCATTTCTTCCAGGCCCTGTCATCCTGTTAAAGCAATCTGGAGTTACCAACACTGTCTCATTTAAATAATTAGTGATATTTAGTTGTCAAATGTATAAAGTTGCCAAAACCTAACAAATTGCATCAATAAGGTAAAATTACCATCGGACCATAGTTACCTATGTCTCATTCTTACAACCAAAGAAAGCCCACGAATATTTACGTTCTACTTAAAGAGATACAAAATCTCTATGTCTCTTTCTTAAGCCATAAATTATTCAAGTTTTTGTATTTTGTCATTTTTCCTACAGTTAATAGTACTTATAATTATTATTATTATTTGTTTGCTGTGAAATTTCTGTATCTAAACCTACTTAATAACCTGCACATATATCAAAAGACTCTCTTTTGTTCAGTATTTCCAGGCATACTGGGACAAAGGATCCAAGTTACCTAACTAGTGTAAACAGAAATCTTTTTTTGGCTCAAAAGAACTGTAAGTGCAGAAGTATGGGACAGAACAAATAAATAACTTATATACGTGAAATTAAAACAAATTTTAAAAAAGCCAGTGTCACTACATACATGAATGCAATCTCTGGTGAGGAAGATTTTAGCTCACATTGTTAATACTACATTTATGTCTAGACTAAGGGTTCAGTTCGAAGGATATCCTTAGTAAGGATTTCACAAATGTTAGGCACTGTACTAAGCACTAACTGTTACTACAGTTAGTATAGGTTTTGGCTTTCACAAGTATCTACATCACTGGCTCCAAGTATTTTTTGTCTGTCAGACTATACAGAAATCAATTAATCCCTTAATATTCCTCTTTGAGAACTTTAAAAGTAAACCACTGCAAACTCAAAACTCAGAATAAAGGTCCAGAAACCATGCTTCACAACACGAGTGGCAGAACCAAGGAATCAGGCTATGAAGCAACTAATACACAGAGTGTACAGAAACGAAGACTTAAGTAGACAGAACCAACACTGAGCTGCTCCAGAGAGAAATAAGGATCAATGGGTAAGAGTCCACGTAGGTAGATACAGCTATAACACATGGAAGTGTTTCCTAACAACCAGATCTTAAAGGTCCCTCTCACGATGATTTATATACTATATTATCACAAAAGCAATTATTTTTTTAAATGAAATTAAATTCTAATGTTATTGAGTTTTCATGAAATTTCCCAATTCTAAAACAGTATATTCACAATGGAATATGTAATTAGAAATTACTCAGGAGTAAATAAAAGAACTATTACATTAAAAAAAAAAGCCAACAGACAGATGAATTAGAGAAAATAAAAGAACTATTAAGGACCTCTCCAAAGTACTGAAGAGCAATGGTGTCTCTCTGGAAACTAAGGTGCGTCTGATACAGGCCATGGTCTTCGCAATCACTTGTTATACATCAGAGAGTTGGACAAT
>NW_006399756.1:26830781-26839554 GCF_000299155.1 Elephantulus edwardii
GAGTTTAGGGCTGTTGTACATAGGGTCGCTATGAGTCGCAGGCGACTCGACAGCACATAACAACAACAACAACAATTAAGGCCAAAAAGATTTTTTGTATTTTAAGTAGACACATAAATTTTTAAATAAGCTTTCTTGAGATGTACAAATATAAGGAATTTTATTCATCAGATAACCATAAACATTAAAAATGCAACTCTGGCTGCTAGAAAATGATAAGAAAGAGTTATGAAATATTAGGCTATTTTCACAGAATTGTATCATTTTAAGCAAAAGAAAGGCTAAAAATGGTAATGATCAGAAAAGTGATCATAATTCTGAATTTCTCCCTCTCAAAAAAATCAGTATTCTGCTCATCCTTTTAAAAAACTGTAAAAGAATCCAACAGCTGCCAATAATAATAATAGTAAGAAGTAGAATTTCCAGAGAAGGGAGAGGAAGATCTAAAATCAAGCTGTATTCTATCTACTCCAGTTACATAAGTCAAACATCACAAACAAAAATTATAGTGTTAAATTAGCTAGTCAATTCCCTATGGAAAGTGTGAGAAAGAATACAGCTTAAAATTTCAGACTTAATTTAAACCTACAGTTAGGAGAATTAGCAACTCACTATTCTGGGAATTTGAATAAATGAGAATTAGTTTTAAATGGAACTAAAAGCAGCACTTTTAACATTGCTTTTCTGACCATATCCATAATTAAAATAGCTCCATAAACATCTATGCAATCCAAATGTCACTTCACACAAAGATAAAAATCTAATCACAGCATTCAATTTCTCACATGTGCAGAACTGGTAAAACATTCCTAGGAAGACATTTAACTTTTCTTGAGAAAGTGGGAAATCACAAATCAAAATTAGGTGGTAGCACAGACAGGAAAAAGAACACTCCAATAAAAGCGTTCTAGTTCCAGCTCTCCCGTGATTCTCTGGTGTGACACTTCAGACAGATGGTTTTGTCCTCTGTGCCCCGATTTTTTCCTCTGTTAAAATGGACATGCTCCATCCCTATATTGGGGTGGTGGCAGTAACGATCAAACGTTACTCTTTGAAAAGTTGCACTTTGAAGAATACTGTACAATGAAATCAGTATAAGGTTGTCACGATTTCTCATTTCTGACATAATTATTGCTCAATCTGCTTGCTAGATGCAAGTGAAGTCGACAATGAAAAGGCACATGTGAGTCAAAGAAAAAGCAGATAAAGCAGAAGGCATCCTCCTATGCGCACGCGGGACTTACGTCCTGCATTTGGGGGGCGTTGAAGACTGCACAAGATGACAACTGAAAAGACTGAATCATGACTTGCGCAACACCCTGTGGAGCAGAATACAACGCACCTCCCGGGTCAGAATACATCCCAATGGCTTTTTTAAGTGGAAAGAACATTTACACAAATAATGAGCTTCTTGAACCTCAAACAAGTCACTTAAAGGGGGGGGGGGTTCTTTTACATTTTTAATATGAAGGATGTGAACTGATCAGTAGTTTTTAAAGTAGCTTGCTGCCATTATTTTTCAACTACTTAAACCCTTAAAATAATTTCACAAAAAAAGAAAACACTTCCATTTTTAAAACACTAGGGGGAAAAAATAATGTTGATCTGGTTGAAGTAGAAGCAAAAGACGAAGAACCCAAAGTCGTTGCATTATTTTGGACAATTAAAAAGCTCCTGGAATTTTGAAAAACCACTGGACTAGATGGTCAAATATATTCTGGTTCTAAAGCTATCTGCTTAGCTGTTATCTATGAATTTAAAAAATAAAGTTTAAATTGGACTCTGTACTATTATTGAGTTTTAGCATCTTCATCAAAAAAAGCCAGCAGAAAACACTTGTGATATTTATCAATGATTAAATTCGTCACTAAACTTACAGGGGGGAAAAATTAAGTTGGAAAATGCAGGCCAGCCCCTAAAATGGCACAAAATATAACCAACAGTCTTACTAAATTATTAAATCATCAATTCATTCAAAACAAAATTCTCAAATTCACCTCTAGCGGATTTTTATATATTTTATCTTCTAAAACAACTAACAAGTAACTAAAACATAACAAAACAAAAAGTATCTATACTCCTTTAAAAAGAAAAATCATATAACAATGAAAGAATTTTTTTTTTCTTTTCAAAGAGAAAAGCAAATTGGGGGCTAGGACTGGGCAGGGAGGAAAAAAAGAAAAATCCTATTATCAATTATTATCTGGTCTGAAATCCAAATTATGTAGAGGTTTCTTTCTTTTTCAACTAATAACGAACCAGAGCCACCAACCACTGTGTCAAGCTGGCAGATTGCAGAGTAGGCACAGAGAAGATCCTTTAAATATCATAAGAGGCCTAGTGTGTGAACCACAGAGCTAAACTTGCCTGACTACAAATCTCAGCTCTACTACTGATCAGAGATATGACCTTAGAAGAGTCCCTGGACCTTCCTGTGCTTTAATACCCTCACCTATAAAATAGGAGCAAAAAAATAACTAGCTTGTGTGTTTGCTGTGGGATTAAAGAGTTCATATATGTACAGCATTCAGAACAGCGCTTAATACCTAGCAAACATTATGTCTGATAGCATTAACATTGTTAGCAAACTAACAATCTTCACACTAGGTGAAAGATGCTCCTTCATTTAAATTGATACGTAAATGGCAGTTTAAAAATATTCTTATTTGGCAAACATATATTTTAATGGTAATATATTTATTTGCCCTTGTTTCCAACGGTGTTTCTTATTTCATTGGTATCTCCTGTTTATATGAATAGTCTAGGAAATCCAAAAGTTTAGGAAATATGATTAAACCATGTAAAACCACATTATAAAGAAAATTCAAAGCACAATTAATCCAGGTCTCTTCTTCATTTCCTTTACATACTAAGTTTTGGGGTTTTTTTCAAATTTCTTCTAACTTTGAGCTCAACCAGAAATAATATCCTCTTAGTAAGTACTTTCCATATGTACAAAGTATATACTCACCATATATTTTTCTGTCCCAAGACAGAAATAAACACTGGGTCAAAACTTCAACATACGAGCTTCCATGATACTACTATCAGATAACAGTCGATTATATATTAACACATTTATTTCATCTGGTGTCAGCTTTCCCAAACACTGATTTAACTTCATACTAGCAATTTCAATGTCATCATAAGTGTGAATTTAGAACTACATAAAGAATATTTCCGATTCGTCTGGATGGGAAGATGTCAACATCACTTAATATCTGTCATTAAAATGTATCCTTTCAACCAGGGTGTACTGAGCTGTGAGAATAATGCCGCTTTCTGTTTTAGTAGCATTAAGCTGCTGCTGTTACCTGAGCATGCTGGCTTTGTGCAAGCTCCTCTTTCCTGCGTTTCATGAGCTCTTTTCTCAGCTCTTTGGGTGCTTTCTCCACTTCATTTATAACCTACAGTGTATAAGCATGCAGGAGGTGGGGAAATGATACTTTCTCCACAGCGAGCATTTATGTGAGCAGACAAGCTACAAGTCAAATAGTAAAGCTGTTAAAAAAGTTCTTTCAACATGCATTATTAGCACAGGTGTTAGTTCAGTGAAAAAGAATGAAAGGATAGAACATGCTTAATTCTCAGTGCAGAAAGAAACATTAGAGCATACAGAGGTTAATGAGCCACTTAATTATCCCTATATATCATTTTCTTTCATAAAGGTCTGAAGTCAGGGAAGAATTACTTATGGCACTGATGCTGAGTTAAATCTAATAAACTCAGGTGACCTTCTTGAAAGATGATAAAATTATAAACTTTCCTTGACAATGTTCGAAATACTGGATATAAGGAAAGCTAATGCCATTTATGAAAGTGCAAAGTTTCATAAAAAGCTTAATACCAAAGAAATAACAAAAATAAAATCTGCTTAATGAGACCAGTTAAAGGAAAAAGAAATTTTAAAATACATAAAAAAGAAATAAATGGGTAATAAGGGTTTTGGTTTGTTTGTTTTTTTTCATAAAACACACCATTTTTAACACAGTGTGATAAGAATATAGATGATTATATATGTAGGACATTGTCCTTTGCTGACAATTTAAGTCAACTTTTATTGTCAATTCTTAACTTGATAATAAAAGCACTCTTAATGTAAGTTTAGTAAGCTGTAATTTATGTAACCAGATGAAATATGAGAAAGTCTATTTTAGAGTTCTCTGAATGATTAAGAAATCTAGAAGTGTACTCTCTCAATGGACCTGCACACTGGTAAGGAGGCAGTCATGTGTTTACAAGTAGAAGCACCGAAAGAAACCAGATTCCAAATCACCACATGCTGATGGTCTGTGAAAGAGCTCGATTTTGATTCAATGAAGTGTATTTAAAATCTCCCACCATTAATTTCTCATGAAACCAAATCACCATTCAAAGGAAGAAACTCCCCAAATTCAAGAAGTTTAGTGATGAGAAAAAAAAAACACAACAAAATGAAACAATTATTTACAAGATTCACGTCATGTACTCAAACCTATTCACTGGCTAAAACACAACTACTACTCCTAAAAAGAGACAATACTTAGAAACTTTTATATATTTAGGATTAAATTACTCACTTACCCACTCATTTTGTTCCATTTAATCTGATATAAAGATTGGACTCTTACTTAAAACTACCAATAGTTTTAAGAAAATAAGCATGTAGTCCTAATAAAGTCAAACATTTTTATAGAAAACATAGTAAACTGTAACAAAAAGAGTAGATTTTAGAAATGGTGATGACATCAAAAAATTACATACTATTCCATTCCTCTCTACATACAGAAATTATAAAACGAAATGTATTCATTAGTGCTAAGCAGTTTCTTAAGACAGGCCAATGTCGTTTTTGTTGTATGCTGGAGTCAGAATCGACCCCTAGCTGACCCTCAAGTGGGTTTTCACAGGTAGTAAACTGCATGGGAGGAGACTGTCTATCCTTCTCCCATGGAGCAGCTGGTGGCTTCAAACTGCGTGCCTTTACGATTGCAGTGTAGGCTCCTACCAACAGGACATTGTATCTCATAATTTAAAACTTACAATCAATAAATCCGGGTATTTGAGATGTGTAACAAAAGTGAAAATGCATTTCTTAGCTAACTTGAGATTTCTGTTGTTCCAACCATAAGAGAATTGATCAATATTAAGGTCTTTGGAGTCTTAACATATGTCCTGGAAAGATAATCCTCCTTCTGCACTGGCAGACAGTACTTATGAATCTTTATTTCTCCATGTAAAGCTCTCTTATTTTTCTTTTGTTAGGGACAAAAAGACATACTAATATGTACATGCTCCTCTGAAACAATAATAAACCTTTCTGAAAAATGGCACTATAAATAGATTCCATGTCAAATGGAACAGTTTCACGAAAAACAAAAACAAACAAACAAACAAAAAAAACCAAACTTAGAATAGAGGACTTCATAAATATTTCTACTTGTTAATCGTCAAAGCACCTCACAACCTGGTGAATTTATAGGCAGTATTTCAAATTTCAGGTCATTCAGTTTTTGTTCTGACAAAATGTCCAAGAAAGGCAATCAAGCTAATAAGAAAGGAAAAATACTATTGAAAATATAAACTAAATATAACAAATAATAAAATTCACTAGTCCTGCCACCTTTAAGCACAGTGTAGTAACGTTTTCTTTTGAAAATATTTCTATGTCAGGCTTTACATTAAAAGAGAAAGGGTGAGGCAAAAGGCACTTGAGCTCAATCTGAAGACCTGGTTCAATTTAGCTGAGCACTTACTATAGCTTTGTGAACCTGAGCAAAATCCTTAAGCCCCTCTTATTCCAGTTTTCCTGGCAATAAATGGGAAGACAGCTGGCCTTACTACTACCTGGTATGACAGCTGGGAAGACCAAATGAGAATATGAGTAAGATAACCCAAATGTACAAAAGAATATCTCCAGTAACTAAAAACAGTAGTTACTCTTACCTCCTTCTTGCGATTTTTCAGCATATTCTGAAACTTGGACAGCTCCCTCTCCTGCTCTCCTTTAATGCGCTTGGCTTCATCTCTCAAGCGATTGGTGTGTTCTTGTTCTAGACGTTCAATAGTCTGTTTCTGCTGTTTTTCTAGATTCTCAATTTCTTGGTCATATTGTCGCTTTTTATTCTGTAAAACAATGTAGCTCTGAATCACTTCCCTTCCTATCACATTCACTCATTATATTAAAGATATTTATTAAATAACTAGCACTTAAACTCAGTGATAGGATATGATCTTTGCAACACTAAAATGGTTAAATTCCTCACTACTCAAGGTCAAGAGGCACTAAAATACGTTACAAAATTTTTCAAAAGGTTAAGTGATTAATTTTTTTCCCTAACATGGAAAATATGTTTTCTGTTATATGAATCATAGAATGCTCAAATATTTTAGGCAAATCAGAAGAAATACCTGATTGTTATGAAGAATTTAAAAAGGTAAGAAAAATATCAATATTTAGTCAGTATAAATCTTGATTCAGCAAAGCCTGATCTGAAGTCTACTGCACCATTATAACTTTACTTGTCATTTTCAAGTCTATTCTTATACATCAATAATATTCTTCACACGAGCATCTCACTCCACTAAACAAATCTTTTTGGAATTACAAGTCTATTCTTTTAGCCAGGGGGAAAAAAATCCTGCTTATATAACAACACTGTAATTTCAGACATATACATACAGTTAAATATTTGGAAAGGGTCATTTCTTTTAAAAAAGAAAAGATTAAAAACAAAATCATTCTGACAACTATTTTAGGAGGAACATGTCTATAACGTCCTGGAAAATATACAGTTATTTATATATTGTAGAATACTCAGTGAGAACAAAAGTAAACTACTTTCTTAGGAAAGCTGAGTTATGATCCAACAACTATAATAAACAATGTCACATTTAGAACAAAAGACTTCAAATTTCTATACAGTAAAAGAGGTATCTTGTAATACTCCAAATGACTTTTTTTCTAAATAACCTACATTACACTAGATTCAACATAAGTTGTTAGAATTTTTAATCAAAATCTATTCCTTTTCCAACCTCACACTGAAAACTGAGTGTGTTCAGTGACAATGACCTTTGACTAGTCAGCGCTCACTCACTGCCACTGAACTGATTCCTACTCAAAGTGACACTCCATCGGGTCTTCAAGGTTGTAAATCTCCATGTAAGAAAACTACCCATCTTTCCCCCACGTGGATCTGAAATGCCAGGGACAATCGGCCTTTTGGTTAGCAGAGCACCAGGAGCTGCTAACCAAACGACCTTCCTCTCTCCAGCTGTTCCAATCCACCAGACGCTCCCAAGAGAAAGATGGGCCTCGGAAACTCAAGAGAGGTCACTATGGGTGAGAATCATCTTGACAGCATTGAGCTTTGAGTCACCACTATTTTCTCCAGCAGCTGTCAACAGGGAAGTGATAAAACAGGAAGATACAGATGGAAGTCTTTCAAGTTAGAAAGGACCCAAATTTAAAAAATGGGAAAAAAGTAATCAGATCATCAAAGAGGTAAAAGCCAGAAATTTATCACAAAGCCACAGAGATCTCAGAAATCAGAGAATGAATTTTAAAACTGGTTAGTATACTGCAATTGCTCTGGTTTCAAGCACTAAAATTCACTGCTAACAACTCAATGGCACAAAAATCAATGATTTTTACCATCATTTCTTGCTCAAAGCGCCGGAAAATTTGTTCTCGCTGCTGCAGCAGTTTACTGTTGAGCTGCTGCTGTGCTCTTTGCTCTTCCTTCTGAAGAAATCTTAACTCCCACAGCTCCTGATGCCTAAGAAATCGCAATTCTTCAGTTTTGGAATCACTATCTGTAACTATCTTTGATGTTGTTACACTCACTTCAACACCATCAACAACAAATTCGCGTGTTTTCTTCAGTGTTTTCTTTTGTCTTCTTGTTTCTTGTAAAGACATTGACCCGCTATCTTTGGTTTTGCTTAGGAAACTAGAGATGGATAAATTCAAGTCAGTGCTGCTATTATCAGCAGTAGAACCAGTGCCTGAATCAGTATCATTCTCCTTATGATTTTCAGATTCCGGCAGCAACATGATTTCCGTTTTTTATAAAGCACCAATTTCGCCTTTGTTTTCTGCATCTTCAGAGTTGATGTTAATACTGGGTATTAGAACAGGCTGAGGTTCGCTGGGCTGTGAAGCTACTGGAACTTGAGGTTCTGTTTTAATTGGCACGTCACATGGGATTTCTTCTTGTTTTGTGTCCATCTGAGCAGTGGCTTGATGAACATCCCCAGTTTCACTTCCCAAAGTCTTCTGAGCCGTATCAAGCACTGCACTTCTGACATCCGTCTCTCCAGGGCTACTTGATTCAGTGATTTCCTCAACTTCATTTGGCCCCGGCTCCTCACTGGTCACCACTATGTTCTCAGAACTGTTGACTAGTGGTTCCTCACTTTTACTTTCTGAAGATTTCTCAGCTCTCTCATTAGTCTCGATTCTTTCTTTACTAAGAACCTCCTCAGTGCTGCCAGTCTCAAGCCCCTCCTTGGGCCTGATGATGAACTCCTGGTCTGTGTCAACCACTTCCTTCCCATCATTGCTCTGAGAATCCTCAGCTTTGTTTTCAACTGTCTGCCGAGCAGCGCCTACCAACTCATTGGTTCCTGCCACGCTGCTTACATCGCTGACCACATCTTTCGGAGTTTTATCATCTCCCACCGTCTCCTGGGTGTCGTCTTTCATAAGCTTAACTTCACTGTCAACTGCCTGAATACCTGCCTCTTTTTCTCCAGTCTCTTGAGAAACTAAATCCTTGGTTTGAACGGC
>NW_006399756.1:26839654-26852408 GCF_000299155.1 Elephantulus edwardii
CAAAATCAGTCAGGAGTTTACCCCAGTTCCTCCATTTTTCAGAGTTTGCAGAAGCTGAAAGGAAGTCACAAGTACTGTTAATTATGTTGTTTCTCGACTCACCTAAGAAATCTCAATTCTTCAGTTTTGGAATCACTATCTGTAACTATCTTCGATGTTGTTACACTCACTTCAACACCATCAACAACAAATTTGCGTGTTTTCTTCAATGTTTTCTTTTGTCTTCTTGTTTCCTAAGTGAGATTTTATTTTAATTAGTCTTTACAGGGAATGTTAAGAGCTGAAAAATATAGTCTTTTTAAAACCCAAACAGCCACGGAGACTATGAATATGCCATTATCAAGTATGAACACAAAACAATAATACTCAAGTGTAGAGAAGTACTGGTGGCACAAAGGTTAAGCACTTCACTGCTAACCTAAAGAATGTTGGTTCGAATCCACCCTGTCACTCTGCAGGAGGAAGATTTGGCAATTTGCTTCGTTCATAAGCCAAAGACTCCTGCAGGACAGCTGTGTTCTGCCACACGGGCCCCACACACCAGAACTGGCTCCACAGCACCGAGCAACAGCTCATCTCTGGAATTAGCTATGTCACAGTAAACCTTGTCTCCTTTACACAATTTAGTAAATGATGTAAAAACTCTTCAAAAACAATCCATTTTGATGATGTAAATGCATAACTGTTACTGTCCTACATGACAGACACAGCGGTAATGAGCAATTCACACAAATGACTAATTACTACACATTTTACAGTAGAATTGGGTTTGGGGTTTTTTTCCCTTCCTTTTTTCACACTGTGAATTATCAGATATACTGGTTTTCACAGTTTCCTAATTACTGGCAAAAATATTCAAAAGAAATTCCTGGAGTTCAAGCCTTAAAAACTCTTTTGGGGGCGTGGAAATTTGTATTTTGAAAAAGATTCTCGGGTGGTTTTTAAGCACTACCAGGACTGGCATCCACTTCCTAAACAGCATGCCTCCGGAAACTCTCTGAACTTCGATAAACAGTGATGGCTGTGAAAGGGTTTCAGGCCTGTATTCATGGGCTCGCTATGAGTCATCCTCGACTCAACGGCAATCAGCAACAACAACCAGGACTATCTACTTCTTGCCAGAAGGAAGACCGTGCCCGGCTCTACACCACCCTCACGGTCGCCAATCTGCACGGGCCACTGTTGTCACAACCGCGTCTATGTGCCTCACTGAGGCTTCTCCTGTCAATGGCCTGCTACTTTACCAAGTGTGGTGTCTGTCTCCAAGGACTGCGCGTTTTGACAAAAATCACAAAGTTAAGCCATTCTGCACTTCTTCTAAGGCAGACTGCTTTTTTCCTTTGGCAGTACTAGGACTGGAAATGCATAATCTTTTAAACTGGAAATAATGATATTAACGGACCTCCTTCATTGCTATACATTAACTTTAACACTACAAAAAAGATTGCATCTCTACAGCAGATCACACAGGTCCGCAGAAAAGACTCCAAGTTTACAGTCACAATTTCTCTGCTTGGTTCTTTAAGTCACATCTCCACAGGCCTGAGAAAAGTTTACAAGGTTTAATTAACACTACAGTGGTTCAGTGAGGTTTTATTTTCAAAACATCAGTTCACATAAACTCTAAATTGCCAAAAATGACAAAGCAGAAAAAAACCAAGCCAGGATGCAAGTGCACTTACTTGTAAAGACATTGACCCACTGTCTTTCGTTTTGCTTAGGAAACTGGAGATGGATAAATTCAAGTCAATGCTGCTATTATCAGCAGTAGAACCAGTGCCTGAATCAGTATCATTCTCCTTATGATTTTCAGATTCCGGCAGCAACATAATTTCAGTTTTTGATAAAGCACCAATTTCGCCTTTGTTTTCTGCATCTTCAGAGTTGATGTTAATACTGGGTATTAGAACAGGCTGAGGTTTGCTGGGCTGTGAAGCTATTGGAACTTGAGGTTCTGTTTTAATTGGCACGTCACATGGGATTTCTTCTTGTTTTGTGTCCGTCTGAGCAGTGGCTTGATGAACATCCCCAGTTTCACTTCCCAAAGTCTTCTGAGCCATATCAATCACTGCACTTCTGACCTCTGTTTCTCCAGGGCTACTTGATTCAGTGATTTCCTCAACTTCATTTGCCCCTGGCTCCTCACTGGTCACCACTATCTTCTCAGAACTGTTGACTAGTGGTTCCTCACTTTTACTTTCTGAAGATTTCTCAGCTCTCTCATTAGTCTCGATTCTTTCTTTACTAAGAACTTCCTCAGTGCTGCCAGTCTCAAGCCCCTCCTTGGGCCTGATGATGAACTCCTGGTCTGTGTCAACCACTTCCTTCCCATCATTGCTCTGAGAATCCTCAGCTTTGTTTTCAACTGTCTGCCGAGCAGCGCCTACCAACTCATTGGTTCCTGCCACGCTGCTTACATCGCTGACCACATCTTTCGGAGTTTTATCATCTCCCACCGTCTCCTGGGTGTCGTCTTTCATAAGCTTAACTTCACTGTCAACTGCCTGAATACCTGCCTCTTTTTCTCCAGTCTCTTGAGAAACTAAATCCTTGGTTTGAACGGCAGTATCTTTAATGTCATCAGATTTTATAAGCTGATTTTCAATTACTGGTTGCTTTTCCTGATTCCTTTCTTCCTTAGGTTTCAGATCATGCTCTATACTTGTTTCTAAAGCTACTACTATGTTCTCCTCTTTTCCTTCATTGACTGAATTCACACCCACGGTCGCCTGGTCTGCATCAGGCAGCTTTTCAAGCCGGGGCCTCTTCTCTTGTCTCTCACTCTCTTCGATCAGTGTTGTTTTAGCTTGAAGTTCAACTGCAGCTTCCGACTGGGAACCATCAGCACGTTCATTAACGCCCTCCACTGCTTTCTCAGGTTCATCAGCAGTGGGTTTTTCATCAAGAATTTTGCTGCTGAATTTATCTCCAGAAGTCGGACGCTCTCTTTTTTCCGAGACGGATTCCAGACTACAAGCATTCTGTGAAAGTTTATCTTCTTCAGAGCTGGCAATACTAAGGTCAGAAGAGGCACGCTTACTTGCAGGTATTGGCTAAAAAATTAAAAAAAAAAAAGAATAAGTAAAAGCATTATTAATATATAGTGACTGGACAACTATCAGGTATACATTTGTAGTGTGAAATCATGATGCCAAGACGGTAATCAAAATGAGGTTTCATTACTTATGTGTATGTGTGTGTGTGAAAAATGATGCAATATCTTCATTCAGTAAGAAGGTATTAAAATAATTTAGCAAATTAAAAATCTTAAACTAAAAATGGCTAATGAGGAGCAGTCTAGTTAATCAACTCTGTCTCTTAAATTAAAGGTTAGGGACAACTACTGTCTTATTGAGAGCTGCAGTCAACAGCAACGACTTTTAGGCACTGCTTCAAATGAAGACAGCAAATTCTAGTTAGCAACTAATACCGAAAGGCACAAACATCATGTCAGGTTTCCATTTTAAAACATGACAAAATGTTTGCAAAGATAACCTTATTTCCATGCATGTCTACAGGCCAACCATTTAATAACTAAAATGTTTATTTCTGACAGCTCATAATGAATTATATCTACAACCGTTTTAAAATTCTCCCCGGGTAAAAAGTCCTTTTCAGTATTATTCATTTTCATTAGTGAATCATTTCACATGGCAAGATAATTTATGTTACGTTTAAAACATACTTTAAAGATCAATGGTATTTTTAAAAGTAAGCAAAAAAAAAGTAAGCAGTACAACTGACAGAGCATGAGTTTAAGCAATTCTTAAAGGAACTCTAAATTACTTCAATGATATTTCCCTTCTAAATACTAACCAGAGAATTTTCTGTTTCCTCCTCCTCATCATCATCTTTACCATCTTCAACCTCTTCTGTCACTTCGGCCTTTGCCTCAGCAATCAATTCTCGGATTGGTTTATTGGAATCGACGGTAACGAAAGGATGCTGTGGATCATTAAAAAGCAGCATACTCAAGTAAGTTTCAAAGACATCGAATACTCAAGTGTAATGTGGAAACTCTTTGGAGCAATTCCACTCTGTCCTAGGGAGTTACTCTGAGTTGGAACAGACTTTAGAGTAATGACATTGACTTTGAATGTGGTACAAAAGTAAATGTATGGACAGGACATTTATGAGTAACATTAGATGCTTCTTCTAGGAAAGAAGTAAAAGGAGGACCTTGGACCCCTGCACTATAGGGGCAGCATGAAACTGTATCTAAACTTTTTTCTTTTTAATAACTTTTTGTTGTTGTTGCTGTGTACCATCAAATCAGATCCACCTGGCACAGGAGGAGATTGCCCCTCCTTCTCCAGAGGAGCATCTGATGGATTCAAACTACATGCCTTCAGGATAAACTGTTTTCTAAAGAATCTGAAGGACAGATACAAAAATGGTAACATGTATTCAATCTGGGTAACAGGTACTTATGCTTCTTTAAAGGGAGCTGTGGTGACCTAGTGGTTAAGAAGCTGCACTGCAATCTTGAAGGCATGCAGTTCAATAACACCAGCCGCTCCGCTCCTCCCATGCAATTAACTGCCTCTGAAGACCTGCTGGAGGGTCAGCAATGGGTTGGTTCTGACTCTATGGTACTCAACAATAATACTTCTTTATATATTTTTAAATTTCATATTCTGCTCTTGAAAATCCATCATTCATCTGTCAAGTTTGTCACAATGGTGGTTTACAGGTGATTTACATGCTGGGATGCTGGAAGCAATGACACCAGTATTTCAAATACCAGCCTGGTCACCCATGGCTCAGGCTAAAAGAGACTAGGCAGGAAGAACTGGTAACCTGCTTTTGGAAAATATGACCAGTAAAAAAACTTTAGGAATAGCAGTAAAACATGTGACATACTGCCAGAAAACGAGCCCTTCTGGTTGAGAGGCACTCAAAATGCCACCGGGGAAGAGCTGCCCCCTCAGAGGAGAGTCCACCTCAGTGGGATGGCTGAAGGACAGCCCGCACAGCTATCATCTGCTGACAGGACAAGACTCAAAAGTGAAAAGAAACAGCTGGAAACATCCATTAGTAACCAGAAAGTGGAATGCACAAGCAGGAAGATGGCAAGTCATCAAAAAATGAAATGCAACACACGAAGCGCTATCTCCCTGGCAAGCTCAAATGAAATGGTGTTGGTCATTCTGAATCAAATCAGACAATCACATTGTCTACTATGCCAGGAAAGCAAACTAAAGAGGAATGCCATCAGATCCTCGATATGAACATGTCAAGGATGATACTGAATGAAGTATAATGAGGTCAGTGATAAGATAATATACATAAGATAATATACATAAACCTAAAGGAAGACCTCTTAACATGATTGTTATTCAAACTTGTGGACCAACTATTAATGCCAAAGATAATGAAATTGAGGATTTTTACCAAATTCTGAGGTCTAAAATTAGCCACACATATAATCAAAATGTTTTGATAATCTTTGCTGATTGGAACACAAAACCTGGAAACAGAAACTGACAAATATCATTTGGGTGATAGAAACAATCTAGAGATGGAGACAGAATTTTGCAAGACCCATGACTTAGTCACTGCAAGTATCTTTTTTCAACAAAATAAATGGAATGATACATGTTGTCAAATGAAATCCACAGAAATCAAACCAACTACCCTTGTGGAAAGAGACAGGTCCATATCATTAGTGAGAACAAAGCCAGTGGTCAACTGTGAAAAAGACCATCAATTGGTCATATGAAACAAGAAACAAAGGGAAAAAACCAAAAAGAATGTCAAAAGACATTCTGAAACAGGATCCTGAACACAGAATCACTAAAAGAAGGCAGTTCAAAGGGCAGGTCAAGAAGGCAAAGTAATGAATATATTAAATGGTCAAAGATCTGGAAATAGAAATTCAAAAGGAATACACTTTGCATTTCTCAAACTGAAAAAAAGGGAAGAAAAAACAATCAAGCCTCAAGTTGTAGTACTAAAAGGATTCTATGGGCAAACCACTGGATGACTCAGGAAGCAGGAAAAGAATGAAAGGAACACTCAGCATCCCTCTACCAAAAGAACTAGTCAACATTCAGCTGTCTCAGGAGGCCACCTATGATCAAGAGCAATGGTCCTGATAGTCTTGAAGGAAGATGGCAAAGCAGGAATAAAGCCATGGTGAAAACCCAGTGAAATCAGGAATTTACAAAATATCAACTGGAATGTGTCAACAAACAAATGCAGTATTTTCATTGTTCTTAAAAAGTAACAATTTCTAGAAATCCTGCCAAGGCTTTAATAAATGAATCACAAAAGGCTTTAGTGTTCTATTAAAAGTATCCATAAGCATTTGCGTATTTACCATGATCCTAAAAGTCCTGACTGTAAGAATATATTTTATTCATCTCTGTACCCTTAACACATAACAATTTCTGTCACAGACCAACATCTTCAAAAGTAGAGACAGTGAACAAAGTGGGTTCCACAGATGGACTTGTTGCATGCAGCAAGACACCACTGCATGACTTTTCTCCCAAGAAAAATTGGTCAACCTAAAACACAGTAACACAAACTATATAATAACTCAATCTAATAGAAACTGTCATTCTGTGTGTATGTCCACAAGGAAACTCAAATGTAAATGGAGCATGCTAAATGAATCTGATATCTTCTTTATTATTTTTTGGGGAATGGCCCATCCCTCTCTCCGAGACGTATCTTTTTTAATAAACTGCCTTTACTTTCACCTCCCAAAGAAAGAAATTGGAAACTATTTTCTATTTACAGAGATATGAAATATATAGGCACATGATTTGCTGCTGTCACATGAATCTCATCTTACCTGCAATAACTGAGCTGTAGTCCACCTGGCATCCACATTCTTTTCCAAGCATTTCTTTAGAAAGTCCTTAAAATTTGAAGACCTTCAAAATATAATTTTAACAAAGACATTCTATTTTACCTTCTTGTTAATAAAAACAAACCAAGCACCTTGAAAAATTACACCTTTTCCATTAATTAGGAGTATTAATTCAACATATGAAAATAAAGCAATGAGAATGTTAAGATCTTACTACACAACACAATGTAACAACAATAACAATTTTAAAAAAATCTTATCTCTTGATCTACAAATACATGTTTGCCATTACAGTCTTGGGATACAGCTAGATGTCCATAAGAATACCAAAATCACCGGATGTTTCCTTTTATCTTAAATTTATACCATATGCTGCTTCCTCGTCTCAGCTACAGAAAATAACTCTTGTTTGCTAAACCCAAATCTACCCTATTTTCAAAAGGGAAAGCTTGGTTGTAAAAATGTGTATGTCTTGAAAACCTAACAAAATTCAGTATTCTAATTCATATCTTTGTACTATATACTTAAACATCCCTGGAAATTCGCATAGTGAGCTTGGCTTAGAATAGCTTACCATCTTGAAGGCTGTGCTAATGTAGGGGGCTCAGACTTTGCTATCTTCAGCAGCACTCTCATTGGATTTAATTCATGGTGAGGTGGTTCAATCTCAGCCATTTCTATTAAAGTGACACCCAGGGACCAGACATCAGCTTTGTAGTCATATGGTCTGTCCTTAGACGTTTCACACATGACTACTTCAGGAGCCATCCTATAGAGAGATAGAAATGAAAGTTAAGACGGTTAATTTAAGATCAATTGCAAACCACATAAAAGACAATTCAGTACATTCAATTATACAGGCAACAGGAATGAGTAATAATAATGACTGACATGACTAATACTGTCATTCATAAAAGTGCATACATACCAGTAGGGTGTACCAATAAAGGAATCTCTCCTTTGAATTGTCCTTGTGTTTTTAGCTGATACGCCAAAATCCGCTTGAAATAAATAATCATACAAAAACATTAATGGCATCTTTTAAAAACAATTTACTGTATTTTACAAAGAGAAAGGAAGGAAGAGCATTTCAAGACTTTAATAAAGCAATTCTTAAGGGAAGCAAAATAAAGCACATCATCTTCACAACCTCTATCAATTTCCTCCCCTTTACCAAAACAAATTTTCCAAATAAAATATTCCATAAGAAATACACTGTTTTGTGGGCATCTTGAGATTACAAATACTCCAAAATAGAAACAAAAAAGAAACTCCAAAAACTGCAGGGGGGGGGACTTTAAAGTAGAAAACAGTCTACTTCAAACAAATGGCAAAACATGTTCATATTTCAATTACAACAACAGGCATGAGAACATTTTCTGTAGTGTGAAAACCAGAAACAGCCCTTCATGGCTCAGCACATGTCTTACTTCCTCATAAAATTATACTACAAAGAATAATATGGGGAACCATATGTAATCTGATTTAAATTGCAGAGGATACCAGTACTTACTGGTTGAAAACCCTACCTTTTTACCATGGAGCCTAGCTAGCCATTGGTAGTAGCAGAAAGTACTACTGATGAGTGCAGCCAAATGACCCCAGGTCAAAGAGCAGACATGCCTCAAGGAATTTTCTAAGAAGTGCAGTCAGAGTGCTGCTTCAATGCAAAGATGGTTTTCTGAGGAGGGTCCGTCCCTAGCGAAGGACATGCTTGACCAAGTAGAGGAGAAAAGAAGAGAAGACCCTCAAAGAAATGGACACAGTGACTGCAACTATGGGCTGAGCACAGCAGAGACTGTGAGGAAGGCACAGGGCTGGGCGGGGTTTCATTCTGCTGCATAGAATCACGAGTCAGAGGCGCCTTGGGGGCACCCAATAACAAACTTTACAGGAGCAGACAGTCAGATGCCTTATCCCACGGAGCTGATGGGGATCTTTCCAGTCAGTAGCCAAGTGCTTAATTACTGCACCATGAGGGTTCCAAAAAGTGCTACTGCACCACAGACTTACTCAGGCAGCATATAAAATACTAGCTTCCTATCTGACGTTCCACAGAGAATCTTCAGAATTCAACAAATACAAAAGGCCCAGCCTCTCTGGCAGTTCAAATCTACCAGCAGGCTCCAAGGGAGAAAGACGGGCATCTTTTCTTCTGCCCATGTGCATACCAGCCTCAAAAACCCAACGGAGGGTCAGCTATGAACTGTTCTGAGTCTACAACAATAGAAAAGTCCAAGTTTCAGATATACGGTTATTTTGTTAGGTTAGTCAAGGTACCATTTCTGTGGAGTCCCTCAGCGGTACAAAGCATTAATACACTTGGATGCTAACCAAATGGTTGCAGGATCATGTCTACCTTGAAGTACCTTGGAATTAAGTCCTAAAGATCTACTCGGAAAAAAATCAGCCATTGAGAAGCCTGTGAGGCACTGCTGTCCTAGGACACACACAGGATCACCACGGCAGGGGTGCACTCACAGCAAGTATGAAATCCCATCAATGGAACACAGTTTCAAGCCAGACATGAGTGAAAAATAACATCAACTTCAGTCTTAGAAATGAAAATCAGATTCTATAAAGCTGAACTAGCAATTTCATATATTTTATTCTAAACAGGCTATATTTAGCATTAAGCCAGCAGCTGGGTTAGCTCAGTTGGTTAGAGCATGGCGCTAATAGAAGCATTAAGTCTACACATGAAAATTTAAGGGGGAAAAACTGTAATCAGCCTTTATAAAGCATGTTTTTTAAAATAAAAATCTTCCATTCTTACCTTGACTTTAAAATGCCTTTATATATAATATCAAAGAGATTAAAACAACCCAAGTGTCCAATAATGGATGAATGGCTTAAGAAACCATTAGTACAATTACACAACAGAGTACTATTCGACACTAAAAAATGATAAGGAATTTGGGAAACACTATATAACATGGATGATTCTAAAGGATATTACGCTAAGTGAAGTAAGTCAGTCATAAAAGGACAAGAAGTCTATAAAACCATTTATAAAAAGCTAAAGAAAGGGTCACAGAATCATTTTTGGTTGATTACCAGTGATAGGAAATTAATAAATAGGATTAAGACAGATAAAGGAAAGGCAACATACAATAAGTGAATGATCATAAATTATGAATATGAGAATTGTTACAAAATTAAACTGGATATGAATGATTGAAAAAACAGTATGAGTTCTAAATTTTCACTCAACTCACAATTAAAAAGGGAGAAAGTATAAAATGCCTTTCTACTAGATGCCTGTCTTTAGCAATCTTGGAAGCTAATGGATAATTATTTACCCAATGGAGAGTTTTAAAAATTTTTCATGAAATCATTCTTAATGTTTCATATATTTGAAAATGAATCACAAAACCGTAAATCACATGTGTATGGGAAAAAGATTTGAAAGCACAAATATGAACACTTTATTTAAATAACTAAACTTACCCAATTTAATATCTCCATCTAAAGTAAAAAGAATGCTGCTGGCCTTCAGATCTCTGTGGATAATTTTATTATCATGTAAGTAGTTTAATGCCTCTAAAGTCTGTTTACAAACTACTTGTATTTGCGACTCAGTTAATGGTCTCTCAAGTTCTATAAGGAAAAAGCAAACACATTCACATTTTAACACAACAAATCACATGAGCAAGCTACCAAAGGGGCCCTTTGTAGTAGTGAGAGAAGATCTTCACCCTGAAACCCACAGCGTCCCTTTTCAGCAGGAAGTAGCTAAGAGAATACGCCATCCCCTTTTCCTTATGAATCAGGGTGAAGTCTCTCTCAGGGAGGAGTGATAGGGAATGGCAAAGGACACACTGACAAAGGAGATTAATCAGAACTGGCTTTGACAAGCACTGTGGCAATTGGACAATTAAAACAGACTTTCAAGGGGGGGAGAGGAACGAACTGGGGAGGAGGGTAGAGAAAATAGTGCAACAATGAATGAATGGAAACCCAAAATCTCTGTAAATGTTCATTAAAATTAATAAAATTTAATTTTTAAAAAAAATCACAAAGAATTTGTTTCGAAGAACTAAATATCCATAAAGATGGCTTTCCTGCCATCTTCTACTCAATAGAGTAATTTTTGAATTTGAGAACAATTATCTAAAAAATATAAGATTATTAAGTTGATTCCATTTACTAAACTTCACTCAGCAGTAAGCTATATGATAAATGTTTTCAGTTACTTACTTTCTATTCACTATATATTAAAGAATAAAAAGTACTTACCGAGCATCACAGCATCCACTGCTCCTCCTGCACAAAATTCAATGAGAATCTGCATGCAAATAAAAGAGCATGTGTCCAAAGATAGTGTGGAGTTTATTTTTTTTCTTCAACAATAAAGATATAGGAAAGCTATTAAATGATACAAACTATGGGAATAATATGCTGAGTGTGAGCATTTTCTCTGTCAAGAGTTACAACTCTTAAATGACACAGATTACAGAAACCACAAAGGAACCACTATGGTCATGTGCATTTTGCTCAAGACATTTTCAGAGTTCCTGCTTCAAGTACAGATCTTTTATTCAGTATAGTATTATACATTCATTACAGAGCCTCATCAAAGATTTTAAAGGTAATTACTGTGATTGAAGAGACTGACTGTGTTTCATTTTATTACTGGGATTAAGCCCTGGAAATGTGTATGTTGTTGTTTTCAGTGCTGGCAAGTCAAGTACAACTCACAGCAATCCTATGAATGGCAGACTGAACCCTGTCCTATCCTGGTGTCGCCCTCATCATCTCTGACACACTGGAGCCCAATGCAGTGGTCACCACGTCAATTCATCTGATTCAGAGTCTTCCTCGCTTTCATCATCCTTCTACCTTTTTAGGCACGATGTCCCTATCCAAGGGAAAGCCTCTCCTGGCAATATGCCCAAAGCATGTGCACATATAGAGACTGTAGTACAAAAGAGAGAAAAGAGTATGTGTGTGCGTGTTTGTATAAAATCTTGAGATCCTAGTAATTACCACTTCCTGATGAATGCCTTTTTTGACTCCTCTTGCAAGACTCCATTCCTTCTTAGACTTTATCATAGTGACAATTTTCTATTTACTTTGATTAATGTGTAACTCTTTCACTAGAATGTCCTTCACAGTTTTCCAAATTTTTCTTTGCAGTGGTCTGAAATAAAGATCTCAAGGCACCTAACTACCACCAAGAGTCAGGAGTAGAGCAGAGCAGACCTGGGGTCCCTTCACTGAGAATCTCCTAGACACAGGGGAAGACTGATGTCAACTGACATAAAGACTGCTGAGGAGCTGTAACTAAAGAGACAAGGACCTTCCCCTCAAGAGTCTTCGCCCAGAATCTCTGAACAAACCCCACTGGGTTTCTGAGATTATAAATCCCAGGAAGGGAAGTACTAGAGGATTCAAACCACCAGAGAGGTATGCCATTGGATTAGCCGTTCAACTCCCTACAGATCCTGAACTCAAACTTCTAGCTTCCAAAATGGAGAAAACAGGTATTTTTAAGCCAAAGACTTTTTTAAAAAAAAACTATGCATTCAATTGTCTTGAAGTGGCATTTCATTCGAATTTCTGGAACTTTTCTGCTGGTGCCAGACATATGAGAAGGCACTATACTGATAATAACTATTGCTGCTGTTGTTCTTGTTTACTGTTGACCCAGAGCTGACCCTCCAGTGAGTTTTCAGAGGCAGTTAATAGCACAGAAGGAGACTGGCCATCCATCTCCTGGGGAGCTGCTGGTCGTTTCAAACCACGTGCCGTCATGATTACAGCACAGCTCTTTGTCACCAGGCCAAATTATTTTAAAAGTAGCATATTTTAACAAATTGTATACCTTCCTGGTTTTTTTTTCTCTTTTATAATATTTTTAGGTGCTTGTTGTTGTTGTCGTTATGTGCCGTCGAGTCATTTGCAACTCATAGCGACCCTATGCACAACAGC
>NW_006399756.1:26853678-26866175 GCF_000299155.1 Elephantulus edwardii
TTGTACATAGGGTCGCTATGAGTCGCAGGCGACTCGACGGCACATAACAACAACAACATTTGTTACTAATATTCTCCTGAAATGTATTTCATTTATACATACAGCCTTAGCTACTGCATTACGTTCTAAAGTTGGAACTGATAATACAGGATCAGTATTTAACATTTCAAGCAAGTATCTTACAGTTTATTACATGATTTACACAAAGGTTGTTGTTGATTGCCTTCAAGTGGAGCACGACTCATAGCGACCCTATGAACAGAAGGCATGAAGCTCCTCCACAACTACCGACATTTATCAAAATTCAGAGTTTCCGGAGGTATGTGTTTAGGAAATGCTTACATTTCAATTATAAACAAGGGAGAGCCATCTACTTTCCTATTTTAGGAAATTTAATCTTTTTAAACAAATTCCTACATGTGGGTCAAATGTCAGTAAATCATGATTAAACTGGGAAATCTAAAAAAAACTGAAGGTGAGGGAGCTCTGGTGGCCTAGTGGCAAGAAGCTGCACTGCAATCCCAGAGGTATGCGGTTTGAATCCACCAGGTGCTCTGCTGGAGAAGGAGGAACAATCTCCTCCTATACCAGTCAGATCCAATTTGACAGTACACGCACATAAAATAAAATCTAAAAAAAGTTTTAAAAGAAAACCCTGAAGGTGAAGATCAATGTGCTGTCAATGATCCTCTGAGCAAATTAACTGTCATTCAAGTAACTAAATAAACTAACAGATGTGATAAGATATACCATAGGCTTTCACAATGTGTAAACTCCTCAGGACAATGAACTCATTTTAGCTGCTCCTACAGATCAACAGGAAAAGCTTACCCAAAGATTGTTCTCATAATAGAAGGCATCTAGAAGCTTGACAATATTTGGGTGATCACAAGACGCTAATATGTCGATCTCAACCATGTAATCTTCCAATTCTTCTTCCGATTTGGTGTCAATCACCTTTGCAGCAGCTAAAACATTGGTCTCCTTATTCTGAGCCTGAAAATAAAAATATCAAAGTGTCACACTTACCATGCATACCTTACCAAAAAAGAATAAAATAAATAAACCTAAACATGTATTAACCGATGATGCATGCTATGTGCTGTCCTAAGTGTCTGACACACATACAGACAGAAGGACAAGGTTTCAAATCTCAGCTCTAGTGACGGCAGCAATGGGCTCACGTGTGTCAGGGATGATAAGGATGGCACAGGATAGGCCACGTCTCACATCTATTGTTCACAGGGTCACTATGAGTCATACTTGACTACACCTAACCTAACAACAGTGCAGCAGAAGGGAGCTCCAGTGTCCTAGTGGTAAGGAGCTGTGCTGCCAACCCAAAGGCTCATGGTTCTAATTCACCAGCTGCTCTGTTGGAAGGAAAATGAATAACCCCCTCCTGTGTGAGCTACTACCTCTGCAAACTCACTGGAGGGTCAATTATGAGTACTCAGTTCCCACTCCACGATACCGAACAACCATGCAGCAGAGGAGTCCCAGAACCACATTAAGTGCTTAACTACTAACAAAAACAAGAGCAGTTCAAACTCTTCCACATCCAACCACCTCGTAAATCCCACACCCCATAATATAGCAACTGGAAATAAAATGTGATCGTTAAGTAAAAATCAAACAAGATATCCTGATTTCAGACATACTTCTTTAAAACGGAAATGCTAAAAAGACAACATACCAAGAAATTTCTTTTTCCTTGCTTATACTTTTTGAGTCATGATGTAAATAACAAGAGGAGGACTTAAGTACTTTCACTTCTAAAACATGCACTCAAAATAAGTAATATTCCAAGTGACACAGTTCACAGAGAGCTGGGCTGCTAACCCCCCCTAGGTAGTTTGAATCCACCAGTGGCTTCGAGAGAAATCGCTGGGCCTCCAAACCTCCTCCCATGCCATTTACAGCCTCGGAAACCTGTAAGACAAGTCAGCTAGAACTCTGTTCTGACTTGACAGCAATGAGAACCAGAAAGAATTTCTAAGAGGTATCAGTAGCTAAGCTGAAAAATCTGCAAAGGTGAAGATCTTACAAAAAAGCAAGGCACCCCAAGTACTGTTTTCATTCCAGGGAGGTGTGTTGATAGCCCAAAGACAGTGCCTCTGGTGGCCACCAGTAGTTTCTCAGGAGAAAGATGGGCAATCTTCCCATGCGATTTTCAGTCTCTGAAAACCTGCTGGAAGCTCAGCTGTGAGTCAGTTCCAGAGGCAATAAATCACACAGTAGGCAACTGTCCAACCTTCTCTGTGCAGCAGCCAGTAGATTCACACCTCGTGCCTTTGGGATTGCAATGCAGTTTGTTACCAGTTGGCCCCAGAGCTGCCTCAACAAATCTTTTAAAATAGCAAATAAATAATCCAATTTTCAAAGTAAGTAAAGAGTAGCCAATGAGCATCAGAGATATATCCAGCCAATATCATACCATCCACTTCCACTGAGTCAATACTGACTCATATTCATCTTCCACTGGGTTTTGAAGAATGTTAATCTTCATAGGAAGAGACTGCCAAACTTTCTCCCAAAGAGCCGCAGGTGGGTTTGAACCACCAAACTCTCTATTAGTCATCTGAGAACTTGACATATTATGCCAGTTGTTAGTTTTTCCAAAATAGATTTATAAATTCAATAAAATTTCCATATAATACAGGGTTTTCTTCTGTTGCTTGACAGCTTGTTTATCTATTTTTGTGCAATTCAATCAAGCTAACCGCAAAACGTACTTTTAAAGAGCTAGGAACCAGGAGTATACAAGACACTGTTGAAGAACACTTAATTATGTGCTCATGCAAACCCTAAACCAATAGGCTGTTGTGCAAACAGAGCAAGGGAACATTACATGGTATAAAATTAAGAATTATTAAAAATTTGTATGCTGGGCAAATTATTTCAAAAGCTGGTCTCTACAAAGAAATGTGGCACAGGACCAGAGAAAACTCATGAATAAGCTGTGTTATACAGATGACACAACCTTGCCTGCTGAAAATGAGGACGTGAAGCACTTGCTGCAGAAGATCAAAGAATACAACCTTCAATATGGACTGTATCTCTATGTCAAGAAAACAAAATTCTCACCACTGGATCGATAGGCAACACCATGATAGAATGGAGAAAAGACTGAAACTGTCAATGATTTCATCTGAGAAGCATTGCACTGGGAAAGTCTACAGTCTGGGACCTCTCCAAAATGAAAAGCAATGATGTCAGTTTGAAGACTAAGGTGCACCTCATTCAGGCCATGGTCTTTTCACTCACTTGCTATGCATCTGAGAGCCAGACAATAAATAAGGATGACAGAAGAATTAATACCGTTTGAGTTATGGTGTTAGAGAAGAGTACTGAGTAGCCCAGTTTGATCCAAAGACCAAATGGATATAACTTGGAGAAGGTGCAACCAAAGTGCTCCTGGGAGGCAAAGCTGTGTCTCACATATTTGGGCAAGTTGTTGGGAGAAGCTATTTCTTGGAGAGGGATATCATGCCTAGAAAGGTGAAGGGTCGGCAAAAGAAAGGAAGACCCTCAAGGAGACAGATTTACGCAGTGACTACAGCAATGGGCTTGAGTGTGTCAGAGATTGTGAGGATGGCACAGGCTGCAAGGTTCAGATCTGTTGTCGCTACGCAATTCAATGCCACCTTCCAACAACTGCTGAAGAAGGACTAAGGGAAGACTAACTCTAGTAGAGACTTATAATGCCTTTCTAAATGAAACTGTGGGACACTGGTGCAAGAATAGGTAACTAGATCAATGGAGAGACTAGAGATCACAAAACAGACACATGATATAGCAACTCTATAGAGCAGTAGAGACATTTTTCTCGTCCCCTAATGGAGGGAGTTTGGACAATATTTATTTGAAAAAAACTGAAACTGGATCTCTACTTCATGCCATAAACAAAAGTACATTCTCAATAGATTGTAATCTAAATGTTAAAGGCAAAAGTCATCAATTTTTTATAAGACAAACTACCTTCATGACCTCAAGTTAGGAGAATCGAAGAGTAACACAAAAAGCCACAATTATAAAAAAAAAAAAAGACTGACAAATTAGAATACATTAAAATCAAGTACTCCTTGTTCATATAAAGACATTATTTATTTAAAAAGTGAGAAGAAAACCTAACGACTTGGAGAAAATGTTCCAAAGCCATCTAAAGATCTAATACCTAAAATGCATTTTTAAAGACATCAATATAATAAAAAAGGCAAGCAACTCAACCAAAAAATGGGCAAAGAACTTGGACAGACATTTCACCAAAAAAGGACATGCAAATGGCTAACAAGCACATGAAAAGATGCTCACATTCACTCATCATTCAAAACCAAACCCACCCCAGTTAATTCCTAGTTCACAGCAACCCTGTAGGACTGGGGAGAAACTGTTCTCTAGCATTTCCAAGGCTAAAAAAAATTTTATAGAAGCAGAGAGTCACATCTTCCTCCCAAAGAGTAGCTGGCAGATTCAATCACCAGTCTTTAGGTGGACAGTCAAATACTCTGATTCGCATCAACACCTCACTTCTGAGGCTATAAATCTTTATGAAAGGAGAATGTTCATCTCTCTCCCACGGTGCAGCTGGTGGATTTGAAGTCCTGACCCTGTTCTTTCAGTTAGTAGTGAAACAACACATAGTGCATGATGCCCCCAGAGCTCTTTCACTCACTATTAGGGAGATGCAAACAGTGAGACACTACCTCACCCCTGTTAGAATGGCAGTAATTCTTTAAAAAAGGACAAGTATTGGCAAGGTGGTAGAGAAATGGAATCCTAATTCCAGTGGGTGGGAATGTAAAATGGTACAGTCATAGTGGAAAATACTCTGGTGATTCCTCAAAAAGTTAAATATAGAACTACTGCATGACCCAAGAATTCCAAACCTAGGTTTGTACCCCCCAAAAAATGAAGGAATAAATGTACACCAATGCTCACTGCAGTGTTATTCACAACAGACAAAAGGTAAAAAAACACCCACCAACAGATGGTTAGATAAACAAAATGTGGCCCATGTACACAGTGAAATACTGCTCGGTCATAAAGACAGTGAAATCCTGATGCCTGCCACAAAGTAGGTAAAGCCTGAGAATATCTTGCAAGAGAAGTCAGTAAGTCACAAAATATATTATCTCACTTACAGGAATTAAGCAAATATTTAGAAATAAAATTAGCCATGGTTACAAGAAGAGGAAAGGAGGGGATAAGGTAGAGTTTTTGCTTCTTCTTGTTGTGTAACATCAATTCAGAACAGACCTATAGCTGACTCTCCGGTGGCTTTTCAGAGGCAGTTAATCGCACGAGAGGAAAATGCCCATCTTTCTCTCACAGAGCTGCTGGTGGCCTCGAACCGAGTGCCTTCGGGATTACAGTGCAGCCTCTTGCCACTAGGCTACCAGAGCTCCCTGGTTTTTGCTTGAGTATATGTTAACAATAGTGGAATGGGTTAGAAAAGAGTAGCAAAAATGGTTGCACAATTTCAAGAATATAATTATTGTCCTGAATTTCACATGGAGATACTAAGATAGTGCAGACTCTGTAATATGTCACAAAACAAGGGGAAAAGGCATTCTAAAGAAATAAGCTTATAGAATGACAGGATGCATTTGCAATGTCATAACCTGCAATGCTTAAAATCTACTCTATGTACATAAACACTACAAATAAGAAAAGTTACCCACAAGAAAACTCCCTGAGAGACTTGAATACAAAATAACCCACAGCACCCGCAAAATTTTTTCATTCTGGTAATAACAAATGTTGACAAGTCGTAGGTAGAGCCAGGACATTCCATCCACGGCAGGTGGGAATAACAAATTGGCGCATTATTATTTTAGCATGTCCTCTCTGCCCTCAAGCTTGAACTAATGCAGAGCCGGCCCTGCACTGAGCTTCTGAGGCAGTAAATTGCACAGGAGGAGACTGTCCATGGAAGGAGCAGCGGATTTCTATCAGCTATGAATGTCTTTGGGTTAGCAGCTTAACTCTCTACAGACTACTCCAGCAGAGCTCACACTGCCCCAGCCTGTAAAGTTAAGGTATTCCACCAAAATGAAATCTACTGTCACTGTGTTCCTCCCGGCTCATAGCAACCCTGTAGGACAGAACAAAACTGCCTCATTTGTTTCTAAGGCTTGAAACTGAAACACTAGCAAACTGCCACATCTTTCTCCTTTGTAGGAGTTGATGAGGTTGAACCACCAACTTTAGATTCACAGTTGCTTTCACCGCTGTGGCATCAGATCTCTGCACACACACCCCATAACCCAACACATGGATCCCTGGACTCAATCCTGAAGAAACCTGCCCACCTGTGCACCAGCACTGTGGATAATAAACTCTGGAAACACAATAGGAAATAACTGATGATAATAAAGGGGAGACTAAGCAACTGGAGGGGGAAGTTCTCCTTGCCAGAAGGAGCATGGTGGTGTGAGCACAGGAATCGTGTCAAGCTTTTGGAGTCAACTGCTTTTCCAGGCATGTGTTATGTGCAGGTCTGCTCTGTCCCCAGGAGCGAGGCTAGCCAGCCTGGGCCTAGGGTTTGAACCAGGAGGTAGCCTTAAGCCAAAAGGCAGCTGGGAGAGGAAGCGCCCATCTTGTTCCTGGTTGGCTCCTCCCAGGGTCTTGGGAAGTTCTCTTTGCCAGAAGGAGCATGGTGGTGTGAGCGCAGGAATCATGGCAAGCTTTTGGAGTCGACTGCTTTTCCAGGCACGTGGACAGTGTTGGCTGGAGCTTCCCGACTAAATCAAGCCTGGAAGCAGGTGCAGCATCCACTTCAGAAATGGTTTGCTTCCAGAAACTCTATGTACGAACGGTGCTCAGGCTGTTCATTCACAGGGTTGCTATGAGTCGTCCACAACTCAAGGGCACCAAACAACAATAACAACGACAAAGAAAGAGCTATGTTGGCCTAGTGGAAAGGAAGTTATGCTACCAAGCCGAAGGTGGGTGATTTTCACCTGCGGCCCTCGGCCAGGTTCAAACTGTTTTCCTGTCAAACATTCTTCTAGGTGGTATAGCACTGGTCTGTGTGTTGCTGTACAGAGGTAACTCATGGTTGCTGTGATGCTGAAGACTGTGACAGTGATGTGCCAATCATGGTAATAGGTACCCATGGTGGACAGTGTTGGCTGGAGCTTCCTGACTAAATCAAGCCTGGAAGCAGGAGCGGCATCCACCTCCGAAATGGCTTGCCTCCAGAAACTCTAAGTAAGAACAGTGCTCAGGCTGTTTGTCCATAGGGTCGCTATGAGTCGTCTACAACTCCACGGCATCAAACAACAACACCAAGCAACTGGAGAGGGTGAAGCCAGAATGCTCCTTGGAGTCAAGGATTCTGAAGCTTCGTCCGACATACTTTGGGCATGTTGCAAGGAGCAACTGGCCCTTGGAGAGGGACATCATGTTTGGGAGAGTGGAGGGACGGCGCAGGAGAGGAAGACCCTCGAAGAGATGGATCGATTCTGTGAGTGGAGTGGTGGGATTGAATGTGTTTGAGATGGCGAGGTTGGCACAGGATAGAACGGCGTTTAGGGCTCTTGTACATAGGGTCGCTGTGAGTCACAAGCGACTCTATGGCACATAACAACAACAACAACTGGGATATGAATTCACCAACAACAGTTACAGGTCGTAAAGATGGACCTCACAAACAATGCTGATTTTGAAAAAGGCAAGACGCAAAAGAATTCACTTGGTGTGCTTTCTTTCATAGAAAGTTCAAGAGCATAATAATAAATTTCTAGTGCATAGAGATATACACCTAAATGGTAAACTGTAAAGAAAAGCAAAAAGAAAGAAAGAAAAGGCAGGACGAGAAAAGGGACTGGATTCAGAAAGGAGAGAAAGGAATTCTGAGGTGGTGGGAGAATTTCTTGACCCAGAGAGCTGCTGTTACGTGTCTCTGAGTCGGAATAAAGTCAGAGCTGACCCTCCAGAGGCTGTGAATCATCTGGGAGGAGACTGCCCATCTTTCTCCCACACAGCAGCTGGTGGATTCACTATCTGCCTTTGAGAATAACTCCGTGCTACCAGACCACAGCACTCCCTTGACCCGGAGGTCAATTTCAATTTCCTGGCCCAGAGGTTAGGTAATATGAATTCATTTTTATCATCATCTTCTAAATATAAGCGTATGTTTTTGTACTTCTCAATACAGAGAAAATGTCCTTCACTGTTAAAAATAAATGTTATAATTACTTGCTATTGTTAAGTAATTATACCTCCCTCACAGGGACACCATGAACAGCAGGCCTGAACCCTGCCCTATCCTGTACCATCCTCAACATCCCCAAAACACTCCTACATTCACTTGGTTGTCATAAAAAGGATTACTTTCAACCAACACACTACTTAACTAGTTTAACAGACAAACTAGCTTTCTCAATGTGCATTTCAATATCACTTCAATAAAAATTACTGTTAACAGCGGTAATAACCAAAGGGGGGTGAGGGAGTTTTGAGGGATGCATGTCTTTATATGTCAAATAATACTAAATTTAAAAGAGAAAATAAAGTTAAACTATGCATGAAACTTTTTCAGGCAAGATGGTATCTTTGTTACAGAGCTGTAAGGCCTTAAGATTGAATGGAAAGAATACAACCACAGGAAGGGAAAATGTTTCAAAGAAATTAAACATATCGTGATTGTCTATTTATAAATCAATCTTTGTAACAGTTACTAATCTCTATAAGTATAATTAGCATCAAGTTTACTAAATTTTCTACTGCACTCTACTACATACGATGCTGACCTTCGCGAGTTTTTTCTTTCTTCTTGTTGTTATGTGCCGTTGAGTCACCTGCGATTCATAACAACCCTATATACAACAGCCCTAAACCCTGCTTTCTCCTGTGCCAATCTCACTGTCTCTGACACACCTACCCCCATTACCCCAGTTACTGAATCAATCCATCTCATCCAGGGTCCTCCTCTCCTGCACTGTCCCTCCACCCTCCCAAGCTTGAGGTTCCTCTGCAAGGACTAGTCCCTCCTTGCAACATGTCCAAAGTATGTCAGACGAAGCCTCAGGATCCTTGCCTCCAAGGAGCAGCCTGGTTTAACCCTCTCCAGGACATATCTGTTTATTCTCTTAGCAGTCCATGGTATATTCAATACTCTTCTCCAGTACCACAGCTCAAAGGCATCAATTCTCCTATCATCCATCACTAGTCACTGTCCAGCTTTCTGATGCATAGCAAGTGATTGCAAAGACCATGGTCTGCATCAGGCGCACTTTAGTCTCCACACTGACATCACTGTTCTTCAGTACTCTGGAGAGGTCTCTGAAAGCAGACTTTCATAACACAATGTCTTTTCATTTCCTGGCTGCTGGTGCCAAGAGTATTGATTGTAAAGCCAAACAAACTAAAGCTGTGAACAATTTCAGTCTCTTCACCATCTATCATGATGCTGCCAATCAGCCCAGTGGTGAGAATCTTTGTTTTCTTGATATTGAGCTTCAGTCCATATTGAAGGCTGCAGTCCTTGACCTTCTGCAGCAAGCGCTTCAAGTCCTCCTCAGTTTCAGCAAGCAGAGTTGTGTCATCTGAGTAAGGCAGATTGTTAATAAGTCTTTATCCAATCCTGATACCACATTTCTCCTCATAGAGCCCAGCCTCCCAGATAATCTATTCTGCACATAGTCCGAAAAGGTATGAAGACAGGACATAATCTCTAATGTACACGCTTCCCAATTTTGAACCATGCTATGTTTCCTTGCTCTGTTCTGACGACTGCCTCCTGGTCCAAGTATAGGTTTCACATAAGGACGATCATACAAGTTTATAAATTAAAAATGTCTAGGGAACCTTGGAGGGAGGGAAACATTTTCTGAAAAAGAGGTTAAAAAGGGTCAGAAATGAATTTAATGTTTAAATTAATGTTTTTTAAATTTCTTTTTTTATAAAAATCTCTTAGCCTTTTCTCTGGAAGCATGTAAAATAATAAAGAGCAAAGAGCTTCATACTCTTCAAATATGAAAGTCATTAAGTCTACATAAATTAACTTTTATGCAACTTGATGGTTTCCAACTACACTGTCACTTATTTTTCAGCAAATTTTCCACTGCTGTCTTACTGTTGACTCCTTACCCTTTTTAGACAGAGCCACTAAGACCCAAACTATAGAGCATTAACATGGCCGGATAATCTGCCTCTGCTGTGGGAAACACACAAAATAATGGCTTATTTTTAGTCTGTTTTCCTGATCTGTTCAACATCTTGTTTCTGTGAGCTCTAAATGCAACTACATTAATTTCTAACATTTACTGAGGCCTTTCTATGTGTCTCATGTTTACCACCACCTTTATTCCTTACACAATGAGAAGTGAGTTTTACAGATCAGGAAAGTGAAGCACAGAATAAGGAACCTGCCCAAGTTCACACACTGCTAGCAGCAAGGTGCCAAGAGGTAAACCCTATGTCCAGTGTGTTCAAAACTACCATTCCTAGTCCATAAGCAAACATATTTACACCAGAAACATTGTCCATAATTGCCTATCTCCTTTCAACACAGGATTCCAGATGCCATTTTTGCTTTTGCTAGCTAGGACTGTCTTTATCCATAAAGAGCTATAGACTCAGAAACCCTATGGTTCGCTGGAAGTTAGAATTGACTCAGTAGCACTGGCTTTAGCATACTGCACTCATAGAATATGCATAGAAGAAGAACTCTAAGCATTTGGGGAAATCTACTTTACATCTAAGAAAGCTGAGACCCAGAGCACTGTTTGGTTCAAACCCACAAAGCTGGCTGTGACAGCCAGGCCTGAAACAGAAGGCTTGGCCTCTGAAGTCATCTTCCCACTGCACTAAAACTAAGCTGCCAGACTGCTAGCTACACAGTAAGCGCCTGCTGAAAGCTATCACTCTACCCTCCACACACCCCGGTGGCTTAGTGGTAAGAAGCTGCACTGCCACTCCAAAGGGAGGTGGTTGCTCTGTGAGAAAAAAAAGATAGGAAATCTCCTCCCTTGGGACTTACTGCCACTGAAAACTCAGCAGAGGGTCACCTGTGAGTCAACAATAAACCTTCACACAAATTCGAAAATGTGCCAACTTTCACATCACACAAAAGCTTCAATGACATTTACATAAGTAGCAAATATTCATTCATTTCACTAAATGTAGACAGATACACTATGTATGTACAAAGGCAATGGATGTGGCCAAACATGTATTAACTGTTGACTCCAGGTCTTACTAGAAGTATATTGACCGTAACATGTGACAGCTGCAATTACTAGTCACATGAACAAGGTGTTTGGACACAAGAGTGGACGTTTCTGCCTGGATAAATCAGAGAGGACAGAGAAGTTTTAAAGAATGAGAAGGACTGGCATTTGAGAAGATGTGTTTGAGGAAAGGCAAATGCAAAAAGAAGTAAGACAGTGCTGAGAAAGCCAGGTAGGAGCTATTACGTCTACCCATGGGTATCAAAGTAAAAACATAAGCAGAAGTAATAATACTCATGATAGGATAAGAAGACCTGATGTCAAATCCAAATCTGACTGGTGTGACTGATCAATGTTAGTCTCTGCTCCTCCGTGAAACGCAGACAGTACCTCTCAGGATTCTGGGGAGGGCCCAAAGATGTGAAGGGGGGCAAGTTCACAGAAAACACGAATCATTCACTTATGTTTTCACTTCCAAGCAACCTCCCCTTTGACTCCTTCTCCCCTGCACAGTGGCTCCTTAAAAACCTCACCCTTTAGGATGAAAAGATTCCGATGACATCACTTCTGTGCTCCTTGGGAGTCACTGAATAGTTAACACTAATGCTTTAAGGTGGAAACCCCCATCCACAGTATTTTATGAAAATAAATTTCTATAAATGTGTGTGCGTCTATTCTATATTTCAACTCATAGGCATCAGTCGGACTTGCTAAGTCAAACCTTCCTACCATTGTATTTAGAAAGTAGTACCAGGTGAAGGTTTTCTTCTGGAAATTTTCTAGCTGAAATTCCATTCCATTTTACAGGAGGTTGTCAAGCAACCAACTCAAGAACAGTCCATCAGTGGCAATCATTTTGCTCTTAATCTGAATGGAGGGTCAGGCTGTATCAGGAACACAGACCACCAAGTATATAGCCTGGACGCTAAAAAGGGGTAGCGTACTCTGATTTCATCAGGAAAAAAAGGGGGGGACGGTTTGGGGTGGGAGGAGGGGCAGCATGCATATAAATGCAATCGGGAACTGCACAAGAGAAAAATCCACTGGAAACCAGAACGCGTTTCAGACGGTACACGAGGGCCACCACCCAGATCCCTCTTTAGAGTTCCAGAACGTCCCTTTTCAAGTTTGACAGGGGAGGCTGTACAACCTGGCCTGCCTTTCGGAGTCCCTCTAGGAAATGCATCCGGACCCCTTGTGTGGTTCAATATTAAACTCCACCGTCTTGGCGGCTGCTGGAAGCAGCATATGCAAGCAGAGTCCAAGGAAGCGCAGCCAACAGGAAGGGCCCCCGGCGAGCGACAGTCCCGCGCCCCC
>NW_006399756.1:26866952-26887713 GCF_000299155.1 Elephantulus edwardii
GGGGCGTCCCCTCTGGCCCCGCGCACGCGCGTTCGCTGCCGCATGCTGGAAGCGCCGAGGAGGTCCCTGCCGGGCGGCTGCCGCGTTTGTCCTCTGAAACCCAAATGCGCGTCAGTCCCCAGTCGGGGAGGAGTCACTCTGCATCTGGAAAAAAGCGGAGAGCAAAGACGCAAAACTGAGCAGTCGCGGTGTTGGACCGAAAGTGGATTTCCGCTCTCCATGGGCCCGAAAATACAAGAGGGGCAGTAGTATTATGTGCTATGTGAGCCCAAGCTTATCTGCTCTGTGACCTTGGGCAGGTAACTCCTCAAAGTCTCTACTTTTAATTAATAATATTTATGCAAATGAAGCTAAATATATATCGATAGTACTGAGGTGCACCTGATGCAGCCCATGGTCTTTGCAATTACTTGATAGGATTCAGAGAGCTGGACAGTGAATAAGAATGACAGGAGTGATGCTTGAGTGCTCGGGAAAAAGTACAGAACATACTATGGATTGCCAAAAGAACAAACAGGTCTGTACTAGAGAGGGTAAAACCAATTTACTGTTTGGAAGCAACTTTTTTTTTCTACTAGTTTATTTACAAAATTCAAATACAAATTTGAACAAATTCTTTCCATTTCCCTCACCCTCCTACCCATCAAATTGTACTTTCCCCCTGCACATCTACATCCCTCTGCTGCCAGCCTCTCCCACCCCTCCTGAATTCTTACACTGTACAATAACAGTTTTATACAATATTTATCCTTATGGGTCTGAGTTAGTTCACTCAACATAATGCTCTCCAGTCCCTCCCAAGTTAGGTAATAATTTACTAAGTTATTGCTCCTGCGTGCTGCATAGTATTCCATTGTGTGAATTTATCATAATTTCTCAATCCATTCGTTTGTGGTTGGACATTTGGGCTGTTTCCATGTTCTTGCAATACTTTCTAGGTTTCCATGGTCTTTGCAATTAGGATGAATAATGCAGCTATGAACATTGGGGTACAAGTCTCAGTTTGTGCCTCAGTTCTCATTCTCAGGGTATATTCCAAGTAATGGTATAGCTGGGTCAAATGGAATTTCTATGTTCAGCCTTTTGAGGAAGCACCAAACTGCCTTCCAGAATGGTTGCACCATTTTACAATCCCACAACTGTTTTGAAGTTTCACTTCACATACTTTGGGCATGTTGCCAGGAGGGACCAGTTCTTGAGAAGAACATCATAGTTGGAAGGCTGGAGGCACAAAGCTGGAAAGGGAAGACCCTAGATGAGATGGATTGATACAGTGACTGGAGTAATAGCGGCAGGTGGGTTGGAGACAGTGAAGACCCTAGATGAGATGGATTGATACAGTGACTGGAGTAATAGTGGCAGGTGGGTTGGAGACAGTGAGATTGGCTCAGGATAGGACAAAGTTCAGAGCTGTTGTATATAGGGGTGACTCAGCGGCACGTAACAACAACAACTTGTTCTCTGTGGGAAATGTAGAACTGCACAAAGTAAAACTTTTAAAATTCTTTGCTGGGTGCCTGATCCAGGACTCTCTCAACCTTTGTTCTTATTATTGTTGTACCTGTGTAGCTAAGCTACATCTGCTGGTGGTGGTGGTTGCTGTGGAGTAGGCCATGACTCACAGTGACCTGATGGACTTGCCTTATCCTGCACCATCGCCTTGATCGTCACCAGACATTGTTGTAGTCAGTGTGTCAATGCATCTTGTTGAGAGTCTCCCTCTCTTTGACTGACCTACTTAAATCTACAATGAAACCACAGGACGTGTTGCATTGAGAAGATCTAACTGTCACGGGCCTCTCCAAAATGCAAAAGAGCAACAATGTCAGTTTAAAGACAGGTGCTCCTGTTCCAAACTATAATATTGTCAGATGTTTCCTATGCATCTAAAAGTTGGACAATGAATAAGGAAGACAGAAGGTTCCATTTGAATTGTGGTGTCAGGCCAAGGATGCTGACTATCCCATAGATTGCCAAAAGAACAAACAATCTATCTTGGAGGAAATTCAACTCTTTAGAGGCAAGGATAGTGAAACTCTTATCTCACATACTTTGGGCTTCTTGTCAGTGGGGATCAATTCCTGGGAAAAGACGTCATGCCGGGAAAGGAGGAAGGTCAAAGAGAGAAAGATTCTCAACAAATGGGTTGGCACAGTAACTGCAACAATGGGCTTGAGCATGATGGAAATCGTGAGGGGGATGCAAGATGGGGAAAGGTTTTGATCTGTTATCATAAAGTCACTGAGAGTTGTAGTCTATCTGATGGCAACAAGAATAATGTCAGAGCTAGTTAATCTTCACACCTAACAATGGGCCTGAGCCTGTAAGAAATTAAGAGGATAGCACAGGAAAGGACAAGGTTCTGATCTGTTTTTCAAAGGCACTTTATATGAGTCACAGTTGACTCATAGGCACATAACAACAAAAACAACGACCTTCCCCAGCATCATGCCTTTTTCCAGACAAACCCCACTTTGACAATAAGCCAAAATATGTGAGACAAAGTTTCACTGTCCTTTCCTCCAAAGAACACACCGGTTGCTCTTCCTCCAGGACAGATTTTTTTTGTTCTTTTGGCAATCCAAGGTTCATATTAAATAGTCTTATCTAACACCATAATTCAAAGGCATCCTTTGGGCTTTAGTCAATGTTGAATTTTCACATGCATATGAAGCAACTGAAAATACCACAGTTTAGGTCAGGCACACCTTAGTCTTTAAACTGGCATCTCTACTCTTTAGCACTTTAAAGAGGTCCTTGATAGCAGCTTTGCCCAATGCAGTATTATCTTTTGATTTTTTTTTACATGTATATTGAGATCTAGATATATCAAAATTACTTAAGCTCACTTCCCAAATGATAACCAGGATACTCCCTAAAGAATAACTGACTTCAGGGAGCTCTGGTGGCGTAGTGGCAAGAAACTGCACTGAAATCGCAGGGGTGAGCAGTTCAAATCCACCAGTGGCTGTGCTGGAGAAGGAGGGGCAATCTCCTGTACCAGTCAAATCTGATTTGATGGTACACACACACACACACAAAATAATAAAAATAAATAAAAAATAACTAATCTTTGGCTATTTTCACAGCCATAATCATAGTGCCACCATCCTCGATCACCTGAAATTCTCACTAAGGCCACCTTTTTTACCTGCCTCTGGCTCCCTAAGGTAAGGACTGCTCAGTGAGACAACATGGGTGTTACTTGGCATCTACCAGGTGGTGACACACCTTTCTCATGACCACCAGATCAGAGCACTTTGAAGATGGCAGCATGTTCATCGTGATAACCAAACACGTAGTAACATTTCCCGGGAGCTCTGGAGGCCTGACATTGCACTGCCAATCCACCAGCTGCTCCAAGGGAGAAAGATGGCCAATCTCCTGTGTAATTTACAGCCTCTGAAGACCTACTAGAGGGTCAGCTATGCAATGCACTTGAGTAACATTTCTGGCATATAGTAGGATGACAAGTCCTTTGAATAAATGAATCAGTCAATCAATGATAATGATAATCAATGATAACAGATGTAAGACAAACATAATACTACTATCTAGATAATGCCCATATTCTCCCAAACTTTAGGCCCTACTCGAACCCCAAAATGTCATAAAATCCCTCTTCCAATAACAAAGTTGTGATTATGCTCTCTTTAATTTTTTTTTCACTCTCTTAATTTTTAAGCAAGTTTATTGAAGTACAATTAATATATGCTAGCTCACTGCTCCAGGGGATTCCAACTCATAGCAACCCTCCATTGATTTCCAAGGCTATAAATCTTTATTAGTACAGGCTGCTGATGTTTCTCGAATGAAACTGATAGATTTGACTTGCTGACCTTTTGGTTAGCAATGCAACACCAATTGCCCTTTACCACCAAAGCTTCCTTATGTAGTATATTTATGTGTGTGTGTATTGTTGTTGTTATGTGCTGTCAAGTCACCTGTGACTCGTAGTGACCCTATGTACAACAGCCCTAAACCCTGCTTTATCTTATGCCAATCTTATTGTTTCTGACACACCTGCCCCATTTCCCCAGTCACTGAATCAATCCATCTCATTGAGGGTTTTCCTCTCTGTCCCTCCACCCTCCAAGCTTAGTGTCCCTCTCCAAGGACTGATCCTTCTTTGCAACATGTCCAAAGTACGTCAGACAAAGCTTCAGAATCTTTGACTCCGAGGAACAAACTGGTTTCTCTGGTAAGGTATGGGGTCGGTTCTGACTCTGTATAATAACAACTCTTCTCTCTCTCTCTCTCATACTGCACATATTCAAAATACAGAGTTTCATGTATTTATATAAATTTGCATGTTTGTAAAACAATCTAATTTTATTAGTAATATTTATGGATGGAGAGCTCTGCTGATGTAGTCTGTAGAGGGGTAGCGTTACTGGTAACTCAAAGGTGTGGCCTCCGCTGATTCTAATCCACCCACAGCTCCAAGGTAGAAAGATAAGCAATCTCTTTCCATGTGATTTACAGGTTAGCCTCAGAAACCCTTGAGAGGGTCAGGGATGAGTCAGTTCTGACTCCATATAATGAGTTTGAGGTTTGTTTGTTTTTTAAGGATGTGAAACTAAATACAAAGACAGTACACAATCATTGTGGGAAATGCAGAAATGCACAAAGGATAAGATAAAAAGGATTGTAATCCTACTATCCATAGTTAACTATTGGCAAGATTTTATATCATTCCAAACAGATACTTCTTTTTTTAACTCTGCATTACTTTTTTTTTCTGCATGCTGAAGTTACACCATATATAAAAGTTGTTATCTCCAATTTTTCACATTCTGGTATAATTCTTCTCTCCAATTTGAGGCAAATTATTTACAGTTTTTCTGTGTTTTAAATGTTTGATATTTATTGTATGCAAATCCTTTTCCATTTCCATGATCATTAGGATAAAAATAGGACTTCAAACTAGTTCATTCCCATTTGACCTCCTGCTAAAAATGCATTGTTCCAACTTAGATAAACTGAATCAGTATCTATATTTGAGCAAGACCCCCTAAGTGATTCTTAGAAGATTCTTAGAAGAATGGACATAAAGCTCTTGATAAATTACAAGAAGTAGATTTGTGTCAAAGGATATATTTTACTTCCTTTTTTGTTATTTTTAAAAATAGATCTTTACCATTTGCTAAAAAATGGAAAGGTCTTTGGGGTAGTGTGCAGTGTGCAGGATGCTAACCGAAAGAGCTGGTTGAAACCCACCAGCCGCGTCTCATAGTCTCCTCCAATAAAGATACGAAGCCTTAGGACCTGAAGGAGAGTCACTGTGAGTCTCTATGGCAGTTGGCTTGGTTTGTTGTTAGGGATTTTTTAATATTTATATCTTTTCTGTAAATAATTCAGTGCAGAAATAAACTAGAAAGCAGTCTATAATTCTCCTCTCACTCCTGCCCCTTTTTCTGCACCACGATTCCACTTCTAACCTAACCACTATAAAAAAATCAAGCTATGAGCATGAGAGATCTTTTCGGGATGATGAAAATTTCCCCAAACGAAGTTATGGTGATCATCGTATCACCAACTAAATATACTAAAAATCATTGAGTTGTGTACTTACAATGGGAGAATTTTATAGTAAGTAAATTAGGCCTCAGTAAACTTGCTTTTAAAAACAGATAGCTGTACTTACATATTTTAGGGATCTCTGGTGACCTAGTGATTACGGAGTTATGCTGCCAACCCAAGTTCAAACCCACCTGGTACTCCATGGGAGAAGGATAGCAATCTCCTCCTGAGGAATTTACTGTCCTAAAAACCCACTGTAGGGTCAGCTGTGAGTTGGTTCCATCTCAGCAGTACATAACAACCAAGAGAATTTAAGAGTCCCAGTTCTGATACATCCTCAGTTACACCAAAGTGGTGTTGGTGTTGTTGTTGTTTTGTGCCGTCGAGTTGCTTACGACTCATAGCGACCCTATGTACAACAGCCCTAAACTCTGCTCTGTCCTGTGCCAATCGCACTGTCTCTGATACACCCAGCCCGATTACCCCAGTCACTGACTCAATCCACCTCATAGGGGGCCTTCCCCTTCTGTGCTGTCCCTCCATCCTCCCAAGCATGATGTCCTTCTCCAAGGACCTCTCCCTCCTTGCAACATGTCCAAAGTATGTTAGACGGAGCCTTAGAATCCTTGCCTCCAAGGAACTGTTATTCATCTGTTTAATCTTTGCCAATATGGTAACTCAAAGTAAGCTCTCACGTAAAATTAAAATGTTGATTATTAGTAAGGTAACATCTTTCAGGTGCATGAAAGGTACTTGTTCTGCATCTGTTTATTTTGTTAATTGTTAATTGTCTCAACATATCAATGAATAATATAAAATTATGTCGATATTCTAGAAATGAGATAACCAAGACTAAAGTGTGCCTGATCCAGGCCATAGTCTTCACAGTTACTTGTTATGCATCACAGAGCTGGACAGTGACTAAGGATGACAGAATAAGAATAGATATCTTTGAGTTGTGATGCTGGAGAAGAGTCTTGAACATACTATGGACTACCAATAAAACAAATAGGTCTGTCTTGGAGACAGTGAAACCAACTTTCTCCTTGGAGGCTAGGATTTTGAAGCTCCATTTCACATGCTTTTGGGCACAAGGCCCAGAGGAATCAGTCCTTGAAGTAGGACACATTGGTCAGAAGAGTGGATGGACAGCACAGGAGAGGAAGACCCCAGATGAAATGGATTGATACAGTAACTGGAGCAAAGGTGTGTCAGAGTCAGTGAGACTGGCTCAGGACAGGGTAGACTTCAGAGCAGTTGTACATAGAGTTGCTATGAGTCTCAGGCCACTCGACAGCACATAACAACAACATACTGTGATCAAATGATCATGGAGTTGATAATGTTTTGTTGCATGCCATCAAGTTTGTTGTTAGATGCCACCAAACTGGCTCAAACTCATACTGACCCTGCATGGAAGAGAATAAATCACTACCAGATCCTATACCGTTCTTGGTCTCTGCTGTGCTTCAGTCATTATTACAACAATAATACCTTATGTATTTTCACTGTGTAATTACGGCACCAAATCGTTTGTAGTGTGTGAAATGCCATTTAGACAGACTCAGATTTTCCCAATAACATCATAATATCTTGTGTATTTTGTGTTTTGTGTTATTTGTATGTCATAGTTTGGCTTCCTTGATGTTTCAACTTTTAAAAGTTTTATCAGTGATCATGTATTTATTTTTTTAAAAAAGTTCTTATTTTATATACAATGTTGGGGCTCTACTTTAAAATTACTTCAAGACATTCTCACTAAACAGCTTGGTGAGAGAAGTATTATCTTCACAATTTACTTCCCTTGATAATCATCAAGGTCTCATTAAAATTACATTATTAGTAAATTAACGTTTTTTTAAAAAAAATCCTGCTTTGATGATTATGCACTTCAGTTTTAAAAGCTTTTGGGCAGCCACCAAGGATATAACTCTTGGTCTCTATGTGTCTAAAGTGAAGAATAAAGAAGAAAATCCAAGAGACACAAACCTGAAGCTCAGTAATCCTGAAATCAGAGGAACTATATGGTGCCCATCTGTCACTGCTGATTCTTCCGAAAGGGATCACAATAGAAAGTCCCTGACAGAGTAGGAGAAGAATGTGGAACAAAATTCAAAAGCCTAAGACAGACCAGTCTTACCTGTATGATAGAGACTCGTGGAAGCCCTAAAACAAAGGCCTTTAGTCACCCTTAAAATGTAGGATTGAAATTACCACCCTGACTCAGCTTTCAGCCACACAAAGACGGGCCTCTGGGGTGATAAATAACACCAAAAAGCAATGCCCTCCTAAGAACAATCAACTATAAAATATTGAAAGGGCAGCATTTGCCTTGTTTCCCCAGACAAACTTGGAAGGCAGGAAGTGATAGGAAAGAAAGAGGCTGGAAATGGGAAACACAGGAGGAAAGTGTGAAGGGTACTATTGTTGCATTGTGGAGATTATACGCAATGTCATGAGATACAATGTATATCAGCTGTTGAATGGAAAGCCAATTTTCTCAATAAAGTCTCACTCAAATCACAATTTAAAAAGTTAGAAAAATTAAAATGTTACTATGTAAACAAATTCTTACTGAAGCACAGTGCTAAAGTGGATTACACACATTATCTCACTTCTAACCTTATATAAACTTTATGGGATCAGTGTTAGAACAGTCCCTTTGTTATGGGTGACCCTGGAGGACATTATGAGGTGTGAAATATCTCAGTCACAAAAGGACAAATAATGCATAGTGCCACTTGGGGGGAGACTGAGAAAGATGAGATAAATAATGTATAGTGCATTGAAACAGATGAGGGACAGAATTGTTTAAAAGGGATATGTGATTAGGTATTATTGTCATGACAGGAGTCCAGAACGAAGGCTGCACAGTAGAGCGGACTTGGGGGGAGGGATTATATAACAATGAAAGAGTTTTACTTTTCAAGGAGAAGGATGAATTGGAGAGAGACGTGGTCAGGAAGAAAAGTGCAACAATGAATGAATGGAAATCCAAAGTCTCTAAATTTTCATTAAAATGAATAATGATAATTTTTTTTAAAGTCCCTTTGTTAAAGAGAAAACTGAAGCAAAGCGTTAAATAACTAGTCGTTGCTCCAGAGATAGTACTGGCAGGTTTTACTTGAATCAGATCTTTATAAACTTAACTCCCCAGTAATTAATAATTCCCCTAATACTTTGAGAACAGAAGGAAAACAAAAGTATTAGAATTGGACCAATAAATAACATCATTATAAGCAGAGAAAAGACTAAATTCGTCAATGATTTTCTTTTACTTGGATCTACAGTCAACATCCGTGAGAGCAGCAGTGAAGAAATCAAACATATCTGCCGTCAAGGTCTCTTTAAAGTGTTAAAGAGCAAGGATGTCTCTTTAAAAACTAAAGTGCATTTCTCCCAGGCCATGGTGTTGCAATTGCTTCATATGCACATCATAGGAGTTCTGGTGGCCTAGTGGTAAGAAACTGCCCTGCAATCCAGAAGGCACGTAGCTCAAATCCACCAGCTGCTCCATGGAACAAGGATGGGCTCTCTCCTTCCATGCAAATTAACTGCCTCTGAAAACCCACTGCCGGGTCAGCTAGGGGTCAATTACTGACTTGACAGCACACAAGAACAACAACATGCATATGAACGTTGGGCGACCAAAGCAGAGTTGGCATCTTTGAATTGTGATGTTGAGGAAGAATATTGAACGTGTCTTGGACAACAGAACAAACAGATATGTCCTAGATGAAGTGAAACCAAGGTGCTCCTTGGAAGCAAGAATGGTGAGACTTTACACATTGGCCATGGTATCAGGAGAGGCCAGTCCCCTGACAAGGATATCATGCTTGGGAAAGTGGAGGTCCATCAAATAAATAGACCCTCAGTGACATGGATTGACACACTCACTGCAACAGAAGAATTAAACAGAGATTGTGAGGATGCATCACAGGATCAGGCAGTGTTTCTTCATCTCCTGCATTGGACACTACAAGCCAGAGACAACAGGACAGCCCCTGACAGCGACAGCAGGAGGCATACCACCTCCCTGACTTCATTGAGCTTCTGGACTAGCTCTCCCATGGGCATGTGATTACTACTTTATCTTTCTCCTTCCCTTCTTAACTTCATTATCACTATCTTTACTTTATTAGCCCAGGGTGTATGTATGTGTGTATAACTGAATATATATCTATGGGTATATGTGGTATGGTGGTGTTATGTAGCAGCATCAAGTTGGAACCAACTCATAGTTGATCCTCCAGTGGGTTTTAAGAGGCAGTAACTCACACAGGCATGGATACAGTCTGTTACAGGCCATGGTCTTCACAATCACTTGTTATGCATCAGAGAGTTGGACAATAACCAAGGAGGACAGAAGGAGAATTGATGCCTTTGAGCTGTGGTGCTGGAGAAGAGTATTGAGAGTACCATGGACTGCTAGGAAAACAAAGAGATTCATCCTGGAAAGGGTTAACCCGGTGGCTCCTTGGAGGCAAGGATTCTGAGGCTCCGTCTAACATATTTTGGACATGTTGTAAGAAGAGACCGGTCCTTGGAGAAGGACATCATGCTGGGGAGGGTGGAGGGACAGCGCAGGAGAGGAAGGCCCTCTATGAGGTGGATTGATTCGGTGACTGGGGTTATCGGGATAGGAGTGTCAGAGACAGTGTGATTGGCACAAGACAGAGCAGAGTTTAGGGCTGTTGTGCATAGGGTCGCTATGAGTTGCAAGCGACTCAACAGCACAGAACAACAACTCACACAGGAGGGGATTATTCCTCTCTCTCCAGTGGAAGCAGCTGGTGGCTTCAAACCACATGTCTTTGGACCAGCAGTGCAGCTCCTTACTGCTGGGCCACCAGAGCTCTCTAAAATGTGTGTAAGATGTTTATTATCAGTGCGTATGTGTGACTGAGCCTGGATGAGATGGATTGACTGTGGTAATGGGGGAAGGTGTGTCAGAGACAATGAGGTTGGCTCAAGATAGAGCAGGGTTCAAAGCTATTGTTCACAGGGTCTCTATGAGTCGCAAGCGACTCAAGGGCACATAACAACAACAACATGTGTGATTGTGTGTTAGTATATTGGATATGGATCTGGATGTGTGTGTAGAAGCATGTATATATACATTCTGTAAGTGTATTAATGTGTGTGTGTGTGTGTGTGTGTTGGTGTGTTTCTATAGAAGCATGTGTATGTGAATGTGTTTGAAGGTATGCATTTCTCCTTCTAGATTCAGAACCAAGGGCGGGGACAATGTCTTGCTCATTCTTATAACTAATGTCCTGGTATTTTATCCATTTTGTTGAATTAATTCATTAAAATGGAAAAACTGTTTACCTAGTTGGCACATTACATGCCAATGCTATCCTTCCTCCTTATTTCTAATTTAGACAGTAAGGTTATTATTCAGTTATTTAAATACTACTATATAGGTTAAATGAAAGTAGCAAATTATATATAAGAGCTATATGATATTAATATATTTTCCTATCCTTATGGAGTTCCATTATTTAAAAGGAATCTTTCTAAATATTCTAAGAAACTACCTCTAATTATGACAATTACTTCCTGAAAAAGAATTGAAAGTCATTGAGAAAATTCAAGACAGATGGTGGTCATTTCCCTCTATTTTGAAAGGAAATGAAAAAAATTTATAAACAAATCACCTGATTTAAGGGTAGTTTTAGTTTTGGGTTTGGTTTTTTTTTTTCAATTCAAAAAAGGAATCTAAAAATATCTTCTCTTCTAATTCATCTCTGCGTCACTCAAAAATTGTTATTCACACACACACACACACACACACACACACACACTCCCGCCTCTTCCTTATCCCAAGCTACTTCTGCTAAAATGAATCATAAGTCTTTGGCAGTGTAATGAAAAAGCTTAATATAGTCAAATCTTGATAATTTTTTTTAAATGGCACTGACATGCTTCTTTTGCAAACAGTATTGCAATTCTGGTTTGAAACTCAAGACACCATAACATCTTTGAAACTAAGTACTTCAATGGTCAATATGAAATGTATTTTATTTAGGCACTAAGTAGGCATAATCTAACCCAGCATCAGCAGAGAGCCAGTCCCTGGGTCTGATGAAATCCTTTGTACTATTCCATTCCTCCATCCTTTTTATCTATTCATTTATTCATTTTATTTCTGTCTCAAAAGCCATATGCCAGACCCAGTAGTATACAGAAAGATCATTAGCTCAAAATTGTTCTGCTATTAACTAGCTCTATAACCTTGACTAAGTCATTAACTTGACTAAACTTTGTGACTTATAGATTGTTGTTGTTAGGTACTTTATATATATAGTTTTTGTTATTATTATTTCATTTCAATGAACATCTACAGAAATTTTGGAATTCCATTCATTCATTGTTGCACTTTTCTCCCCATGTTAGGCACTTTTGGGTCAAGTGACTGCTCGCAACATAATGAACAACAGACATAAACCCTGTCCTGTCCTGTACAGACCTCACAAACTCTGACACACTCAAGCACTTTGCTACTGTGTCAATCCACCTGATTGAGGGTCTTCCTCTCCTTCACCATCCCTCACCTACCCAAGCATGATGTCCTTCTCCAAGGAATAGCCTTTCACAGCAACATGCCCAAAGTATGTAAGACAAAACTTCACCATCCTTGCCTCCAAGGAGCACTCTGGCTATACTTTCCAAGACATAGATCTGTTAGTTCTTTGGGCAGTCCATGTGATATTTTATACTCTCCTCCAACACTAGAGTTCAAGTGTAAAGGCATTAATTTTTCTTCTGCTATCCTTATTATCTAACTCTCAGTAGCATAGCAAGTGATTGAAAAGACCATTGCCTGAATTAGACACACCTTAGTCCTCAAACTAACATTGTTGCTCTATAGTAATTTGGAGAGGTTCCTAACTGCAGACTTTCCCAATGTAATATGTCTCCTGATTTCCTTCCTGACTGCTGGTGCCAAGTATATTGATTGTGGATCCAAGTTAGATGAAGTCATTGACAGTTTCAATCTTTTCTCCACCTATCATAATGTCATCTATCAGTTCAGCAGTGAGAACTTTTGGTTTTCTGACATTGAGATGCAATCCATATTGACTTATAGATAGATTTCCATTTTAACAGAAGCCGTTTCAGAGGGGTAAAATCATTCAGAACAACAAAGAAGACAGAGTAACTTGGAAGGGATTTTTTTTTTAGTGGTTGTCTCATTTAAATGACCATATGATCTCCAAGAGCTCTTCTAGTTGTTAAGTTTTATTTCTAACGTGCCCCTAGCTTTGTTCATCTCGTTGCATTGAGTCAATCCCTACACACAGTGATGCCATAGAGAGTTTTCAAGGCTATAACCTTTCTGGAAGATCACCAGATTTGTCTTTCAAGACACCTTGGAATGGAGTTGAACTATGAATGTTTTGAGTAGTACTCAAAACATTTCCACCACCTGGTGAATCTCACAGCTATCTTTTACCTTACGGTAATTGAGTTTAGCATTTTAGAATTCAAATGAATGAAAAGTAAATGTTGTTAGTAGTTTATAAATGAATAAAGAATATTTTTTAAAAATCATTGAGAAGCTATTTCTACTACAACTGTTTTTAGGGTAATCCTTAGGCAAGTTACCTCAAAAGGTGGATAAGAGTTGAGGCAAGGGAAGATGCTTTCAGGGTAATATCAGTGTCTATTTTCTCCAAAAAAGTCAAGTTTTTTTATAAAGAAAGGATTTCCATTTCCTTACTATAATCTGTAGCTCTTCCTTCTTCCTTTTTAAATTCTTTAGGACCTAGCATCTCTCACAGTTTTTTAATGAAATTATCGAGTTGCTATGCTATTTTCTTGTATAAAGTTGTCATAGCAATTATAAACCATGATTGGTGACTTACTTACAGTAAATTATTAACATGGTTGTGAGATATTGCCTACTTGTCTAACAAGTCAAACTCTGTTCTCTCTCCATGGCTCATGTTTCATGTTGTCATAGGAGAAAATGAACTAACGCAAATTCTTATTAGAGGCACATACTCATGTGTGCCCCTATTATGGGTGTGAACATCATAAAAATGACCATTTCTAACAAAAAATTAACTCAATAATTTATGGTTGAGGGCTCAGCTGAACACCAAAATACACAAACTAGATTGATTCTTTTTTTAAAACCTTTTTTTTAGTGACACTTTATTTTATTTTAGGTGTTGTGTGCTGACAAGTCAGATCCGATTGGCACAAGAGGAGACTTCCCATCCTTGAAGAAGAGCTTCTGGTGGATTCAAACTTTGCACCTTCAGGTTTACAGTGCAGCCTCTTGCCGCTAGGCCACCAGAGCTCCTTTAGAGTTGGTTCTTTAAATAACTATTTAAAAATTCATGGCTGTTGAATAAATTCTAACTCATTGAGTCCCTGAAGGACAAAGAGTTACAGCTCCGTAGGGTTTCTGGTGTGCTGAGCTGCTAAACAAAAAGTTGGCAGTTCAAACCCACCAGTCATTCCATTAGAAAACAAGGTATTCTTCTGCAAATATTGGTGTCTTAGAAACCCAGTGAAGAGCTGCCACCACTCTGGACACACTCAATGGCAATGGGTTTAATCTTTAGGAAAGCAGATTGCTACATCTTTCTTCTGCCAAGTGACTGCTAATCTTCCCTTGAACTTCACCATTGGAGTTACAGTTCCAATTAATCTTCTTTCCACCCTTATCTTGGATTGCCAGTCCTTGATTTTCATGTCACGTCATCACTGTCAAGTCTTCTCCACTCTATCCATCCCTGATTTCTAGAAAAGTTCTTTTCTGCTTGAACTTTTATTTTGCATCTGTGCTGCCTATAATCACCACACTCCCAAGCCAAATAAATGAGTCATGGATCCTGGTCCTAGTTTTTCTTTGGCTGATGTAAGTCCACTTGTCTGGCTTTTGTGTGCCACACAAAAGCACACAGCCTGTAGGGTAGAAGAAGATTGAAATTCAACCCACATTGCATTAACCTGGCTGAGGGCCTGTGAGTCTGCGTCTCTCCAGCTAGGTCACCTTTATTTTGTCATTTTTTTTCTAATTTAAAGATCATCTAAGGAAACGACAACTCTGGCTGTAGCACAGACCCCAGTCAAGTCTAATCATTTAAGCATCTAGGACGCTCTTTCTTTCAAATATGAGGGATTTGACTGAGTAGACTCTAAACATCCACAGTCTAGACTCTAAGAGTCTATACTGTTCTCTTTTCTTCTTTTCTATTTGTCCCCTCCTTTAGGACTTTGTGGCCTATCCCTCCATTTATTTCTTCTTCTCCAGTTGTTTTTTTTTTTTTAATTGTGATTTCAGTAAATGTTTATGGGGCAAATTGATTTTCTGTTCAACAATTCATACACACTTCATCCTATCACATTGATTGCAATTGCCACTCCATTCCTGTGATTCTCATTCCCTTTCATCCTTCTGTCCTTTCCCTTGAAACCTTCAGGGTTTTGCCTTGGTGGGAGGACACTTCCCTTTTGATCTCATGTACCTGATTGTTCTAAGAAGTAGGTGCTTCCTTGGTTCACCTTGTAGACGTGTCTATTGTCTGGTTGAAAGCTGAGTTATGGAGTGATTTCAATTCCAAACTTGAAGGGTGAATAAGGGCCATAGTTCCAGGGATTCTGCTAGTCTCTATGAGACCAGTAAGCCTGGTAATTTTTAGAATTTTGAGGGTTCTTCCCCCTCACATTCTTCTAGGATCATCTCTTATGATCCCTTTTAGAGTAGTCAGAGTGATAGCCTGACACCATCTAGTTCTTCACATCTCAGGGTGTGGGAGTTGAGGTTCAAGAGGTCCATTCATCCTTTAGACTAATTGTTTCTGTTCATTTTTTAATTTTCTTCATTCTTCTTTGCTCTGGACAAGGGGACACCAATGGCTAGAGGAGCCTCAGATGGCCAAGTGAGTCATCCCACCAAAGTGTACCATTGACTGTGACTCAGAGTGACCCTATGAACAACACTGGGTCGATCCATCTGTTTGAGGATCTTCTCCTTCTGTGATCATACACCCCTCCAAGCATGTTGTTTCCCTGGTTGCAATTCCTCCAATACCAATTTGTTTGTTATAAGAGGTATGACAAATCTGGACGAGTACACATTTATCTCAAGAAATATTGATGGAGTTTAAAAACAAAAGAGAAAAGCAGAAGACCGAAGAGAGCCACCCACCAGCGAAACCTATTAGTATTTCTATTAGTTTCTCCCTAAACTTATAGATTACTTTTGGGGAGTTAGAGAGCTCTGTCGGCATGGTCTGTAGAGAGTTGCACTAACACAAAGGCAGTGCCTCTCTTGGTGTGAATCTACCAGAGAATCTGTAGGAGAAAGATGGGAAATCGCCTCCCATGCAATTTACAGGTTCTGAAAACTCAGTGGAGGGTCAGATATGAGTCAGTTCCAACTCAACCACAATACAATCATTCGCTCCTGGTTATGCTGTTTATAATATTATTCAATATTGAAACATTTCTGAAATAGTTTTTGTAATAAGAATAAAATAAGTGGGTTTGGGAGGTTTTGGCATGAGGAAAGAGAATAATAGTGCTGAATAAAAGAGAATCATTGTTGTTGTTATTGTTGTTGTTGTTAGGTGCTATTATGTTTGCTACAATTCCATGCCCTCTGAGCAACAATTTGAGCCTTACCCTATCTGGCACCATCTTCATCATCTCTGATATACTGGTGCCTGTTATTTCAGTCATGGTGTCAATCCATCTCTTTGAAGCCTTTCTCTTCATCTTTCTGTTTCATCTCTTCCCAACATGCCCATTCTTGCCTCTAAGGAGCACTCTGGTTGCACTTGTTTGCTCTTTTGGCAGTCTGTGAGATATTCCGTATTCTTCTCCAACATCACAAAAAAGAGTGTATTCTATTTATTCAGTAAATAGAAACAAAAATGTAAAGCAGCCTATTGTTATGAATTGAATTTTGTCTCCTGCAAACATACATATAGGAAGATATAATATGGATGCTGTGGAAGATCTTCCATGATCTGATAAACCAATTGTAAAACAATTAAGATTGTAATACAATACTATTTCATCCCATGACAGTTCTAATCAGATATAAGCAGTTCCGTAAGGCTGTGGCTTGTAACAGCTTTTATGTCACTGGAGATAACGGGAAGAAGGTGAACCAAGAAAGGGAGACCTCAGTACCACCAAGGAAGATTTGCCAGGAGTGGAGTGTGTCCTTTTGGACTGAGAACTCTATGTGAGGAAGCTCTTTGGCACTGAAGAATGTCAAGGTACATCAACCTCTCCAAAGCCCACCAGGCCTTCCCTTGCATTTGGCACCCTAACTTTGAACTTCTAGCCTTCTCAGCAGTAAAAGGATAAATTTGTTTGTTAAAGCCATCAATTTGTTGCATCTCTATTATGACAAAACTAGGTAACTAAGACACTTATAATGATTGAGAGCAGGTCAGTTGTATCCTAGGGATGGGGAATGAGATGAAAAAGTGTGGGAAAACATTTTAGCGTTGTTTCCTAATTAGCAAAAGATTATAATCAAGTATTATGATTTTTAAAAAATACTGGTTTATTTAAAAGTTCTTATACATTGTTTTCACACCCAGTCTTTCCCATTTGCTTCACCTCCCCACAAACTGTGCAAGTCTATGATTAACCACCCTCCACCCCTCACCCATCCTCACTCCTCTGCTTCGCCCCACACACAAATATTATGATTTTTTTTATCTTATTCAAAGCTCATAGAGTTTATACTTTTGCTGTAATAATAAACATATGCTTACATTATCACTTTGCAGCTAAAGTAAGTTTAAACTCAAGATCACTAAGCAAAATAAGAAATGGTTCTTCATGTGTAATCATTCTAATTGAAAATCCATTTCCACAGGAAAGGACAATGGAAGCCCAGCGCAGAGATTCAAATGGGCTTTAGGGCTTCCAACGTCACTTCTTTCTCCAGGGACTTCATATCTTCATTCTTTGAAGTGGGCACATAACATAACCATACTTTTTCTCAATCTTTGGTGAAATTCTACATAAATACGGCTTGGGGATACACCCCCCTGTATATGTTAGATATAAAAAAGAGCACAAGGGCGCAAGGGAGAGAAATAAAGGAACTGGTCCCAAGAAATGAGCAAGCCTTTATTGCACGGTCTGAAAGGGACACCAAGTGACCCGGCCATTTGGCATGTGGACAGGGTCAAAATGGTGCGCCGGCAGTTTGGGGGGGTTCCTTTTTATAGGGGTCCTGGGGAGGACTAAGATGGGACTTCTCGAAATTTGGCGCTTTAATTAAGTTAGGTTTTAGCTTTTCTAATCAAGCTCAGACTCTTATCAGGATCCATTGTCTGGTCTGGTCTTTGATGTGACCAGCTTAGGTGTTACCAAGTTTCTCAGGAAGTGATCAAACTTGGTGGGGGTGGGGCAACTGCCATATTCTTCCTTCAGTATCCACCTCCAAATGATGCCTACCTTTGAGTTCTTCCCGCATCCAACTGTTATCCACGACTGGGAAAGGACATCCTCTTTTGACGATCCTACCTGCAACCTGGAAGCCATTTTGCTCATTTTTATACCTTTGGTTGGCACTGATAATGGTACTGAGTTTTATAGGACATTTTGCTTTCTTCCCCCCCCCCGTTTTTATTTTATTTATTTTTTATTATTTTGATGGGCTTTCCCCCCAATTTTCTGTCCCCCTCTATTTAGAATCCTCTATTCTGATCCCTTTCAAAGTGATCAGCAATGGTAGGTTGGCACAAAGGAACGTGTTCTACCTTTTTGTATGTAAACCAGTAACAATTAACACAGACAAAAAAGAGAGAGAATTACTTGAAACATCGTGAATTAACACATTAACTGTGACACCCAGTCAAACATTCCAAATATTGTGAGGATAGCACAAGAAAAGTCAAGGTTCAGATTTGTTTTACAAGGTTGCTGGGAGTTGTAGTCAATTTGCCGAAACCCAACATCTGTATCAAAATTTTTCCCTAAAGGAATGAAAGGAAAACCTACAAACTGAGAAAAGTAATCAGGAAGGACACAGCTGACAAGGTTATAATCCCTAAATTTTCTAGAAAATACTAACACCCCACCAAGAAAAAACAAACATCCCAATTATAAAAAAGGACAATGATTTGAAAAAACTCTTCACCAAAGAAGACTTCAGATGAGATGACCAATAAATATATTTTTAAAAGTTCCTCAAGATCATTAACTACTGTAGTTGTTTTTGCAATGTGCCATCAAGATGCCTGTAACACTTAGTGACCCTATGTATAATAGCTCTGAAATCTGTTCTATTCTGAGCCAATCTCACTACCTTTGACACACCTTCCTCCACCCCTTTGCCCCATTACTGTGTCAATCCATTTCTTCTTCTCCTGTGCTGTTCCTTCACCCTTCCAAGTATAGTGTCTTTCTCCAAAGACTGTTCCCTCCTGGCCACGTGCCTAAAGTATGTGAGATAGAGCTCCAAAATCCTTGCTTCTAAGGAGCAGCCTAATTTCACCATCTCCGGGATAAATGTATTTGTTCTCTTAGCCGTCCATGATATATTCAATACTCTTCTCCAGCACCACAAATCAAAGGCATCAATTCTTCTTCTGTCATCTTTGTTCATTGTCCAGCTCTCTGATGCACAGCAAGTAGTTGCAAAGACCATGTCCTGTATCAGACGTACCTTAATCTCTAGAATAACAGTGTTGCTTTTTAGCACTTTTGGAAGGTCCTTGACAGCAGCCTTCACCAGAGCAATTTGTCTTTTCATTTCTTAACTTTTGGTGTCAAGAATATTTATTGTGAAGTTGAGCAAACTGAAATTATTAACAACCTCAATCTTTTCTCCATCTGTCATAGTGCTGCCAATTGGGCTAATAGTGAGAATCTTAAGTCTTCTTGGTGTTAGGCTTCAGTCTATAGCAAAGACTGCAGTTCTTGACCTTCTGGAGCGAACATTCTAGGTTTTTTTCAATTTTGTGAGCAATGTTGTGTCATTTGCATAATGCAATTTGTTCATAAGTCCTCCTCCAGTCCTGATCCACATTTCTCTTCATAAAGTCCAGCCTCCATAATGGCCTGTTCCGCATATAGGCAGAAAAGCATGGAGACAGGACACATTCCTGATGTGCTTCTTTCCCGAGACATTTTGCTTTCGATTGTCTACAACTCATAGTGACTCTATCAGCAATCAAAGCTTTGCCTTATTCTGTGCCCTCCCTTTACAATCTCTGCCATGCTTAAGCTCGACATTGCAGTCACTGAGCCAGCCCACGTCCTTGAAGGTTTTCCTCTTTTGTGGATTGCTTCTAATTGCTGTCATTATTGTTGTTTGCCATGGAGTTGGAACCGACTCATAATTGACCCTCTCGTGGATTTTCAGAAGCAGTTAATCACAGGAGAGGAAGAGATAGTTTATCTTTCTCCTGTGGATCAACTGGTGCATTCGAGTTACATTCCTTTGGGTTGGCAGCACAACTCCTTACCACTAAGCCACCATGTGCTGGTGGTCGAGTAGGTGGCCAAAACCAAAGGCAACTGGTTCAAATCCACCCACTGCTCCGTGGGAGAAAGATGAGCAAACTCTTCCAGTGAAATTTATAGCCTCTGAAAATCTTCTGGAGGGTCAGCTGTGAATCAATTCTAATGGCAATGAGTTAGTTAAACTCCACAAAACAGAGGAACGCCATGAGCCCTTAGCCCGCATAGATCATTCTGTCTGTCAGGAGACTGTCCTAATTCCGCTCAACAGCTTTGCCTCTCAGATGTTTACTCTTTCACATAACAGCAAGGATTAGGGAATGACTAAGGGATAAAAGCTGCTTTGAAGCCAAGTATATTGTTCTCTTCCAGGAAGCTTTCTTGTGTCTCCCTTTCAAGCCACATGATTTAGTTTCCCAAAGGGGGCTTATGTTCTATTATGCTCTGATAGCACCCAGATTCTACAGATAAACTAATTTGCAATGTGGTCCACTCCTGTAAATCAGGCCAACTGAGTTGTTTTTTAAACCTCCCTTTTTGAGGCGGCAAGGTAACTAGTTCATTTAATAATATAAAAGCTCTGCAAGGTGATGTGTTTCTTCAGGTTCAATAAAACATTGTTTTAATACAAGAATGAGAGTTTGCAGTACCTATTGGAGCACGAAGTCCATGTGTATAACCTGCATTTGTGTCTCTTATAAAATGTATTTGCAATGAATAAGTCATTGATTTTACAAAATTCAATCATTCTATCTCCAGCCTCATTCCTGTCACCAAGCCCATG
>NW_006399756.1:26890773-26892508 GCF_000299155.1 Elephantulus edwardii
GGCACATAACAACAACACAACATTGGAGCACGACACAGAGGGACACACCCATTATCCTCTTAATTCCCAAGAGCAGGCAGCATACTTACCAAAGTATTTAAGCCCCTTTGCTGAGAGTCTCAAGTAATGAGCAGGTGGAAGCCGAGGTTTGGCTTTTTTTAATTAAGAAAACCAACAGAGTCATGATGTTTTGTTAAAGATGGCATTTCATCTTTCCAGTATTGCTTGTCGTGAGACGTTAAGCACTGAGGGAAACCAGCAGTGAAGTGATATTTGTTAGGTTTTTTTTAATAGCCAACACCAGAGTGAAGGAGTAAGGACCAAAAGCCAGTGAGTGGTGTTCTCGGTTATATTAGCAGCTGTTTTTGAAAGGGCTGTGTAATTTACTTTTTGTTTGGTTGGGTTTTTTTGTTTAAACTGACAAATCTTAAATTATCACTGAACCTGCCAAAACTGGCTTCGCTATGGAAGTAGTGCCATCATTCACAATCCATTTCCCTCTTTCAGGATCTCATTTCCCTGGTGCTGGGAAACAAGCCCCTTCAGAATTACCTCAGCTGAAGACCCTCCCCTCCTGGAGTCACTTCCCTTCCGGAGGCAGCCCTCATCCGGTGACAGTGACCCATAAATGCCAGGAAATGTGAAGGCCTCACTCTGGCTCCAACAGAGGAGAAGCTCTGAAGGCCATCTGGCTTTACAGATATCTGTGGAGTCAACCAAGACCTTTGCTGAGTCTGTTTTATAGCTCAGCCTCTCCTGTCCAATATTACTTTCTTCCTTTCCTTTCCAGAGGTGTTAAGCTCAAGAGCATTCATCAGATAAAAACAAAACAAAAACACTTTGAGCTTGCTTGCTTATCTCTCTCTGAGGTGGCTTCTTCCCAAATCTTTTCTTTCCAACCCCCCTCGCTGAGAAAAAAGCCTTTCTTAAAACGTGCTCCTCAGAGGAAAGGCTTGTCTACCTTGTTCTACTAAATCAGCCACTGGAAACACTATAGAGTTCAAGTCTACTCCAACACACAGCAAGTTCCTTTCAGTTGGGATGGACTCAATAGCAAGATATCGTTAAGCAGCTTTTTGGCATTGTGTCTGGACTAGTGCATTGTGCTGCTGTTAACCAAAAGTTTCCTGGGAAAAAAAAAGATGTCCACTGATCGGTCAAGTGCAAATCAATAGTCTGAAATAACAAAATGAGTTTATGTTTAAACTTCAACTTCTTGTTGTTGTTATGTGCCGTCGAGTAGCTTGCGACTCATAGCGACTTAATAAAAATAAATTTTTAAATCTTTCTCTCTCCCCTCACCAAAAAGTTTCCTGTAGATTAAAACTACTGTGGTTCCATAGAGAAATACAGGCATCTTCCTCCTGCTATAATTTATACCCTGGGAAGCCAATGGAGGGTCACTGATGACTCAGAATTGACTCAACAGAAGGGTGGGAGTGTGTTCGCCAGGTTGCTGTGATGGTGGAAGTTATGCCTCTGATACTTCAAATACCAGCAGAGTCATTCATGATGGACACGTTTCAGTGGAGCTTCCAGGCTAAGACAGGCAAGGAAGAAAGTCCTCCAATCTGTTACTGACAATCACCCATTGAAACCTCCACGGATCTCACAGAATATTGTTTGATTACAAAGGATAGTTGTGATGGCAAGGTTGTGTTCTATTATATATGTTGTTATTATGTGCCGTCGAGTCGCTTGCGACGCATAGCGACCCTATGTACAACAGCCCTAA
>NW_006399756.1:26897753-26901378 GCF_000299155.1 Elephantulus edwardii
ATTCGGATGGTGGGGGAAGAAGAACAAACTGGGGAGGAGGGTAGAGAGAATGGTGCAGCAATGAAGGAATGAAAACCCCAAATCCCTGTAAATGTTCATTAAAATTAATAAAATTTAATAATAAAAAAAGAAAATATTCACAATAAAATGCTGGGGAAAGTACATTAATGTAATGAATTCATGCCTTCGAGTTGTGGTGCTGGAGAAGAGTCTTGAACCTACCATGGACCACCAAGAAAACAAATAGGTCTGTCTTGGAGAGGGTGAAACCAAGTTTCTCCTTCGAGGCTAGGATCTTAAATCTCCATCTCACATACTTGGGCATGTGGTCAGGAGGGACCAATCTGTGGAGAAGGGCACCATGCTTGGAAGGCTGGAGGGAAGTGAAGGAGAAGACGACCCTGGATGAGATGGATTATGTCAGAGTCGGTGAGATTGGCTCAGGACACATCAGGCTTCAGAGCTGTTGTACATAAGGTCACTGTGAGTCACAAGTGACTCAGTGATACATAACAGCAACAACATAATTCAGTCACATTGATTACATTTACCGTGTTGTATAACCACCAATACTACTGTAATTATGGTACCACCATTAACAGAACTCAATGTCCTCTAAGTAAAGACCTATTTTTCCCTTCTTTCCAGCTGCTCCTCGTAACCTTTGGCCTCTGAGAATTTGTCTATTTCATATTAATGCAATCATACAATAGTTGTCCTTTTGTATTTAATTTAGTTCACAAAGTATCATATTTTCAAAGTTCATTCGCATTGTAACATGCATTCAAAGTTCATTTCTCTTTCTGGCTGAATAATATTCCGTTAGGGAGCCCTGATTGCCTTACCTGTCACGAGTCTCTCAAAGACCATGCTCTTCTGGAGGTTCAAGTGCACCAGCATCTCCCAGAGACACAGGTGGGCAATCCCCTGCCATGCAGTTTTCAGCTTCCGACACTCAGTAGAGAGTCTGCTCTAAGTCCATTCCAACTCAATGGAAATGAGAAACAAAGGGAACATAGTCCATTGTATGTATGCACTATATTTTGTTTATTTGCTCCTCTGCTGATAGACATTTAGGCTGTTCCCACATTTTGGCTATTGTGAGAAGCACTACAGTGAACATTGGTATATAAGAAACACAACTTTATAATTGATAGAATTATCTCAGTTTTTATCTCCATTCTGTGCTACTCAGGAAACATAGGTTAAAGCTTTGACATTAACTTTATATCTTCTAAACAAATTATTTGGTAACAATTGGAAAGACCAATAATAAAAGGATGCCTTTTACAATTAATTTTGAAAGAACTCCTCATGATTTCTTAACTTCCACAATGATTAATTAGAAATGCAATCCACATGTCAGTAACTGGTCCATCTAAGTATTTGGGTTCAAATTCTCTGGTCTTCTGAAAGTGCAAGGGAACACTTTGGTTCCCTGTTGCCTGGGAGTTATTCCTTCAAGTCAGATACTCTTTGACAACATAGGAATCTGGAAATGAAACTCCATCCCCTCAAGGGCCCACCTATGGGGATGGAGAAGCTCTTTACAAAAAAAGGTTTTAGGGCAATGAAGAGGAAAAATTTACATGGCAATGCAAATAACTTCAAATACATAGGTCTGTTGTCTGTAAGGGTCCATACAGTAGGGCTTTCGTACTGTATTCTAACCCAGTAAAAAGCTGGATGTCTTCTCAGTTACTCTTCAATAAGACCCAAGTCAGTGTCCTGTGTGCAGGACATGTTACCTCCACAACCCCAAGAGGTCTACCAGCCATTGTGTTTCCTTCTTATCAGTGTAAGACACGAACTCAATAATTTGTTTTTTGCTTTGAAGGGAATGCCCTAGCACACTCTGTCCTCTCCTAAAAATTGCACAGAGATAGATGTCAGACTCCTGAATCTCGGCAGGGCTTCATTTAAACCCTCTGAAATACAAGTGGCCACCTCTTCTTTTTATAACTTAAAAAATGTTTTATTTTTCTCATTGTTACACATTCTCTTCCTCATTCCCTTTCCCCTCTTCCCCAACCCTCCCCACAATGCACCTCTTGTTCCAGATTGTTGTCATACATAAAATGACCACTTCTGGTTCCCCTATTCTGGTTACCATGACATTGATGTGTTTGAACTAATTTGATGTGTTGCTTTCTTTACGTTTCTGAGAGTCATTCTAGCTCCATTTCCCAAGGCTGTAAGAGAATGCTTTCTTAGCTGTAAATCCTTCCTTATCCGATTTTTGGTTCTACCTTCATTGATGATACACACTCAGCATTCAGTCACATATACACACTTCCTGTTTCTGCAGGCATATGGTGGCTAGACATGGTCTGAAAAATAGTCTCTTTTCTCTCTTAACAGACTCACTTTTATTGTAACTTCAGCTTGGATATTGATGGACAGTCTTCTGTGAGTTACAGTGTTTGAAAACCCGCTGCAGGGTCAACTATGAGTCGGTTCTGACTCCATAGCAATGAGTTGATTGATTTAGAGATAAGTTGAAGACAGTTGGAGAAAGGATGTTTTCTTGCAGTAATAATATTGAAAAATATCAGTGTACATGTCCTCCCCAGTCTCAGGACTGTATCCCTTCCCAGTGGGGCCATGGCTTTGGCACTGAGAATTCTGCCTTTATTGGAGCTCAAAGAGTTGACTCCAACTCATGGCACAGCAAGTCAAATTAGAATTACACTGAAATGTGGAATCCAACCTCTAATGTTTCAGTTACCAACTGAGCAAGAACCCACCCAGGGGCTGTGAAGGGGCCCTGTTACCTTATAATTTCTCTTGGGGATCTGATGTACAAGTGGTTTGTCCTCTGGTTGCAGAAGATGAGTCTTCTTAATTGCTGCTATGAAGGTCAGCTGGCTTTTACATTCAGGTTTAAATTGATAATTAATCACCCTTGTTCTTTCATTGTCTTTCTCCAGTCCATGGATAATTGCTGCAGTGAGATTCCATTTCATTGTCCTTAAATTACCACTTCCCCTGAACCTCACCTGTTAGAGGTATTTCACCTTTCAGCACAGTACGCAGGACTCCCACTGCTCCCTGGGGCCTCTAATGAATGGGGGAAAGGAGGGGGGATATGTCTTTGTTCCCAGCCAGTTAGCAGGTGATCCAATTCCAAAGTTTCATCTCTGTGAAGCCTGGGGTCGTCTCATTTCAGTACCAACTGTAAATTCCTCCAAACTCTCAGACTTAGACAGTGACTTGCAAGAGTTTGCTAGGAAAAGCCTTGCAGGAGCCCTGAGGACATCATAGTATGTTACATGTTTTTCTGCTAACCAAAAGGTGGCCTGTTGGAATTTACCTGCGGTGGACCATCTCTTCCCCTAAACGTTTACAGCTCCAGAAAGCCAATGGAGGATTATGGTGGGGTACACTCATGGCATGGAATCCAACTCACAATGAGTTTATGATTTTGGTTTGCAGGAAACCTTCCAAGCTGCCTTTGGGGAGGGGATTAGAAGCTCCAGCCTTTAAGAATGTAGTTAGGCTTATTAAACATTTCCACCATCCCAGAACTACAGGAGCTGAAAATTTGCCATTAGAACGTTCTCAGCAATATTGAATGCAATGGGCAAGCACTGGGCCGCTAAGTGAAAAGTTGTTGGTTCAAGTT
>NW_006399756.1:26901478-26906481 GCF_000299155.1 Elephantulus edwardii
CATCTATTCCTGGAGCCTTATTTTTTGCCATTTCCTTCAAAGCAGCCTGAACTTCTTCTTTCATCACCATAGGCTCTTGCTCATATGTTGTTCATTTCTTAAAAGCCTAGCAGTGAGTACAAAGTTGGAGCCCATCCTTTCTTGCAGGGAGTCAGAATGGGGAAAGACAAGCTTGAGAGACAGATCACAGGTAAAACATGTGCTGTCGAGTCATCTACTACTCATAGCAACCCCAGGAACACTAGATCTGAACCTTGCCCTATCCTGAGCCAATGTCAGTTTCTGACACACCTGCCCCCATTACCACAGTCACTGTATCAATCCATCTTATCCAGTGTTTTCCTCTCCTGCACTGACCCTCTACACTTCCAAGCATGATGTCCTTCTCCAAGAACTAGTCCCTCCTGGCTACATGCCCAAAGTATATGAGACATAGAGTTTCAAAATCCTTGCCTCCAAGAAGCCACCTGGCTTCCCCCTCTCCAGGACAGACCTGTTTTGTTCTTTTGGCACTTCATGGTGTATGTTCAATACCCTTCTCCAGCACCACAACTCAAAGGCATCAATTCTTCTGTCATCCTTCGTCACTTGTTGGGTACAATATAATAATTTTCATTGGTCAGCTAGCTTTCCATAAGCATTTTATTCCAGTGACATGGGCTTTAAATGCCTTTCTTTATTCTTTGATTGTACTTGCATAAAAGCTTACAAAACATATGGGGTTTTGGTTCAACCATTCATCTGTGCTTTTTCCCCTAACTTTAATTGTAATACTCATGAAGTGATCACACATTTCCTATTTTCTCCCTGTGTTTCTCATTTCCATCAGGTTGTCTCTCCTACCCTCTCCAGCCTTAGAGTGTCCCTCGTGCTGCTGGATGACCTCATGTGGTTGGTTATTCTGAGGAGTGAGTTCCTCCCTGTTGTTATTGGTCATCTTATACTCCTGTGATACTGTTTGGCTGAAAGTTGAGCCACGAGAATGAATTTTGACCTAGGTTCAAAGAGTAGCTAAGGGTTATAGTCTCAGGAGTTTGACTAGCTCCTACCAGACCTATGATCTCGGTACATTTATACATTTTTTACTTTTATTCCACATTAAGTGTCTATCTTTAATCTCAAAAACTTATATATGCTAGGGGAAAAAATTTAATAAATGACAATATTACAAATATTACATACACACAACTATTCCAGGTGGATTAAGAGAAGAATAAAAAAGACTTTAAAACTTAAAACACAGAAAAATACCTTTGTACTTACTTTTTTATGGTGAGAAAAATTTGTATGTATTTATTTATTTTTAAATTTTTGTGTGAGTGTACCGTCAAATCAGATCTGACTGGTACAGGAGGAGATTGTTCCTCCTTTTCCCGGCAGAGCATCTGGTGGATTCGAACCGTGTGCCTGTGGGATTGTAGTTGCAGCTCCTTGCCACTAGGCCACCAGAGCTCCCCTAAAAATTTGTATTTAGAATTAACCAGCTGGACTCAGATGAGATGATCCCAATTTTGTTGGCAACATCCAAAGCATCATAGTCAGGAGCAAGTCGAACACAGGCCTTCTTCTCTCCATCAGGCCTAATCAAAGTGCTGACCTTAGCCATATCAATGTCAAAGGGCTTTTTTACAGCTTGTTTGATTTGGTGCTTACTGCCTTGACATCCACAATGAACACAAGTGTGTTGTTATCTTCTATCTTCTTCATGGCTGACTGAGTGGTCAGGGCAAACTTGATGATGGCATAGTGGTCAATCTTGTTTCTCCTGGGGGTGTTCTTTTTGGGGTATTTGGGCTGCCTTCAGAGTCTTAACATCTTAGGCTGCCAAAAGGTGGGTGACTTGCAGGTCTTTTTTTATTATTATTATGGCTGTGGACGCCCTTCAGAACTGCCTTCTTGACCTTGAATGCCTTTGCTTTGGCTTCAGTTTTGGGAGGAACAAGGTCTTGCTTCTTCGCTTTCAGCACTATCGGGTGTTATGGTTATCACAAGAGTCCACAATTAAGGTTGCATAGTGGAATGTACTTGGGGCGGTGGGAGGGGTGCGGGGGGAATTGTGTACCAGGGAGGGAGTCTTTCTTTTACTTTTGAAATAGAGGAGCGAACTGGGGGGGCGGGGGGAGAGGGCTGAGCGGGGAAAGAAGTGCAGCAATGAATGAATGGAAATCCAAATTCTCTGTAAATGTTCATTGAAATTATTAAAAAAAGAAAAATAAAAGAATACCTTTGTACCTTGATAAAGGAAATAATTCTTACACAGAGTCTACAGAGAAAAGAGTGATATATTTAAACTTTGTACAACAAAGATACTTTAAATAAAGCAAAAATGATAAGCTACCAATTTGGAGAAAGTGTTTCTTATTCTTTACCTATACCTATAGGTAGAGAATTTTAGAATTCTTTTTAAAATGGGAGGGAAATGAGATTAGTTTATTCAATTAGAGTTACATGGCTAATAAGTGGTGAGTTCAAGATTAGAACTCTTTCTCAAACTCTTTTCCTTGAAGAACGAAAGACAGGCCCTGAATTAAAAATCTTAAATTGAAAAAAAAAATTAAAAAAAAATCTTAAATTGGAAATAGTTTATTGCGTTCCTATTACATCTCTGCCCTTGAAAGGAACAAGATCCAGTGGTAGACGAGGCAAACACATAAAGAAATTATTGCAGTGGAACATAAAATAAAAATATACATAAAGGCTTCTGACAATTATGACTTCATAACATAGTCACTAGAAACTTCTTCGTGGTAGACTTAATGGCCAGAGCATTTCCAAGTGTGCTTTAGTTAGAAGTGTAATCTTCAATTAGAAGAGCTTGACTGTTGTGGAAAGTAACTTCAGGAAGTGCTGGAAATAAAACTTGGCCTCAGACTCCATCTCATCCATACTTGGCTTGTACAGACTTGCTGGGGAGGTGCTGCTAATAGAATACAATTATCTTTGCTCTTGTGACTTCAAATAAGTCACAAAGAAGAGTTCTTTGCTCTTCTAAAACAGAACCAGGTAGAAAATAACAAGTTCCCAATGCAAAGGAGAATTGCTCACTTTGCTGGTATTCAAATCTTGGGCTTTATTGGTAGGAGTTCTAGGCAGTGGCTATCAACACATAGTAAACTTGTAAAGGCCAGAGACTAAAGACCTAGCATGTTTTCTAGATCATCTTCAGTGAACAAGTATACAACTACTCCCAATAAATAATTTTCTTATGTCTTATTCAATGTAGTTAGAAGATACAATGCTCTCATTGTATATAGAATGAGCTTCAAAATATACAGCACTCATTCATCCATCAATGAACGTTTTTGAGTGCCTACAGAAGAAGAATCAATACCTTTGAATTGTGGTGTTGGAGAACTAATATCCCTTGGACTGCCAAAAGAACAAATTGGACACAGCAACAAACACACTTACAAAGAGTACAGTATGAAGAATGGGACAAAGTCATTTTATATAGGAAGAACCTAACAAACATTACCCTACTTACGTGATCAAGATGAATAACAATAGTGAAAAGTCAAGTAGACGATACAAACCCTTGATCCAATAACCATGGTTGAGCTATGGAAACAGATTCTACAAAATATTCCACCAAGATTCCTCAAAACTTTAAAGTCATCAAAAACAAGGAAAATCCAAGAAACCATCACAGAACATACGGAGTTCTGACAACTAAAGATAATGGGATATCCTGAGTGGGACCATAGGAGGGAAAATGGAATAGAGGGAAACTAAAGATATTGAAGGAGAAAACAGAGTTTTGTTAGTAATAATATATCAATACTGGTTCATTTATTTTGGCAAATGTACCCTAGTATTATGATTGATGTGATGCTAAACACTGTGACACTGATGTATCAAATGTGATGATGGCTACCCATGGTGGACAGTGTTTGATGGAACTCCCCAATTAAAACAAGCTTGGAAGCAGGAGTGGCATCCACTTCCAAAATAACATGCCTCCAGAAACCCTAGGAACTTGGAGAAACAATGAAAGTTACACAAGTGTTCAGGTCTTTCATTCATAGGGTTGCTATGAGTCATCTATGACTTGACGACACTTAACAACCACCACCCTAGTAATATAAGATGTTAACAATATAGGAAACAGTACATGAAAATGCTCAGCACTATCTTTGTAAATTTTCTGTAAATCAGAAACTGTTTCACAATAAGAGGTTAATTTAAATATTATAAAATGGAATTGATCCTGAGGTCCCATAACTATAATCCCAGGGAACACCAAGGTCATTTGATATAACTGAGTCTACAAGGACGATGCTCTATACCCTTCATGGGTGAGTAGCAACTGGAGACTTAAATGCTTGTGAATGGTCATCTAAGGAGCAACCATTGGCCTCTCTCTGGAGCAAAGGAGCGAAAAGATTATAAAACAATAGGATCACACTAGAAAATGAAAATTATATATCTTATAAAAGATCATTTTATGTATTAGAAAAGGTTAGCTTTCTATTTATTGGTTGCAGCACCACTGGCAACCATAAAATAGAAAAGATAAAATAAAATAAATACAAAGATATAAAACATGAACAGTAACACCAGGGAGGTCCTCAAACTTTAGCGCAATCAACTACACAAGATCACAAGGGAAGCATTTCCCAAGGATAAAATTCAGAAGGCAGGAAGGGAGAGGATGGGAGGGTAAAATGGAAAACAGACCCACAGGGAGGCAGTGGGAGAAAGTGATGATGCAACGTGAGGATTGTTAAGTCAGTAATTATGTCATAAAACAATATATGTGTGACCAATTGACTGGAACGTCTGTCTGTTTTGTAAACTTTCATTCAAATCACAATAAAAGGTTATAAAATGATATGCTGATAGAGAAGCAGCAAGAGGAAGCTATGTGATAAAGATCCTGGTACAATCTAAATGGTGGATGTACAAGTATTCACTGGGAATGTTCTTCTAGATTTACTGGATGTTTGAAAATATTCACAATAAGGTATTGTTTCTCTTAGTTCTGGCTCTGTATTCTTTTTGTC
>NW_006399756.1:26912229-26917402 GCF_000299155.1 Elephantulus edwardii
CAAGTTCATTTCCTGATCTGTGGGGGGCAGGGGGGGGGGAGACAAGAAGTCTGCTTCCATAAAGATGATTACAGCCTTCCCCTGGGGGCATTTCTATTCTGTTCTACAGGGTCACTATGAATCCAAATGGACTCTAAAGAAAGCAACAGGCAGGAGCTGCACTTTGGAGGCAGCGAAGGCAGCCTATGGTGATGAAAAGAAGTTCAGGCTGCTTTGAAGGAAATGGCAAAAAATAAGGCCCCAGGAATAGATTGGGCAGAGAAAAGTTAAATCACAGGGAATCTGCAGTAGACACCTGAGCTGATCCCACAGGCAGCATGAAGCCAGGATGGCCCTTAAGAAGCGTCACACATTTAGGGCATGGCTCCGCTTTTTATTCTTGTATCAGTTGGTCACTGTGAGTGGCCTGTCCCTCTGCACAGGGTATAATTTGGAGTGAAGAAGTTCTCTTTAGCTAAGGGCAATTTCTGAGAGGGACTGACACTCCTAGAAGTTAGGCGTGCGTGCGAGTGTGTGTGTGTGTGTGTGTGTGTGTGTGTGTGTGTAGTGGGAGAGGGATCAGAGTCTTAGTCCTAAGTGGGATCTGAGTAGCATGGTGTGCCATGTACTACAGACAAAGTGACCAGGAACAGCCAGGACTGACAGATAGCCCGGAGGTAAGACTTTTAGTGCAAAAGCTGAACAACTCTAAGCAAACTGGGACAATTGGTCATTCTAGAAGCCCTGACCTGAAAACACTAGACACCCCCAGGAGATGCCGCACCGTTGGTTCTGACTCAGCGTGACTCCCAAAGTGTCAGAGTAGTACTGTCTCCACAGAGTTTCCAGCTGATTTTTCAGAAGTGCATCACTTGTTTCTTACAAGCCACCTTTAGGGGGAACTCAAACCTCCTGCCTTTAAATAAGGAGCCAGGCTTATTAAACATTTGCACCACCCAAGACCTACAGGAGCTGATCATTTGCCAAAAGACTTTTCTCCGTAATATTGAATCCCAATGAGTAGATGGTGCATCAGGCGTTGACATGCAGGATGAATACTCCAGGAGCAACTGCAAAAGGCCGTGGGAAAACATGTGACAGTAATGTGACTTGAAGCCATGCCTTTGAGTTGTGGTGCTGGAGGAGTCTTGAACATACCATGGACTTCCAAGAAAACAGACAGGTCTGTCTTGGAGAGGGTAAAACCAAGTTTCTCCTTGGAGGTTAGGATTTTGAAGCTCCGCCTCACATACGTTGGGCATGTGGCCAGGAGGTACTGCTCCTTGGAGAAGGACATCATGCTCAGAACAGTGGAGGGATAGCACAGGAGAGGGAGACCCTGGATGAGATGGATTAACTGGAGCAATTGGGGTAGGTGTGTCAGAGTCAGAGAGACTGACTCAGGATAGGGCAGGCTTCAGAGCTGTTGTACATAGAGTTGCTGTGAGTCACAGGTGACTCGATGGCATATAACAACAACAACAACAATGTGACTTGTTGAGTGACTCATTGAACGCAATGAGTTATTAACATTTTTACGTTAGATCCAAATATCCAAACAGCAAAGACTGATCCGATAAAGCCACTACAATTAGAGAAGGATATCAGAAAAACTAGAAACATATAGACACCAAATGGGTTAACAACAGCACATGGGACAGAGTCACATGGGGCCCGCAGCTGGCACAACAGTCCACCAGCAAGACGCTAATTTGACACATCTGGAGTGGGAGAGGGCGCCTCTGAGAACTGCCTTTCCAACCCGCTCCACAGGGATTCCAGTGCAGTGAGCCCACATCACATCCTAAGGGATGCTGCGCTATTTTAAGCATCCTCTTATTCCAAATTCATTGACAAATCATCACATTGGATTGCCAGATAAAATGCAGGACGCCCAGTTAAATTTGAGTGTCCGATAAACAACAGATAACTTGGTGGTATAAATAATGTCCCAAGGAAACAGATAATGAAGTAATAGAATGAAAGAATTTATCATGGTAAAAAAACAAAACAAAAACAAAAAACCAACCCATACATTATATATGAGTAGTGTGTTCATATGGATCATATTAAATTAAATACTAGCTGTATTTCATTAGAATATAACATGTTTTCTGTAACAGTCCACTCCATATGGTGTTGCACTGCTCACCCAAAGGCTGTACATCTCTGGCTGTTTGAATTCACCATCAACTCCTTGGGAGAAAGATGGGCAATATCCTCCCATATGGTTTACGGCCCGGAGCACCCAAGGGAGGGTCAGCGTTGAGTCAGTTTTGACACAGCAAAAAGGACTGTTGTTGTTAGGTACCATCAAGTTGGAACCAGCTCATAACTGACGCTCTAGTGAGTTTTCAGAGGCTCCAAATCCCACAGCAAGAGATGGCCAATCTTTCTCTCTCAGAGCAGCTGATGGATTCAAACCATCTGCCTTTGGGTTGGCAGCACTACTCCTTACCACTAGGCCCCCAGAGCAATGAATATTGTTTTGTGACCATCAAATCGGAGCTGACTTGGAGCTGACAGAAGCAGTCAATAGCACATAGGAGATTGATAGCCCCATCTTTCCCGTGCAGAGCAGCAGGTGGATTTGAACTGCATGCCTTTAGGAGAGTAATGAGTGGTGTAGTATATAACAGTACTCATTGTTCATTGTGGACTTGAATTAAAAAAATTTATAAATAAAATGTGAAAATTCCTTAAGAAAATACTTTCATATGTGTATTTATATGAAACTCGCATCTCTTTTCATGACTCAAGATTTTTCATATTTGATTTCTATTTGCTAATTCTTTTAAGCAAGAGAATGTTCAATTATACACAAAAGATAGAAGAACAAAACTCATGCATAACTTACTCACCTTGCTCAGACTATTATCAACATTTTGTACCAATTCCTTTCATTTCATTGTTGTGCCCATCATTCCTGTGGGGATACAGAAGACAAGTTGTAAAAAAAAGAAGACAAGTTGTTCCTCTAATTAGCATCTTATCAAGTTAGTGGAACAAGATAAACATTCACAAAATAACTGGTGACTAAACTGTGACGACTGTAAATCTCACAGGTAGAATTAGTGATGACTGGAGTGACCTTGGATAAGAGGAAGCAGGAACAGAGATTGTGTTATCAAAACTCATTGCTATCAAGTTGATCCCGATTCACATTGAACTTAGAGAACAGAATAGAACTTCTCTGTGGTGTTTCCAAGGCGGTAAAGCTTTGCAGAAGCAGACTGTCACTTCTAGAACATTCATAACTCCAGCCTTTCAGCTGGCAGCCAAGTGCTATAACTACGAACCACTAGAGCTCCTTGGAGATTGTGTTAGGATCAGAAACACCTTTATAAATACAATTGACATCCAGAGAGCTAGTGGGAGGTACTGCAGTGATGAGACAAAACTGGGAGATTCTTTAAAAAGTGAATACCAGGAAACAAAAAATGATTTTGGAAATTAACATTTTTTCATACTGGAAATACAAATTCAAAAGGATGATCGGAAGATAAAAGATGATAAAATTTCCTCAAAACATAAATATAGAAGATTAAATGAATAGGATCAGTAAGGAGGTCTCACAGCTTTATATAAGAATGAAACAACAGAGACCATGAAGGGAGCAGGTTGTCAAAGAAATGATTCAAGGCTTCCCACAACTAAAAGACATGAGTTTTGAGATTCAGAGGGCCTGCCTAAGTACTCGACCCAGTTCATGAAAGAGTCACATCAAGACCCAGAGTCATGATATAGCAGAACACCAGGAAGGAAAAATCTTCAGAGGTGATGGAAACAACACAACATACATAAAGGACCTAGATTCAGGTTCTCCACAGAAACACTGAATGCCAAAGACAATAAAGCAATGCTTTCAAAATCAAGAGAGGAAAAAAGAATTTCTAACCTGTAACTGTTTTCCTGGCTAACTAGTAAGTGTAAATGTAGAATAAAGGTATTTCTTCTTTACATGTTTCAAAGGAAAAAAAGCAGCTCTTCTCTGGTTTTAAAAAGTCTCTCTCCATTTGGAAGCACTCACCATTTCTCTTCACACATTAATCATCAGAGCCCAGAGCAGCTGTCACCCACCAGACTAATATACATCAAGGCACTCCTGCAAATTACCTCATAGAACCGATTAGCTCCCGACCAGGTCAGCATAATGGCCATTCAACTTTCTCTGCATGACTTATTAATTAACCTCTAAAATATTCTGTCTTTACTATCATTAGGGAATTAAATTTATCCGTGATTAAAGGTAACCCCAGGGAGAATTATAAATTGATAAGAGAAGCAAGAATTCTATTGAGTTGACCAGCCTTATGCTTGTGTTCATGAAAGTCATGGCTACTTAAGCTTATTGGCAGATATCAAAGAATTAAGAGAAGCACAGATGATTCTATTTCTCTTCTCATGAAGTAGATGGACCATTTTACCATGGTAAAATGGTGTGGAGTGTTTTGTATTCGTTTTATTTTTTTTTTAATATGTGATAATTACACAAAAGATAAGGTCTTGCATTTTTAATAAGTGTTGACTCTTTTTCTTCTTGTAACTTTAGATGCAACTTCAATTACTAACAATACAAACACACAAAGAAGTATCTTATTGAAATATATAGATAGAGATCAAGAAATTTTAAATAATCAGAACACTTCCCCATCATGGTCCTTTCCATTACATTTCCCTGTCCCCCCTACTCCACAGTAACTGTTCTGTAACTTCTGGCAGCATAGAATAGTTTCACCCAGTTTTGTACTTTTTATAAATAGAATCATACAGTATGTACTCTTTTGTGCCTGCTTTCTTTTATAAAATATTACATTTGTAATATTCAAGGGATGCTAATTTTTTTAAGTCTCTGTTATCACCCAATTAATATATACTTAGCACTTGCAAAATGGAAAATACATCTTCATTTTTAATTCATTTTTAAATTAATATGTTGTTGTTGTTGTTATGTGCCGTCGAGTCGTTTTTAACTCATAGTGACCCTGTGCACAACAGCCCTAAACCGTGCTCTATCCTGTGCCAATCGCACTGCCTCTGACATACCCATCCCAATTACCCCAGTCACCGAATTAATCCATCTCATAGAGGGTCTTCCCCTCCTACGCCGTCCCTCCACCCTCCCAAGCATGATGTCCCTCTCCAAGGACCCGTCCCTCCTGGCAACATGTCCAAAGTATGTCAGACGAAGCCC
>NW_006399756.1:26920401-26928745 GCF_000299155.1 Elephantulus edwardii
ATACTCCTCTAAATCTGAACATTCCGATTAAGACAGACTAGGAAGAAGGATTGGTCACCCACTTCTGAAATAGCAGGCCTCGGAAAACCCTATGCACAACAGAACACACACAGACTAACAGAAAGGGCAACCTAGGCAGTTAAATTAATATACATGTCTGTATTTTCTTTTTTTACAAGCCTTTACAACACTCTTGCCATTTAAAAAGAAGTTCCCTTTGAATGGAGTCATTCAAAGTAATATTTTCTTTTTTTCTCTAGAATGAAGTTAATATTCTCGGACTACAATACCAGAATAAATAGTATTAAAGTCACTTAAATGATACACTAAAAAGATATTCAGCATAAAAGAAGATAGTCAAGAACAGATAGACAGCACTGGTGGCCTAGTGGGTAGGGTGCTGCACTGACAAATAAAAGATAAACAGTTCAAATCTACCAGCTACTCCTCAGGAGGAAAAATGGGCACTTTCCTCCTGTACCATTTATAGCCTCTGAAAATCCGCTGAACGGTTAGATAGCTATGAGTAGTTTCTGACTGATGACAATGAGTGAGTCAAGACAGAAGAACATAAAAAAAAGAGAAGATATAGACAACAGATTAAAAATGTGAACATAAAGCCAATTGTGTCCATAACGGCAACAACAAAAAGAGTTTTCACAATTCAATCTAAAGGTAAAGAGTGTCAGACTGAATAAAAGGGAAGACTCAACTAAAAGCTATCTACAAAAGATCCGCCTTAGAGTTAAAGACACAAATAGGTTGAAAGTAAAAAGGATAGAACAAGATAGACCATTCAAACACTGAAAAAGAACTGTCAAAGAACTGAAGTCCTTCTACCAGTATCAGAGAAAATGTAAATGATGCTGTTGTTTGGTGCTGTTGAGTTGATTTTAACTCAGTGACTGTTTGGGGCTGAATAGACCTTCCTGGAAGAGTTTTCTTCCCGGTATACTTTACGGGAGTATATTGCCAGGCCTTTTTCCCGAGTAAAAGGAAAATCGCTGGATGGGTTCAAGCTGCCAACTTCCAATACCCTGCCCAAAATACAACAACAATTCCACAACCCTCGAGTCGATCCCAACCTATATGGCTGTCCTCCACTAGACTTCTAAAGCTAATCGTTATGGGTGGGGAAGGTCCATCTTTCTTCTTCAGAGGTGCTACCAGGGCTCCCCCTTCTCCTCCTTACAGATAGACTTCAAGATCCTTGAATACAGACTTCAAGATCAGAAGACATTAGGAGGAACCTTTCTTAATGAAACATAGTAAAAATTTGATTTAAAAAAATGTAACAATTCAAATACATATACGCACAACTAAGCTGTGAAACATTTGACATGAAGATTGACGACTGTCTTAGAGGTAAGTAGGTGAGAAAGGGAGAAGACCAGGTTGCTGCCTACAGGGCTCCCTAAATTCAGATCTCCTCACCTTACACTGCCAAGAACACACCATTTATCAAGACAACACTGTACTCAACCCAGGGATTCTCTTTCTTTGGAACAGCCAGAGCTACAGCCATATTCAGCATAGAGTTGATGTAAATAAGTGTTTTTTAAATGAATGAAGGGGTAGATGGATGACATTCCAGACACAAGGGGAAAAAGAAAAAGAAAACATGTTATATTGTAGGAACTTGCAAGTTTCCTTAAATGCCTTCAGCAGCACTGCCTAAAGCAATTCATAGATATGTTAATAGGCATCCTGTGAAAAATAAAGTTTGGTAGCCACTCTTTTTGGATATTCTTAATACATGTTATTGTGTTTAAATCCATTTGACCAGTTCCTCAAATTTATGTGACTAGGTTTTGACCATCTTGAAGAAGTTCTCGTCGGCAGTCACAAAAGGACACATACTGCATAGTGTCATTGTTGTAATGCAAGACTGACATCAGGGTTGGGGGGAGACTGAGAAAGATGGGATAAATTATGTATACTGCATTGAAACAGATGAGGTAGGGAACTGCTTAAAAGGGATATGTGATTAGTCATTATTGTCATGACAGGAGTCCAGAATGAAGGCTGCATAGTGGAGTGAACTTGGGGGGAGAGATTGTATAACAATGAAAGAATTTTTATTTTAGTTTTCAGGAGAAGAGAGAACTGGGGTGGGGAGAGGTTGAGGTTGAGCAGGGAGAAAAGTGCGACAATGAATGAATGAAAATCCAAAGTCTCTGTAAACTTTTATTAAAATTAATAATAATAATAAAAAGGGGGGGAAGAAGTCCTCTTCGCAACACTGTTGGGGGGATGCTGACCTAGGGTGTAGGAGAAGCTACAAGGAATTGGTGGGAGGTGAATTCCCAGAGCTGGATGGTGGACAGGCCACCGGGAATCAGACATGAAAGGCTGCAAAACTTAAACTTTATTTTGCAGATGAAGTCAATCCACCGCGCAATTTTAGGCGAGGGAATAGGGTTGTCACATTTGCATTCTACAAAGATCATCCTGGCAGCCTGTAGATGAAGAGTTGGAGGGAGGCCAGGCTGGAAGCAGAGGAACTAGTTGGAAGGTGGTGGCAGAAATCCAGGCAGTAAATGATGAAAGCCTGGGCTGGGGCTATGGCAACAGGAATCAGGAGGAGGGGAAAATTTGAGAACACATATTTAGGGAGGAGAATTGACGCATCTTCGTGACTGATGGCACCTAAGAGTGAGATAGACGGAGGTGTTGAGGAAACCTTGCAGCTTTCTGACTTAGGTAATTGGGCGAGTAATGGTGACGTTCATCGTGATAAGGCAGAGAAAAGTAGAACTGAGGAGGAAGAGGTTTCATTTGAGACTTCCTTGAGCATGCAGTTGGCTAGTCCCTTGTGGGACTCAGGAGAGAGTTCCAGGCTACATGAAGAGGGAGTGACTTGTGTATTGACTGGGTTGAAGCCATAGGTCTGGATGAGGTCACTCAGAGAGGGAATGTCCCGGGAGAAGAGGAGTCAGCAGAGATTGAGCCTTTGGGCACATCAGCATAAAGTAAGTGATGCATTGAGGAAAAAGACACCAATGAGGAAGAAACCTAGTAGAAGCGGAACCAAAAAGGATGTCTTGGGATGCCAAGGTGAGGGATGGGAGAGGATATGATCAACAAGTGCTGGAAAAATATCAAGAATGGTTAAAAAAAGGAAAGAATGAAAAGCATTGCATTTGAGAACATGAGCATAACCAGTAACCTCAGGAGAACAATAGCAACAGTTTTTATTCAATGGAACAAAATCAAATCATCTGGGCTGGGATTAAGATTAAAATGTTCAGTCTAATTCTGGTGAGTTGAAAGTCGGAACAGGAGGAAATGCATCTGACTCTTGCAAAAAGCTTAGTTTTACAAAGAAAGAAAGAGAAAGTTCATGACTTAAGAGCACAGCATTGGAGAAGCTGGATGGGGCATAAGAAGAGAGGAAGAACACGTTTATGAACCAGGAGAGAAACCAGAAAGGCAAAGAGGGATCATCAGTGGGATTGACGGAAGTCATAGAGGGGACAGGTGGAGAAGTCACCCGGCTGATGCCCAATGCAGGCGGCTCAGGAATGTGTACTCACTAGTTTCAAGGGGGTAACAATTATTTCCTCTCATGTTCTGCTGGAATCCCCTGGAGGCTTATTTACCATGCTTTCAACTGTTAACTGATAGGTTGAAGGTTTGGACTCACCTCGTGGTATCTCAGAAGAACGTCCTGGTGATCTGTTGTCATTGTTAGGTGCCATCGAGTCAAGAGTACTACTTGTAGCTACCCCATGAACATTAGATCAAAATCCTGCCCTGTCCTGTCCCGTCCTCTTCAGCTCTGGCATACTTGAGCCCTTTGCTGCAGTTACCAAGTCAGTCCAAATGGTTGAAGATCTTCCTCTCTTTCACTGACTCATGTCCCTTTCGAAAGAATACCCCTTTCTAGCAACATGCCCAAAATATGTGAGATGAAGCTTTGCCATCCTAAGGAATTCTCAGGCTGAAATTTCTGTTTATTAAACATCTATGTTTTTTCTGACATATCCGTTCTTTGGACAGTCCATGGGATACTCAGTATTCTTCTCCAACACCACAACTCAAAGCCATTGATTCTTCTTCTGTCATCCTTATTAATTATCCCACTCTCAGATGCATAGCAAGTGATTGAAAAGCTCATAGCCTGAGTCGGGCACACCTTAGTCTTTAAATTGACATAATTGCTCCTTGGAATTTTCGAGAGGCCTTTGACAGTAGACTTTTCCAGTTCAACATGTCTTTGATTTCTTGACTACCAGTACCAAGGAGATGGACTGTAGATGCAAGTAAGATGAAATCGTTGACAACTTCAACCTTTTCTCCATCTGTCCTGATGCTGTCTGTCTACTTCCCCAAAATAAGCCATTAAAAGCTTTATGGAGCATGATTCTACCTTGACTCACATGAGGTTACCAGTAGTCTGAGTTGACCTGAAAGCAACTGGAGAATGTTAGATATGGCAAGGGTTCCCCATCTTGAATGTTTTCATTCATTAAATTATTTTTCTGATCATCAAGCAACCTCTATTATTCAATAGCTGTTGGCTCCTTTGTGTAATCAAAACCCCAAACTCCTTGCCATTGACTTGATTCTGGCTCATAGCAAGGTAGCACAGAAGACTGCCCCCAAGGGTTTCCAAGACTGGAAAGCTTTACTCCTTTTTCTTTCTCCCATATAGCAGCTGACACGGTGAGTTCAAACTGCCAACCGTTCGGTTAGCAACCTAGAGCTTAAACTACACTACCAGGGCTTACTTCTCAGAGAAAAAAAGGTAGACATTGTTGCTAATTGAAGCCTTTCCAAAAGTAGCTCCCCTCTTGGTCTCTAGCCCCATCTCTCGCTCTCTCTAGCCAGCCTCCAAGTTTGAACACACACACGCCCACACACACCTCATGCCCCACATCTCCTGCTTCCACTACATCACAGGACCACCCTCCTCTGTTCCCATACAGGGAGACCAAAACTAGAATTTATCGCGGCCTTCAGGTCCCTCGGGGTGTGTCTCCTGACCATCTCTCTAAATGCTTTCCCAGCCACTATTTTATTTCTTCAATGAAGTGTTTTCCTGGCCTCTGGACATTCACCCTTACTGAGACTGCTGCCTGAATAGTTATTTGTTTAACATTTGGCAAGGCTAACTTTTTGTCACCCTCCAGGTCTCAGTGTAGATGTCACTTCATCTCATCTGATTAAACAGGTCTATGCACAGGTGGAAGGAGAATTGATGCCTTTGAGCTGTGGTGCTGGAGAGCATTGAAGGTACCATGGACTGCTAGGAAAACAAACAGATTCGTCCTGGAAAGGATCAACCCGGGCTGCTCCTTGGAGGTAAGGATTCTAAGGCTCCGTCTAACATACTTTGGACATGTTGCAAGGAGAGACAGGTCCTTGGAGAGGGACATCATGCTTGGGAGGGTGGAGGGACAGCACAGGAGGGGACGGCCCCCTATGAGGTGGATTAATTCAGTGACTGGGGTAATCGGGATGGATGTGTCGGAGACGGTGCGATTGGCACGGGACAGAGCAGAGTTTAGGGGTGTTGTACATAGGGTCGCTATGAGTCGCAAGCGACTCAACGACACATAACAACAACAACATGCAGAGGTGTGTAAAGAGGTTTCTCCTCCTAGTTAACACCACATCCAAACCCACTGCCAGAGATTCATACTCATGGCAATCCTCCCTTGGGTTTCTGAAGTTATAAATCTTAATGGGAGAAGGCTGCCCAGCTTTCTTCCAAGGAGTAGCTGCTAGATTTGAACTATGTGCCTTTAGATTAGGGCACCTCTAACTACAAGCTCTCTGTGTTTTATCACAATTTCACCTCTTGCTTTATTATTTTACATATTACACAAGGCATCATTCTTTTTTTGCTAAAGACAATAAACTTTATTTTTTTTTAATTGGTGTGATAAGTTTGGGAAACAATTCTACATCATTGAGAAAATTTCGAACAAAAATTATCTGTTTTGGTTCTAGACAATGTTTAGGGGGCCTTTTTTCTTGCCTTTTTATTGTGATTTGGCAGAAAGGTGGTGGAATATATTGGTTTTCGACCTAATAATTCAGACACATTTGGTTGTGTGACACTGAACATAATTCCCACAACGTAAAACACTCCATGTCCACCTTGTTTGTGCTCGTCCTTCTTTTCTCACCCCTCTTGCAGTCTGAACTTCATCCCTGAGCAAATGCTGTCTGTCTTTTTTTATTTCATGTGGGTGGTTGTTCTAACACATGTGTACCTCTGGAATGCTATTTTTCACCTTCTAAACTTGTTTTATTGTTTGGCTGAAATCTAAGACACAGAGTAAATTCAGTTCCAGACCTGAGGAGTGTGTCTAAGGACCCTCGAGCGTTCCACCAGTCTCTCTCACACCAGTTAGCATGGTCTTTTTTTCTCCTGCTCTATCTAGGGCCTGCTGTTGAGCTCCATACAGGTCAGGCTTCAGAGCTGCTGTACACAGAATCCAGGATCGCTAATGAGTCACAGGTGACTCAAAAGCACATAACAACAACATCAGAGCTCTGAGCAAGGGTAGCCTGGTTCCATGGTTCTGGCCGCATGCTCCAGGAGGCGGGGTCTGCATGGTCTATTGTTCCTTTGAACTAGTTGTCTGCATGAATCTCTGATTTTCTTTACTCTTCTTTGCTCTAGATGGGGAGAGATAATAGTTACACCTTAGATGGTTACTCACAAGGTTTTAAGAATTCATTCACACCAGTTCAAGTATCTCTGGTGGCTTGGGGATAAGGAGTTGTGCTACTAACCCAAAGGATTGTGGTTCCAATGCACTTACCACTTGGAGGGAGAAATAGATGCAGTCTCCTCATGTGCAATTTTCAGCATCTGAAAACCTGCTTTGGGAGTAGTGGCCAGCTATGGGTAGGTTCTGACTCAAGAGTACACAACAGCAATTTACCAATCCCTGTAAAATAACATCATACCTGGAAAGGTGGAGAGTCATCAAAGGACAGGAAGACCCTCAACAAAATGAATTGACATAGTGACCGTAGCAATGGGCTCAAATATATCAGAGATGGGGAGGATGTTACGGGGCAGGGCAGAGTTCAGATCCAGAGTTGTTATGAGCCGGAGTCGACCTAACTGCACCTAATATCAAATATCCCTTTGTTCTTTTTAAGCAACTGCTCCTTAGTCTATATACAGGTTTCCAGAGCACAATTAAGTGTCCTGAAATCCCCACTCTTCTTAATATTATCTGTAATTTTTTTATGATCAGTTCAGGAAAATGCCTTTTAGAACGTGAAGCTATTTGTGTATAAGTTCCCTTCACTGTGGTGAGCTTTTAAGTGACTGTCTCGAGGGACTCAAGTATATTAGATATGATGAGGATGACATAGGGTAGGACGAGGTTCAGATCCCTTGTTCATAGGCTTACTATGAGTTGTGGTCTCCTTGATGACGACAACAGCAACAACTCAGCAAAGTAGAATGTAGAACAATGGCTTTGTGGACTGTGCCATGCCAATTGACCTTGATGTCTCCCAGGAGAAATACAAATTCTTAGAGGTTCCCCATAACACAGTGGCACAGAGGTTTCTTAAGATGTACTGAATGACCAAAGGCAGGGTTATCACAGGAATATGTTCCTTTTTCTAAGAAACTTCAAACAAATTTAAAAAAAAAATAAAAAAGAAACTTCAAATAAAAACTTTAACTATTCTACCTATAAAGATATCAAACCGGTGAGATAATTTGAACTTTGACTTGACTTGTTCAATCCAACCCCTTCTTTTAGGGGGTCTTTGCTAAAATCTTAACTTTCTAGAAAGGATCATTTACTCTTCAAAAAATTGCCTACAAGAGCAAATAATTTCATTCTGTGAAGTCACAATATAGTGCTTGATTGCTGGGCTTTTGAAGATCTGCTTTGTAGTGTTGGGGGATTCCAAGTTAAAGTATCCTCCAGTGTTCACAGAAACTTCTAGAATCCCTTTGCGCAACTCCAGGCTTGGGTTGGGAGACCTGAATGTATTATGTTGGAGATTGCAGGAAAAGAATCTTCCCGGACTACTCCATACCTGCCTGCATCCTGAAAGTGTGCTTCTACATCTCAGCTTGGGTTTCACGTGCAGCCTACTCTTTTGACATCTGAGTTCAGATTTTTAAAAAAACAACACCCGTAAGCTCCAGGAAGTGCATGGTAAAAGGTGACATGAGGAGCAGTCTTTCTTTACACCAGCTGGGTGCCACATTCCAAGGCTGGCAGTTAGCAGTGCTCCTTGAGGGCTCTTACCCCAGCACTCTACCCCTGAGAGCTCAGGGAGTCATGCTCTAAGTCGTTCCTTGTCCTGGGTACACCAAGTACTGGTTTGCTGCTAGGCCTCCACCCTGAAGCAG
>NW_006399756.1:26928845-26968751 GCF_000299155.1 Elephantulus edwardii
CAACCTGTCTCTCCCAGCCTGACAGGTCAACCCAAACACCTGTCCTGTCGGGTATAGTTGCTTGAGGAGGCCCACCCTCCTATTAGAGAGGGCGTCTTCTCTTAATTAAGTCAGAAACTCCACAGACCCAGCTGCTCATTGCAGTAGAATCTGGGTGACGCTGAACTTTTCCAAGGACTCTGCCTTTTAGCTTCTTCATTGGCTGACGTAATTAAAACCATCGTTCTAATTACACACATTTTCCATTCCAGCTGCTTGAAGTTCCTTCCTTGGTAAATCGCTTAGCAATCATCTTTGACCACCAACTGCTCCCCAGGGAATGGCCTGCTGGGGTGGCCTGTACTTCTGTCATTTTACTGAGTCCCTACATATTAGGAAGAAGTCTTGCATCTCCAGTAATGGCATGATGAAGTGTATTTATCAACTCATGGGAGTGGAAAGTGGCAGTCTTCTCTTGTTTTATATATTAAGGCTGCTGGGGGACAAAGCTCTATTCATGATTTACCAGAATGTTTGATTTCACATTATTGTACAAGTAAAAGGAACAAAGTAAAAATTTATTGTTGTGACTTGTAGGGTTATTCTAGAACAAGGCTAAACTCTCACACTCACATAAGAATTCAAATGTCGACACTAACATAAGTGTATGAGCTTATGTGTGTGTGAATACATAATTTATGCTCGGCTCCACAATCAACGCTCTTGGCACCAGCAGTCAGGAAATCAAAAGATGAATTGTATTGGGAAAGTCTGCTGTCAGGGGCCTCTCCAGAGTGCTGAGGAGCAATGATGCCAGTCTAGAGACTGGGGTGCACCTGATTCAGGCGATGGTATTGGCACTTACATGTTATGCATAAGAGTGCTGGACACACACACAAAAAAAAAAGAGTGCTGGACAATGACTAAGGATGACAGAAGAAGAATTGATGCCTTTGAGTTGTGCTGCTGGAGAAGAGTCTTGAACACACCATGGACCACCAGGAGAACAAATAGGATCTGTCTTGGAGAGGGTGATATCAAGTTTCTCCTTGGAGACTAGGATTTTGAAGCTCTGTGTCACATACTTTGGGCATGTAGTAAGGAGGAATCAGTCCTTAAAGAAGGACATCATGCTTGGAAAGGTGGAAGGACAGCACAGGAAAGGAAGACCCTGGATGAGATGGATTGACATGATAACTGGGGTAATAGGATTAGGTGTGTCGGAGTCAGTGAGTCTGGCTTAGGATAGGGCAGGGTTCAGAGCTATTTTAAATAGGATCATTGTGAGTCGCAGGTGACTCGATGGCACATAACAACAACATCAACAATAACATAAAGTGTAAGTAAATATTTAAAGTATGCCATGATGTCAATTGCCTCAATGAACTGAACGTTTTCTTTTCCATGAGACTAGGGTCCATGAACTGGGCAATGCTCAGCTACCATCCATGAACATTTTAATCATAGATCTGAGACTCTAAAGGCTTTATAGATTCTAAAGAATCCTGAGAAAAAGGAAGAAGGTGCAGAAGAGAATTTTAAGTCCTCATTGACTCTAAACCTTCTGACACCATGGAGATCAGGTGAACCTCTGAAATTATGCCCCTGAGGTTGTCTTTAAACCCTAAACTAAAAATAGCCTCTGAAGTTTCCTTAAAATAAAATAATTGCTACACTTAACTGGTTAAAAATGTCTACCTTGAGTATCATTCTTTATAAAGAATTCGCTGTACTGGAATCAAAGGAACTCCGGTGTGTAATTTACTGAGCTAGTACCCCAAATGTCTGTGAATTGTAACCACTAGCTGCTTCAGGGGAGAAAGATGGAAGTCTCCTGCAAAGATTTACAGCCTCAGAAACCCAGTTGAGGATCACCATGAGTCAAAATGGATTTGTTGGTAGTAACTTTGGTCACATGGGATGAAAGTGACAACAGCAAGGTGAGAGATTAGATAGAAACCTTAGGAGCCAGTGTTTGTGTAGATGAGGGAGGTGGGGAAGTGTGGTTGCACAAGAGGAAGAAAGAAATTCATGTCATTGGACTGTTTATGAAGAATCTGTTGAATTGGTTTATGCTTTGCTGGATATAGTCCTGGCATCACAGGAGGTTATTGACCTATTAACCGGAAGCTTGGCAATTCAAACCCACCAGCTGCACTGCACTACCAGAGAAAGTTTTGGTGTGAAAACCTATTGGAGGGTCCCCATGGGTAGAAATACCATCAACAGCAGTGGCTTTAGTTTGCTGTGTATGTATTCTTAACAATAGCAAAACAATTTCTTTTTTTATTTCCCCACCCTTTTTGGGTGTAATTTTAATGAAAGTATATAGAAAAGTTGGATTTTCATTCATTCATTGTTTCACATGTTCCTCCCTACCCCCCCAGTTCACTTTAAAAAAAAATGTACTGTTGCACAATCCCCCCCCCCACCTCAGTCCACTTTGCAATGTACCTCTTATTCTGGACTGTTATCATACAAATAATCTGATCATATATTCCTTTAAAGCAGTTTTTTTCCTTTATCTATGCCAATGAAGTGTTCATTATCTATCCTTGCTTTTCCTAATTTCCCCCAATGCCCCATGTCAATCCTGTTTTAGAACAGTGGTGTCCTTTTGTGACTGAGATAGTTCACTCAGCAAAATGTCCTCCAGGGGCACCCATTTTGTGTAATGTTTAGTAGGAGTTCCTTGTTTTTCGGTGTTGTGTAGTATTCCATATGCCATAGTTTTTCTACCCATTTATTTGTTGATATGCCCTTGGCTTGCTTCCATGTCTTTGCTATTGTGAATAATGCAGCAATAAACATGGTACACTTTCTTTTTAAATGAAGTGAAAAAACTAGATGGAAATGATACCCTGCTTTTGGTATTGCTTTATTTCTTTCTTTGCTAGCTTAATGTTATCAAGAGCTGAAAAAAATAAGAAGCACATACGTGAAGACTAAAACGAATGTGTGCCTTTCAGTTCATCATCTTTTCAATCACTTGCCATGCATCTGAGAGCTGGACAATTGATAAGGATGAGAGAAGAAAATTTGATGCCTTTGAGTGGTGACGCTAGAGATGAGTACTAAATATCCTACGGACTTCTAAAAGAACAAACAGCTATGTTTTCGAGAAGGTGAAGCCAGAGTGCTCCTTGGAGGCAGAGATGACAAAAAGCTCCATCTCACATACTTCGGACATGTTGCTAAAAGATAGCCTTCCTTGGAAAGGGGTATCATGCTAGAAAAAGCAGAAGGTGAGTATAAGGTAGGGAGACCCTCAACTACACAGGGACTGCAGCAAAGGACTCAAGTATGACAGGGATGATGAAGAAGGCAGAACAGTGCAGGATTCAGATTTATTGTTCACAGGGTCGCTATGAGTTGCACTAAACTTGAGAGTTCAACAACAAGGTGCACTTAACCCTAACCATGGCATTTTCAATCCATTTTACGCATGTGAAAGCTGAACAATTGACTAGGAAGATTGATGTCTTCATTTACAGTGCTGGCAAAGCACGTTGTGTATACCATGGACTGCAAGAAAAAGAAATAAAGTACGCTCTGGTGGCCTAGTGGTTTGCACTGTTAACCCAAAGACAGTTGGTTAGAATCCATTCGCTGAACCTCAGTGAAAGACTGGCAACCTTCTCGTCGCACAATTTACAGCCTCTGAAAACCCGCTGGAGGATCAGCCATGAATTGGCTCTGACTCCAGGGCAATGAGGTCTCTAAGAGTAATAAAGTAACTGTCTTCCTTCAAAGTGAGAACGGCAAGACTTCTCTCAAATACTTTGACCGTATTAGGGGGGAACCAGTTCCTGAAGGACATTATGCTTGGTGAAGTAGGTCAATGAAAAAAAAAATATTAAGATCTTCATGTAGATGGACTGACTCAGTGATTGCAACAAAGGACTCGAACATGGCAAAGGCTGTGCGGTGGCCTCAAGGCTGCGCAGGATTAGACAACGTTTCCTTTTTTTGTATACAGGGTGTTTCCGTAAGTTGGAATCGACTCCGCCGCATCTAATACACACCACACTGCACACAAACCAAAAGAAGAAATCTTAGTCTGAACTTGTCTAATTCTTGGAGGCCCTGGGTCAGGTCCTGCCATCAGCTGGTGGCTGGGAAGGAAAAGCTACACAAAGAAAGGGGTCCTAAGCTGAAGGAGTAAGCAGTCTGACCCTTAGATCTTCGCGACTCGGCTTTACAGAGCTCTGCACAGGAGACGTGGATTTCAGATCCTGAACCCTGTTGAGGAGTCAGGCGGAAAGAGAGATCTAGATGCCTGAAAACTGCAGCGCTGCGCAGTCTAACAGGCAGGATGGGCGGGGCACTGAGCAGACTGGGTGGAGCCTCGAGCGGATAGGCCGGCTGACTGCGTGTGGATGGGCGTGACCTCTTGTTGGTGGGCGTGGTTTCCGGAAGGAAACACAAGCGTAGGGAGACGAGGATTGGTCTATATCTGGGTGATGGGCGTCGCCGGAATCGGGTCACGGAAGGCGACGCAAAGCAAGTCCTCTGAGTATGAGCCTTGCGGGCTCCGCCTGCGCTTGGTCCAGTGTCTACGTTCACGGCGTCTGAACGCAGGAAGGGCCGGGCATCCTTGGGCTGGCCTGGAGCGGTGCAGGGGCTGCACTGGTGTCTCATTTTCATTTCCTTCCTCTTTTTCTGTCTCGTCCCGAAAACGCACTGTGTACCCCGAACACGTGTAGGGTCCAGCGGATGCCGGGTACGCCTATATGGACGTGTCCCCCAAAGATGTTATCCGTCTCTAAGTTAGTGCGTGAGGGGCGGGAGAAACACTGCTGGGACAGGGAATGTCGGCGGGAGCCTTTCTGCTCACTCTCTTGGCAGGGTTGACCCCTCCCTGCACTCTGTGCCCACCTGGAACAACTTAGCACCCAGGTTAAACGTCTTACGTCCTGGTTTTCAATTGCTTATCTAGACCCTTAAGAGGAGTGATGCAGAACCTTTCAGGGCCCCCTGGAAGCCACAGGCCAGCTCTCGATGCAGTCTGAACCCCACCAGGAAGAGGAGCAGGAGACCCCTTCTCTCCTGTGGGGTTTGGATCCTGTGTTTCTAGCCTTTGCAAAACTTTACGTCAGAGATATCCTGGACCTGAAGGAGTCAAAGCAGGTGCCAGGTAGGTGCCTGGACGGATGCCTTGTGTTGCTTCTGCACACCACACGCACACATACACACTTCACCCCACCCCGTCCTTCCCAGCTTTTCTTGGAGCTGCAGAAAACTCGGCAGAGGGGCTTTGAGAAAAACCTTCTCAGCTGAGAGAATGAGCTAGCTTGAACTTTGTTGTTGGACCTTGTTATGTTCATTGCGGCTCATAGCGATTGCTTGTGATATAGTAGGACTAACCATAATGATACGAATTGGAATTACACATAACCTCTTTTACTGAAATAAATCACCAGCTCTTCAGGAAAGCCTCAGGCTGAGTTCAAACAACTCTTGTCACCAGGGGCTCCTTAGCGTGGACCCTAGAGTGAATCAGTTACTATGCAAATTAAAAACAAGTCATTGTTAGGTGGGAAACAGATGCCAGAGGGAGTGCCCTTTGAACTGAAGGAACGTTCTTACTTGAGACTGAGAAGTTTTTTATTTAAAAATGTTCTATTCTTTTTCTTTGAGTTAGCACATGGCGGGAAGATGGCTGGACTCACGCTCCAAACCCTGTCTCTTTGGTGGCCTGAGTTGTGGCTAATTTTTGGCAAAACTTGGGTTTCTTCTTTGTAAAATGAGAATTAACAATGACTCATTTTCTTAGAGGGTTTAGTTTTTAGTTAATCAGAAATAAATGATGTAGTTTTCTGAGAGGAAGGACATCAACTGGTTTTTTTAAGTTTTCTTTTTGTTCAATCATTGTTGCACATCCCGGTGCTCAGGCCTGCCATGGAATGGGTCCTTAAGAAATAATTGATATGCCAAAACATTTTAAACATAAGGGAGCTCTGGTAGCCTTAGTGAGTAAGGAGTTAGGCTGACCCAGAGGTAGGTGGTTTGAATCCACCAGATGCATCCAGGATAAAGATCCTGTGTGATTTACATCTGAAAACCTGTTGGAGGATTGGCTGTGAGTCAGTTCAGACTCAATGGCAATGAATAACAATGACAATAGCTTTTTAAATAGTTTACAAAACTGCATCTCCTCCTGGGTACTATGATATATAAAAAGTTCAAATAAACTGCTATAAGTGGCACTTTCCAGTCTAGGGTCTTTGAATGGCAAATTGTTAGTCAGAAGTAGGTAAGTGTAAAGAATCCAAGATTTAATGATGTGACTTTTTCACTTTGTCTTTCCAGTTCTGTGTACAAATAAAATTGCATGACCTTATGTCAACTGTTTTCAGCCATACTGATGCTATTAGCCATTCCTTTATCTCCTAATTATTGTTAGAAATGATCAGAGTTTTATTTTCTTGGAAGGCAGCCACCTTCTCCCACAGTTATCTGTTTTCCAGAACATTCTGGTTTTCTTCAGATCTCATCGCAGGAAGAAATTAATTTCCACAAAATGCCAGCCTTATGTAAAGATTGTCAGTGGGTACTCAGGGAAGTCAGTAGGGCCTGTTAGAAGATCTTAACACTTTCTTTGGGTGTAGGACCTTTAGATGTATTCAGAGAAACCAAGGACAACTAGTAGTTGTGATCTTTACTGTATCACTGGTGATAAAAAGTCTTGCTTGGGGGGAGTATGTGTGTGTGGTTTGTTGGTTGGTTTTTAAAAAAAATTTTCATTCATTCATTGTTGCACATTTTCCTCCCCACCACCGTTCACTTTTTTAAAAAAAATATTCATTGTTGTGTAATTTCCTTCCTTTCGCCCATACTCTTCCCACAGTCCACTTTGCTATGCCCCTCTTATTCTGGACTGTTGTCATACAAATAAAGTGTGTGTGTGTGTGTGTGTGTGTGTGTGTATATATATTCCTTTAAAAGAGTTCTTTCCTTCATCTATTCCAGTTTAGTGTTCATTATTTATCACCTCTTTTCCTCCAAACACCCATGTCAGTCCTGTTGTATATTAGTGGTATTAATGCAGTATTTGTCCTTTTGTGACCGAGATATTTCACTTAGCTTAATATCCTCCAGGGTCACCCATATTGTGTAATGTTTTAGGAGTTCCTCGTTTTTCAGTACTGCATAGTGTTCCATTGTGTGAATATACTGTAGTTTTTCTATCCATTCATTTGTTGAGCTGGCACTTGTGTTGCTTCTGTCTCTTTGCTATTGTGAATAACATTGTGGAATTGCTGGGTCAAATGGTGTTTCTATTCCCAACTTTTTGAGAAAGCATATTGTTGCTGTTTTTTAATGAAACTATTTGGTTTAAACAAACTGCAGCTATCTTTTTGCAGAGTGATCTTTAGATTAGACTGCAATGTTCTGAGCGTCCTTGGGAGGCACAGACACTTTGCACTCAGCTATTAGCCCAGAGCTTGGCATCATGAGCTCACCCAGAGTTACTCCAGAGGAAATACCAGTGATCGATCTACTTCCATAAAGATTATAGCCAGGCAAAGCCTGTGCATGTCATTCCTACTAATGGGGTTAGTATCTGCAACCTGGTAAAAGCCCCAGGTAAAAGGGAGGAGCACCAGAAGCCAGGAATCCTATCTCAGGCTGGTCCCCGAGTCAGAAAAGATCTCTGTATCTGTGGGTAAGGTCATCTCTTGCAGGTTCCTCCTTTACTGTTGACATGGCTGTCAACATTTGCCGTCTAGATATTTAAAACAGAGCCTTAAAAAGAGAAGCTTTTGAGTTGTAACCCACTGGCCCCAAAAGTAGTGTTTTGTAACTTACTCAACACTTCTTGTTTTAAAAATACCACTGCCAGTTCATAGGAATGATGACTGGTTTCTTAGAAATGCACTTTCAGAAAAAGTCAATGAAGTCTTTCCTGGGGCTTCTTTTCCCTTTCCTTTTTTTTTTTAGTCCCTCAAAGTATAATATAACATCTAGTCACACAGTGGTTGTTTTCAGGTCGCTTGTTCTAGAAAGCTCAAAAAACCTCATGGCCATCAAGTCAGAACCAACCCATAGCTGACCCTCTGTTGGGTTTCTGAGGCTATAAAATCACCAGGAGGAGATTGTCCATCTTTCGCCCATGGAGCTGCTGGTGGATTCGAACTGCCTGAGAAGCATAGCCTTTGCGTTAGCAGCACAACCCTCTATGGACTGAGCTACCTGAGCTCCTTCTTGTTCTGTGAGGAGCTACATTTAATTTTTACAAGTAGAAAGTAGAGTTAACCCAAATGTAGCTGGGAAAAACTGATTTTCTCTTTATTGCACTCACGTAAGCTGCTTAAGAGTGAAACTTGCTACTTATGATTCTTGTGGAACAAATCATCTAAATTTGGCAGGGGTTCCTTTTCATCAAGGGCTGATTCTTAAGTCTGGAATTTCAGTAAGCAACATGCCATTGACTTTTTTCACATCCACGTCCCCTCCCTCCCCACACACAATTAACATTTAATAAAGCAAATGGTGTTCTCTGACTTAGAACACATTCAAGTTACTTATAAAATAAGTGAATTTTTACCTTTATTCCCCCCCCATCCCAATTGCAGGTATATTTTTTTACAATGGGCATCCAATAAAACAGGTCGATGTCTTGGGCACTGTAATCGCGGTGAGAGAACGAGATGCTTTCTACAGTTATGGAGGTAAGAGCATTTACATCAGCAGTTTGGTTTATGCATAAGGACCTCACTTAACAGAAAGCGGAATGTTAAGCAGCTGCAGCCTCTGGGAGCAGCTGGGGGATTCTCACTAAACCCATGCAGTGGACTTTTCAGATATAAGGAATGAGATGCTATAAGGACTATAGTCTTGGCCCATGAACCACAGCAGATACTAGGCTTGGGACCTAAAGGGGCTTTAGTTAGCATCCTTTCTCATTATAAAATGATTGCAATGATGTGTGTGATTAATCCTCACCAAACATTTCCCTCAGAGTGGGTGTCTTCGAACAAGACACATCTGTGGGCTCTGAGAAAGTGAAAAGCAGCTGAATGTTCAATGAATTGAGTAGAAGTATTTTTAAGTTTTAACTCTTGGGTAGCCATGGAAATGGAGAGCTGCTTCTCTCTCTGAGGTTCTCAGACTCACCTTGACTCTTGGTGCTCTGCCTGGCTCACCACAAACCCCTGCTGACAAGGCTTCCTGCTCATGCTGTCTGACTCAGCCCACAGCTAGAAAAGAAAGACCCACGGCCCAGGTGGTTCTAGAAAGGATGTGATGCTGCCCAGCCTGAGAGGGTGCTGGGTAGCCTTGTAGGGCTGGACATCTCTGAGCCTCCCCACAGGCAGACTTCAGGTTCATGGCATGGGCTGTCCAAAGCAGAAGTCACAGGTGTCGGTGACCCTATGCCCAGGGTATGTAGAACACCTGACAGCAGCTCTGGTTCACACCTGGAATGCTGGGGGCTGTAGGCAAGACCACAGTGACCTCACTTTTTCTAGATCAATGTTCATTTCACCCTCCAATTATAAGTCTAGATTTTAAAATAGCCAGAGTAGTGGTATGCATAGAGGTGTCTTTCTTTAAAACTGAGAAAACATCTAATGATTTTTTTAATTGTGATTTTAATGAAAGTTAACAGAAAAGTTGGCTTTTCATTCATTCATTCATTCATTCTTGCACATTTTCCACCCAATCCTTCAGTTCAATTTCTTAAAAAATATTCATTGTTACATCATTTCCTCCTTTCCCACACTCTCACTCCACGTTGCTACGCACCTCTTAGTCTAGACTGTTGTCATACAAATAATACCTAACCATATATTCCTTTGAAACAGTTCTTTCTTTCATCTGCTTCAACACAGTGTTCATTATTTATCCCCACTTATCTTAGCTTTTCCCCAATCCCCACGTCAGTCCTATTTTATAACAGTGTCATTATGCAGCATTTGTCTCTAGTGATTTTTTTTAAAAGTATACTTAATTTATTATAAATTAAGATTGAAAACTAGAAACTATTCTAGTAAATTACATAAAGGTCATTTGTCATCATTACCGGATGCCTTCAAGTCTGTTCCAACTCCTATCAATGCTTTGTCTGGTCATGTAAAATACTGCCTTGGCCCATGTCATCCCACAGTCATTGGTGTGTTAGAGTCCATGGGTGTAACTGTCTCCAAGACTGGTCCCTCCTAATGACATGTCCAAAGTAACTGAGATGTAGTTGATCCACAGTACAAAATCCAGCCAAGTTTTACCTCCATGGATGCTGTTGAATTACTGTAAAAGGAGCAAGTGCAGCAGGGGATAGCCCTATCTGACCTCTACTAGCACCACAATGGGGAAGTATCTCCATCATTAGCATCCACAACACAGTACCAATTCCCATGATGCCCTACTCCCACACCTCTTTCTGCTAACTCCAACACCAATCTTACTGCTTTACTGGGTTCAAAATCCGTTGCAGTATCCCAAGAGCACACAGAACCATATTCACAATTACGGGGTATATTAGGCAAGTTAACAGGATACAGTTTTTCAGTCAGGACAGTTTCCAAAGTGTGCCTTCAGCCCTTCAGCTTCAATCTCATGGCTTCAGACCAGTGTTGCAAAGCTTTTAGTATTGCCAATTATGACTTCCCTGATTCCTCCAGCAAACTTGAGTGAAGGCTCCTGGTTCTGGTTCAGTGGGGTAACTACATGCGAAGGCAATAATATATGCTGTTATTTGTGCATTTTAGTTTTTGGAAGTAAAACGTCTAGGATTTATTTTGCTATAAAGACAGTTCTTGTCTCCTGCTTTAAACGTAGCTCTATTACCTCTATTATTCAACTGAGCAATCATGGTTTTTGCCTTGTTTCTTCAGTGTCTTAATTTCTTCTGTATTAGGTGTACTTTTCCAAATCTAGTCAATTTTTTAAAAATTATCAAGCCCACTGATCTCATGCTTAGCAATCCTACCCTGAGTTTATCAGAAATTACACAGAGAGAAAAATAGCTGCCTCACATAGCAAACATTTCCAAATTTCTCCCCAGGTCCCAAACCCAGTGCAGCAGTAATTGCTTGTTTCTTTGACCTGAGGAATAAGATAAGCCAAAGTGGTATTATTTTTATGGGGTGGATATAATAATTTCTGTCATGTCAAAGGAAAGTGCAGACCCAAAGGCTGGGAGTGCTATGTCTTGGTCAGTCAACCAGCTAGTGAGGGAGCGAATGGTGACAGACTGCTACAGAGCCAGTCCTTGTGCCTCTGACCACAGACCAGGTGACGCTGTCTTGTTCCCGGCCAGGAGAGAGAGGCTGACTTCACAGGTCAGCAGTCATTGAGATTGACCACACTATTTTTAGGAGGGCAGGATAGACAAGAATCATTAGTACCCTTGAGATGGTGTAAGTGAAATGTTGAAATCATGACATTGAGCTTGTAAGTCACCTTAACATGTGCAGACAATCAGTTTGCACTGGTGTGCGGTGAGAGATCGTTCCTGAAGGTGGAAGGAGGATTTGATCTGGATTTGACCCACCAGGCTATTGAAAACTGCTGTCTTTTAATATGACAAATGCAGTGACCATAGACAGATTGACCAGCAATGCCAAATCTGTTTTCTACTTTTTGATATTTTTCTTGCAGTAGATGATAGCACTGGAGTTATAAACTGTATCTGCTGGAAAAAGCTGGACAAGACAGAGTCTTCATCAGGTAATTAATTTCCTCATCAGGTAATTAATTTTATTTGCCATTCTACTTTATTGGGAAGCTTTCAGTAGACACTACTCAAGAGAACTGCGGGGCTAAAATGTGTGCATTATCCATTTGACCAAGAGCTTTGGTTTCTTCTCTGAAAACTGCCTCCATGATGGTGAAGCCGCTTGTTTTTTCTCCATCTCTGTGGAGCTTATTTTGTTCTGTGTCCATGGAGATGTAAGATACTGTCTTTGTTGTTGTTATGTTGTGTAATACTATCAAGTCAGAACGAACCCATAGCTGACCCACCAGCAAGTTTTCAGTCTATAAATTGCATGGGAAGATTGCTCATCTTTCTCCCACAGAGCAGCTGGTGGATTTGAACCCTGTGCCTTTGGGTTGTTTGGGCAACTCTTTACCACTAGGTCACCAGAGCTCCCTAAGTAGGATTCTGGGGGGAGGTGCTAATTACTAAGTGGTTCAAAATTGGGAAGGGTGTACGCCAGGGATGTGTCCTGTTTCCATACCTTTTTAACCTGTATGCAGAGCAGATTATCCAGGAGGCTGGGCTCTATGAGGAGAAGTGTGGCATCAGGCTTGGTGGAAGATCTATTAACAATCTGCATTATGCAGATGACACAGCCCTGATTGCTGAAACTGAGGAAGACCTCATGCACTTGCTGCGGAGGGTCAAGGACTGCAGCCTTCAGTATGGACTGAGGCTCAGTGTTAAGAAGATAAAGATTCTCGCCACTGGACCAATTGGTAGCATCAGGATGGATGGCGAAGAGATTGAGATTGTTCACAGCTTCAGTTTGCTCGGCTCCACGGTCAACACTCTTGACACCAGCAGTCAGGAAATAAAAAAGCATATTGCGATGGGAAAGTCTGCTGTTAGGCACCTCTCTAAAGTACTCAAGAGCAACAGTGTCTCTCTGGAGACTAAAGTGCGCCTGATACAGGCCATGGTCTTTGCAATCACTTTTTATGCATCAGAGAGTTGGACAATGACTAGGGAGGACAGAAGGAGAATTGATGCCTTTGAGCTGTGGTGCTGGAGAAGCGTATTGAATGTACCATGGACTGCCAAGAAAACAAACAGATTCATCCTGGAGAGGATTAAACCAAGCTACTCCTTGGAGGCAAGGATTCTGGGGCTTCATCTGACATACTTTGGGCATGTTGCAAGGAGGGACAAGTCCTTGGAGAGGGACATCATGCTTGGCAGGGTGGAGGGACAGCGCAGAAGGGAAAGACCCTCTATGAGATGGATTGATTCAGTGACTGGGGTAATTGGGATGGGTGTGTCAGAGGCAGTGCGATTGGCACAGTATAAAGCAGGGTTTAGGGCTGTTGTACATAGGTTTGCTATGAGTCAAAAACGACTCGACGGCACATAACAACAACAACAACAGTTATATAAACAAGATGATTTAGGCTAACCATCACTCAAGGCAGAACTCCCCTGAGCCTTCCAAAGAGGGTCTTGAAGACTTCTCTTTAGTGGATTTCCACTAACTTCTATACTGATATGAGCCACATTTTTTTAAAACATATCTAATGTGTTCAGACAAACATACCAGTTGTCCCTAAGCTTGATCAGACGTTAACTATTATTACATATAAACCAAAATGTGGGACAAGGATGGGCAATCTCTTCCCATACGATTCACTGCCTCTCAAAACCTGCTGGAGGGTCAGGTATGGGTTGGTTCCAACTCGATGGTACACAACATAAACCAACAAGGCACTTACAAATTGGGTATTGAAGACACTTAGTATAACTGAAACGGCATTTGGTTTAGTTGAATATATGTGTATTGATCATTCTTGAGTTCCTTTTCAAGACTCCCTGGTGTTTGCAATAGTGAAATGCATGGTGACTGCGACTGGAGATAGTGTAAGGTTGGGGGTTTGAACCCACCCAACAGCCTTGTGGGAGAAGGACTTGCTGATCTAAAGTGTCAAGATTAGAGCCAAACAAACTCTCTGAGCAGCTTCACTGCTCATGTATAGAGGGTTGCTGTGAAATGAAATGAACTCAAGGCTGTCACCCAGTAAGATTCCTTTTCAGGTTGCCTAAGATCATGATATTGAAGGAAATATGCAGGGTGACACTAGAGAAGCTCCCAAAACTAGGACCACTTTTTCCTGTGTCCTAGAACATACAGTATGGTGTCACGCATGGTGAGATTGTTCCATAAATGTAGTTGAGTATCTAATATCTAGTATCTGTCTCTTTGTGCTTGCTTGACTAGCGTTTGGAGTAATTTCTTCTTCCCTTTTTGCCATTGCCAAAGGAAATTGTCAGATCTCAACTTCCTCTTTTGACTATACAGATTAATGTAATCTTCATTTTCTTAACTTGCTCATTCATTAGGATTTGGCTATAGTTTTCGTGCAACTCTGATAGTCCCACATCTTAACTTGAGAACACTTCAGTTGTGGCCTAGGGGATAAAGAGTTGTGCTGCCTTCCAAAGGCAGACAGTTCGAATCCACCAACTGCTCTTTGGGAGCAGTCTCCTCCAATGAGGTTTACAGCCTCTGAAACCCAGTAGACAATCAGCTCTGGGTTGGTTCCACCTTGACAGCACATAACAACAGTAACAACAATTTGTATAGAAGACTTTGTAGCTAAAAAGAATTCAGAGTAGAGGAGGGGGCATGAAGAAAATACTCAACAAGAGGAAAATGATATGATTTTAAAAAGAATTAAAAGGACACCAGGTTTTTCTGCTGGTGTTTCATAGGTAAGACATAACCTATTAGATAATCAGAGATTGGGGCTTTCGAGATGCCTAAGTATTAAAATAATTTGCAGATTTATGGTTGCTATATTGTTACAGTTTTTAATCAGAAAATGTGCTTTGATTTTACTTACTTATTTCAACCTAGAGAGAGATCAGTAAATTTTATATATAATAGACCAGATAGTAAATATTTTCAGGGTTTGGGGGACATGTAATCTGTGTCTCAACTATTCAGCTCTGCCATTTAACACAAAAGCAGACATAGGCAATATGTAAACAAATAGAAATGCTGATGTTTCAATAAAACTTTACTTACCTGCGAGCTGAAAGATTAGATGATGTTTGTCTATCAGTAACAAGCCTTCTAATTAAAGCCACAACAGATGGGACCTGGTAGACACTGGGGACAGTGCAGAACTCAGATTCTTAAAAGTCCTGATTTGATAGACAATTGAGACTAGAGATGGTCCTGAATTTGTTTCCCTGAGATAGTCTTTAAATATTGAAGCAAAATTACCCCCAATGCCATCATTTCATGAAATACAGATTGGAACACAAATGATAAATATTATCCATGAATACCTCCCCTCTGCCATAGTCAGTTCTAACTTCTGGTGACCCTCTATGACAGAAATGCCCCATAGTTTCCAACGTTTTAAATCTTTTTTCCCCTCACCCACCCCATAAATCTTGATGATAGTAGACTGCTTCATCTTTTCTCCCATAAAGCTGCTGGTGGGTACCAACCTTTTGTTTAGTAGCCCAACACTTGACCAACTCCTTTCTGTAAGGCTGATACCTGTTAAAAAAGCCATCAAAAAAGACAAACAAAAATATATGAGGACAAAATGTCAGTAGTTACTCTAAAGCAAAAGATGAGAAGGGGTAGGGCAACTGGAAGACTGAAAATAGAACAACCAGAATATAATTAAAGACAGTGTGATACATTGGGGAAAATATAACATCACTGAAAATGTATCTAGAAGTTGTCAAGTGATAACCAAATCTGCTGTGTAAATTTTTACTGCTGTGTGCTGTGGAGCTGAAACCAACTCATAGCTGACCCTCCAGTAAGTTTTCAGAAGCAGTAAATGGCCAAGGAGGAGAATGCCCATATTTCTCCCATGGAACAGCCAGTGGATTAGAAACATAGACCTTTAGGATTGCAGCACAGCTTCTTACCACTAGGCCAACAGAACGCCCTAAATTTTTACTGTTGTTGTGTACCGTCGAGTCAGAACCAATCCATAGCTGATCCTCTGTTGGGTTTTCAGAGGCAGTTAATCACACGGGAGGAGAGTGCCCATCTTTTGCCTGAAAATTTTTACTAGCAAAAAAATTTTAAAAATTATTTACAAAATAATCAAGCCATAGCATAGTTTAGCCTGTGAACTGTAGTTTACAGACCCTGTTTCAGTTATTGTGTTTTTCAGAATTAACACACTCTAAAAGAAATATCACCATAAAATATTATAAAGTTCATATACTTAGTAATTTCTTAGACAAAAGAACTTTTGTAGTAATGAGAGTGAGATTTTTAAAATATCATCAAGTAAATGCATAGATGAACAGTCCCAATGGGAGTAACTAATTGAAAATCACTTAGAGAATTTACATAGAGGAGAAAGCCTAAAAACTATTCTCATGTTATCTATGAAGTTAGGTTTTAAATTGTTCCCAAATAGCCCATTCTCTCCTTTTAATTTAATTGTGCTCATTTAAAAGCTTTCTGTTGAAAAGCGGTCAATGAAGACTAATTTTTAAAATAAAATTTAGTCAGAGTGAAAATCGTGTTCCAGTCAGTTGAAGTACATGAATATAGCATTAACTCCTAAATGTTGTGTTAAATTTGGACTCAGCTTTAAGAGTAAATGTAGGAAAGCTTGACTCTTAATATTAGAATTTTAGAGGTTTATCTGTCGGGTGGAATAGCTGCTTAGAAGGAAAGCAGGTCCATCAGGCCCTAACCATCTCATTATAGGATGTGGCGTGAGCCCTTTTTCAGCAATGTGGCTTACCCTTGAAAGGAAAGCTGGGCTTTATTTTTCCTCAGACTAGACTTTGATAATGCAGTGGGGCTATATTAAAGCCACACACATGCAGTAATTCTGTTACAGATTCCCTAGGTAACTCGGACACGTAATAATGTCATGGTTTCATTTGGTATTACATGACAAGAGACAGTGCAGTTGGCACAGGACAGAGCAGAGTTTAGGGCTGTTGTACATAAGGTCGCTATGAGTCGCAAGCGACTCGATGGCACATAACAACAACAACAACACATTATTGAGAATATCCACAGTAGAACATGCACCAGCTCAATAGTGTTTACATGTACAATTCATTGACACTGACAGCATTAATAATAGCAGAAACGGTGTATGGGGCAAAGGAAGTATGAGAATTCCAACTACATTAGATTTTACAAGATTGCTCAGTAGACCAAAGAAATATTCACTCTCTTGTAGAAACTCTACATGTGACAAACTAGAAATACTGCAACAACCATTCCCTAGGTGATGCAAACGATGGAAGTTTGTTGCTGCTAACTGAAAGACTGATAGATGAAGTCCACCCAATGCTACGTTGGGACAAAAATCTGACAATCTATTTGAAAAATAACCAGTCGTCGAAGCTCTTCTGCCCTAACACACACGGGTTGTCAGGAGCTAGACTTAACTACACCACAGCCGGTGGTGGGAGTGGGATGTGAGAAATTAGAAATAATACAACCGTAGAAAAGAAATCAGCAGTTAGCATATGTTGCTCGGCGGCAGAGATGACAGTATTTTTTTAAACAAGAATGAACCTAAAAAAAAAAAAGTAAGAAAGAATGAACCTAAAGAAGATAGAATTGATACAGGGTTTAATATGTTAAGCTCCCTTAAATCCTTAGTTGTTTAAGTGAAGACAGCTATCAAGAGACACAAGACTTTTTCCAAAAGATTTTTCCAAATTTTCTGTGCAAGAAAATGAACTCAGTCATTTAAAAAAAAAGAAGAAGTCAATTGATGGAATGCAGGTAATAAGGATAACAGGTATGGCTTTCCTAAAACTTTTAAGAAATTAACAGTGTTGAAAAAAAATGAACAGGTTATACATGGAAAAAATACACGGTGTATCATTTTATTTAAAAACACATAGAGTATCTTGTCATGTAATACCAAGTGAAACCTTGACATTATTACGTGTCCGAGTTACCTAGGGCATCTGTAACAGAATTACTGCATGTGTATGGCTTTAAAGAACAGACATTTTTCACACAGATCTGCGGCTTAAAGACCAAATTAGGCTCCCAGCCAAGTCGCTTTCTTCCTTGGTTCCTTGGCAGTGCTCACCTGGCAGGTGTTGGCAGTAGGGTGTACTGCAGAGTCAACTGACCCACAGCTGACCCTCTGGCAAATTTTCAGAGGCAGCTAATCTCACAGGGAAGAGATTATCCATCCTTCTCCCATGGAGCAGCTGGTGGCCTCCAACCACATGCCTTTGGGATTGCAGCACAGCTTCTTGCCACTAGGCCACCAGAGCTCCCTAGCATGTGTTGCCACCTGTGTACTTGGATCTCTGGATCTGTGACTCAGAAGTGATGAGTTGGAGGCTTCACCCTGCATTGGTATGACTTCCACTGACTGATAGATTAATTGATTACATTATATTGCACTGAGGAAGGTGATTTCATTATCTTACATCCACAAGTGTAGAGATCAAGATTGCAAGACAGAAAAAGAATTGATGCCTTTGAGCTGTGGTGCTGGAGAAGAGCACTGAACATCCCATGGTCCATCAAGAGAAAAACAGATAGATATGTCTTGGAGAGGGTGCAGCCAGAATACTCACTGGACACAGGAATGATGAGGCTTTGCCTCACAAGCTTGGAGCATGTTGCTAAGAGGGGCTGCTCCTTGGAGAAGGACATGATGTTGGGAAGGGTGGAGGGTCAGCAAAAGAGACCCTCAACCAGGTGGATTGACACAGTGACTGCTGCAGTGGACTCTTGTATGTCAGGAAGTATGAGGTGCTGCAGGACAGAACAGGTTCAGATCTTTTGTTCATAGGGTCACTATGAGTCACACTTGACTCGATGGCACCTAACAACAACAACAACAACCTAATAAACTATTGAAAATCCACATGACAGAAGCCAGTGTAGGAGCCATCAGTGTGCATGTGTTGCTGGTGCCACCATGGAAGAGTGGTTTGGTTCTTTCTGGAAGCCATTCTGGTGATCCATGTTGTTAGATACCATCGAGTTGGCCCAACTTCTGCCACCTTCCTACAACAGAAGGAAGCACTGCTTGATTCCGCACCCATCTGGAGCCGTGCCTGAGCCCATGGTTGCAGCCACTGTGTGTGTCTCATTGTGGGTCTTCCTCTGTTTCACTGCTCCTCCGCTTCGCCCAGAATGGTGCCCTTTTCCTGACCTGGTCCCTCCCAATAACATATCCAGGACGAGTGAGACAAAGCTTATCATTCTCACATCTAAGCAGTGTTCTGGCTGGAAATTCCTTTCTGCCCTTTCATCCAACATTATGTTGGTTTTACTAGAAAACTCCCTCACAAATGTTGCATGCACATTGTGTTCATATTTTCTCTCTTTCCAGCTCAAACAGCTGCTGCTGCTGCTCCAAGCTCAGCAAGAGATGTGGGCTTAACTTCACAGCTTAAGAAGTTGCAAGAAGCCATTAAGCAGAGAACAAAAATAGAAATTGGTGACATTGTCCGAATCAGAGGCTATGTCCGCATGTACAGAGAAGAGCGAGAAATTCATGCAACCACATATTGTGAGCATAGAATATTTCTGCCAGTTGGTTGTTAATTCTGTGTGTGTATCCACTAAACTCTTGTGTAGCCAAAATTAAACTTTCTAGAAGGTCAAATGAGAATATATAACTAATGCCGGAAATTACATTACATAATTTACTATGTTGCATAGCATACTTTGTTTAGAAATGTAGCATTCTTAATAGTATTTTGAAGATAAATCTCTAAATTAGGAAATATAGTGAAGGCCTTACTGTATACAATGTCTCATTTTATTTTGGATAACCTAGTAGAGTTTCTAAAGGTTTTAAATTAGTTTGGAACCCTAGAATGTGAGGTTCCACCTTTCTATCCATGAAGACAAAATGGTCTCATTCTTTCAGATTGTGGGGGTTTCTTGACTATTATTGGATCCCTTCACTTTAAACGGAACTGCTAATCAGAACTAGTTGAGTAGCGTCCTTAGCACTGTTGTGGCTGGTTTTCAATTAGCAATCTCAAGGAAGGGTCCTGATAGCCACTAGAGTAACAGATGCGTTAGTAAGGTAATGTGCTTTCCCCAGTCCTAAGCCGCTCTCTGGCAAAGCCTTTGCCGCTTAGGGAATCCAGTTCTGTCTCACAGGATAATTGGGAACCACTTAGTGCTTTGAGACTGTAATGATTTTTTTGGCCTCTGCATGGAAGAGATCCATTGAGCTTCTTAGCAGCAATTTGGGCATAGAAAGTAATTATTTTAGTGTCATTTCTGTGGCATCTTTCCCCCCTGACTTGTTAGACAAAGTGGATGATCCTGTGTGGAGCATTCAGATTTCAAGGATGCTTGAGCTGCCTGCTATCTACAGAAAAGTTTATGACCAGCCTTTCCGTAGCCTGGCCCTAGAGAAAGAAGCAGCAGTAAGGTAAGTTGGGACTTCTCACTGCGAAAAATGTGGCCACAGCCGTGAAGCCAAATGATAGGAGCCCAGATGCTGTGGGGTTGGCCAGGGCTCAACCCCTGCGTTATGTGTGTATCCACTTTTCTTATATGTAAATGGCAATAATAATAGTACAGAGTTTGTAGGATTATTGTGTGACAATTGTTGTTGTGTGTTGTAGAGCCAGAACTGACTTACAGCTGACCCTTTGGCGGGTTTTTAGAGATGGCCTGTCCTCTCCTGCAGAGCAGCTGGTGGATTCGAACCACATGCCTTCAGGATTGCAGTGCTGCTTTTTGCCACGAGGCTACCACAGCTCCCTGCGTGAAAATTAGTTATATATGTATAATTGTAATCCCTAAAGAAGTGAGAGTACAGAAAAAAATATTTGAAAAAATAAATAATGGCTGAGATTTTTTCCAAATTTTGCAAAAATGTTAAAATGCCAAAATCCAAGGAGTTTAATAAAACCTGAAGAAACAAAAAGAAAACAATACCAAGGCACATTAATAATAACTGAAACTACCTCAGAGGTCCCCAGCCAGGGGTGATTTTGCCCTGTCAGGGGACATGTCATAATGTCTGGATTGGTTTGATTTGGTTGTTTAAAACTGTTTTGGAGAAAAGCTACAGACGAAAGGTCAATAATGTTGTTAAATATTCAGTAACTCACAGGGCAGCCTCCACAATGAAGGATGATCCGTTTTGATACTTCAAATAGTGCTGAAGTTGAGAAACACTAATAAACTGCCATTATCAAACCACTTTAAAACCACTGCTAAGGAAAATCTTAAGATCATCTTCTTGACATGTATTCTTTATTCTTGACAAAATAGAAAATGAAAGACACAGGGATATGTGACTTTTTGTAACTAACTGACCATATTGCAAACTAGGCGGGGTGGGGCACCTAGAAGTAAATGCCTCTAGGCCTTCAGAGCTGTTTAGAGCAGATTTCAGAACATAAGGATGGTTGCTCACATCCTTGTGAAAAGCCCTGTAACCTGTAGTGTGGAGTTAATGATGTGATGTGTTTTCACTGTTAGACTGTACCACACAGACCAACTGGTTCTGACTCTTGGTGACCCGGTCTGTGTTCGAGTGGACCTGTGTTCCATAAGGTTTTCAATGGCTGATTTTTCAGAAGTAGAATGCCAAGCTGCTCTTCTGAGGTGACTCTAGGTAGACTTGAACTTGCAATGTTTGTGTTACCTCCAAGCATACGGTTCACATCATACAGGAACTCCCATGATAATTAGTGCATGTTGAATTACAAGTTTGTGTTTTTGGAGCCCTAGGCAGCACTGTGAAACAATACATGTAGAATTCCGTAAGGACTGCATAACAGGGATGCAAGTAGAGGATGTCATGGTGAGTCAGATAAGTCAATCACAAGAAGACAAATAGTGTATGAAATCACTGTTTTAAAAAAATAAACACACACAGCATCATTGCATTTTTACCAGGTATGGGCTGGGAGAAGGGAATAAAATTAGTGAATAGATTACAGACGGGTGTGGGAGGGGAATACAAATTAGTAAATAGATGATAGGTACATAAGATGAGAGACACAAAAAGCAGTGTACAGTTGGGGGTGATGGATGCCATCACTGAAGAAAGACACAGTGAGCGAGGTACAGAGAGGTTGGTGGGCATCAGTTACAGGGGGAGTGTGATTATGTTGCGTGTGTTGAAATTTATGGCATTTAACAAAATGTGTATAAATGGTTGAAAGAAAATGAACTTGTTTTGTAAACCTTCATTTAAATCACAGTTTATAAAATTGTGCATGCATACGTATCATAAAAGTTTAAATATAAAGGAGTTCTGGTGGCCTAGTGGCAAGAAGCTGCACTGCAATCCCAGAGGCCCGTGGTTCGAATCCACCTGATGCTCTGCTGGAGAAGGAGGGGCAATCTCCTCCTGTACCATTCACATCCAGTTTGGCAGTACACACACACAAAAATAATAAAATTTTAAAAAATTTATTTAAAAAGTTTAAATATGCTATTATAAAAGACAAAGGCATAAGATTGTATATCAAATACTCTCTCTGTTGGGGGGGAGGAAAGTGCAACAATGAAAGAATGGAATTCCAAAATCTCTGTAGATGTTCATTGAAATTAATAAAAAAAAATAAATAAAAAACCAAACCAAAACAAAAAAACCTTACTATGCTGTCATATTAAAATATTTGCTAAAACAACTGTTGTTGACCTAAAAAAAAAAAAACCACCAAAAAAATGCTCTCTGTAGTAAGAAACTAACCCAAGAGAAAGAAGAATTTGGTAAGAAAGCTGAGTTGCAATCCCGAAGGCACACAGTTCGAATCCACCAGCTGCTCCTCAGTAGAAGGACGGTCTCTTCCCATTAACTGCCTCAGCCTGATGGTATAAAACACCAGTATATACATAAGAGCTCTAGTGACCTAGTGGTAAGGAGTCGTGCTGCCAACCCAAGGGTAAGTGGTTCAAGTCCACCAGCTGCTCCACAGGAGAAAGATGGGCAGTCTCTTCCCATGTGATTCTGAAAACTCGCTGGAGGATCAGCTGTGAGTTGGTTTTGACTCGGTGACACACAGCAGGAATATGTACATGAAGGAGCTCTGGTGGCCTAGTGTTAAGGAGCCACATTACTCAAAGGCACATAACAATAACAACAACAATATATGCATAAAGGAACTCTGGGAGGAGATAGAATCAATAGCAGATGGGTAGGATGGAGATTTTCATAATGTGCTCTTTAATTTTTTAGCATATTACATTTTAAAAAATTCAAGCTGTAGACTTTACAAGTTAAAGTTAGAAGTGAAACATGCTGGGGGTTTTTTATGAGAGATTACCATAGTTGATAACTTCAAAATTTATTTTCCTTTTTTTTTTCTCCTGTGTAGACATATCTATCCACCCAACTAGTGTATAGATGGATTGTGATTTACTTTTTACAAAAGTGAGACCTTACCCTGCATGCTTTTCTGCAGCTTACTTTTTTTTAAAAAAAAAATTTTATTTTATTATTGTGTGTGTGTATCGTCAAATCAGATCTGACTGGTACAGGAGGAGATTGTTCCTCCTTCTCCAGCAGAGAATCCAGTGGATTTGAACCGCGCACCTCTGGGATTGCAGTACACCTTCTTGCCACTAGGCCACCAGAGCTCACCTGCAGCTTGCTTATTTTCCTCTCTTCATTTATTATGAATTTCTTTGTTAGCTCGCTTAGTTTGGCTTCATTCTTTTAAGCAACCACACAATGTTTACTGTATGACTTAGACTTTGTCTAAAATCAAGCAGGACTTTTAGTGTTGTGTTCTAGCTAAATTTCAACTTGATGCACATCAGCAAGGAAAGAAGGTGGTTTTCTGCAAGGATTTTAAAAACCTTTCCTCTTCACAGCAACCCAGGCACCCTGGACCTTGCCAGCCTCATACATTTGCTGAGTGAAAAAGCCAAAGAATTCCTCATGGAGAACAGAGTGAAAACCTTTTACCAGCGGGAGTTGGAAATGGTGGAGTCTTTGATAACCCTAGCCAACCAGCCTGTGATTCACAGTGCCTCCTCTGACCTGGTAAGTGTGTCATGCCCACATGACACTGTGAATCCTCTCCAGATGTGGCTAATGGGCGTGGTCGATGTGACCATCGAGGTGAATGTTCACAGGAGAGGACCCAGGGGTCAGGGCTTGTGGTTCTGCCACATGTCACAAGCTGTTCTGTTCTGGAAAGGTCACTGAACAGCAAGAATGTGAAATGAGAATGCACCCACCTTTTCCTTCTCTTGACTGAAATTAACCTCATTGGCTTAATCTTTGGGTGGGAAAGAATGTAATAGCCTAAGATTCTTAGTACTTAGTTCTAAGGATTCATTGAGATGCATATTTAATCTCAGCAGGTACTAAATGAGGGGAAAGTAGACAGGAAGATGTAATTATCATTCTGAAATTATTAATCAAGCTCTTAAACTTGAACCTGAATTAAGATTTTGTAAATGACTTGCTTTCTCTTCTTAGAATAAAGGTTAATCTGTGGTGATTTAGTTAGCATAAAGACTCAGTTGTAGTTAGTAAGTAAAAACTTCAAGAAAATATTTCAAATACAGCAGTTTCTGGATTGCAAATAAATGCTGTTTCTAGGTCCTATTAGGCACAGTTCACAACTAACTATCAGCTATTTGTCTTAGTATATACTATAATATAGAGGTTATCTTTTTAGGCATGTTGTTGTTGTTGTTGTTGTTGTTAGGTGTTGTCGAGTCATAGACGACTCATAGCTGACTCATAGCAACCCTATGAACGAAAGATCTGAACGCTTGTATAACTTTGATCGTTTCTCCGAGTCCATAGTGTTTCCAGAGGCAACTTTTTTTGGAATAGTAAACATTAAACACTTCCCGATACCTAAAAGTGTTTAACATAATCATAATAAAACAGTAATAATAATGTTTTGGAGAACTTCACAAAATAGTGCCCGTTTGTTATGATAAGCCTTTATCTATACCTCAGATTTTTCATATAATTGGCTCTGCACTGCTTGGTTCATGGATACAGGTTCTCTGTCAGCCCAATGTTTGTAACCTGAGGGTTGCCCATCAGTTTTTCAGTTGTTCTTGTTTTTCATTAGTGTTATAGGTTAACTTTAATTTTATGTTGGTTGGTTTGTTTGTTTTCTCAATTTGCTTGCTCATACACATTTGAGACTTTGGATTTAGGCTTTCCCTTTCAGGGCCATTTTGTAAGGTCTTTTGTTATTGAAACACAACTCATTCATTCATTTGTTCCTTTATTCCACCAGGAATAATCATCTTTCTTTCCCCCTGACATCCATTCCTTTGGCCACTTGCTCCTTCAATATTTCCTGTCTCATGATATCAGTAGCATTTGTTTCTTGACCTGCCTCTTCCTCCACTGGAATCTACACTCTGTAAGATAAGAGGATACTACTTCCTTTTCTTTTAAACACAAGTAAGAGCATGCTAAACACTAAGCTTTGCTTAGCTATGCAGTGATCAGTGTATCTTATAGGCCCATTCGTAACAGTCCATGTAGATTCATTGCTATTTAATAATCTTTTTTCCCCATAACTAGTTTAACCAGTGTCGCTTTGTTGGACTGTTTGGTTTTTGGGGTTGTTTTCTTCCAGTCTTTTGCAGTTGCCAAGAGGGCTTCTGTGTCAACTCTCATCTCATAACAGAAATTATTGTTCATCATCCTGGTGGAACAGATATTGAATCACCATTCTAACCTCCCAGGTTCCATGCCTGCTTCTCAGTTGTGTGAGCACACCTAATTACCTCTTCCTGGCAACAGGCCGTGTGCTCGGTGACCCACAGTTTCATACACGGAGATGAGGGATAGCATTTCAGGAAACACCCGCGAAGAGGGTCACGACTGGGCGCTTGCTTCTCTCCCAGGTTTTGCTTCTGAACAGTTGCAGCCCTCCAGCTGTCTGTTGACAGCAAGATTGACCCCTCTCCACATTTAATCATTTAGAAGAGGCTCACTGCCAAGTTGGCCTCCCAGGGCTCTTGATGACCCCACTGGCATGCTTGGAAGGAAACGAAAGCTTAGTGAAGACAATATCCTTCCCAGGAAGCCAGCTCTTTCTTCAATGATAGCTGTAATTAAGTGGAGACTTAGCATTCTTTGAAGACTAAAAGGCTCTTCCAATTCAGAATGATCCTTGGGCAAGTTTTGGCATGATGCCTTTTAAAAAAACTGTTTGGAGCCATAACTGTGTTTAGAAAGAAATTAATTTGGAGCCATCTTTGTTTTGTCTTGGAAAAACCTCTTCTCAATCAATTATGAATCATTCCCTTATATTGTTCTGGTTGGAGAGGTCACTGCCGTGAAATTAAATTCTCTTTAATGAAGCCCGGGAAGAATAAAGCTGCCTTACAGTAGCATCGAAACTCTAGATCCTTTGGCATTTTCTGTGTGTACAGATGAGACAGCATAACAAGAAATGATGATGGTGAAGTAGTTTAAAGGCCAAGGAGAATGAGCTTGGATGTTAGACTTCTATCCAGGCCTCTGCCCCGCCCCCAATCATGGCCTTCCTTAAAAATTCAGAAACATGATAAGCAGAACTTGCAAAGCCATTGTCTCTGTGACAGCTGAATGGATGTCACGTTTGTTTGGGAATGAAGACTATATATACTTCAGAGATCCACCCAGTTCCCGACCTAATGTGGAAGAGGCTTGGTCAGGCTTAGCAGGTTCAGCCTGTAGCTGCTTTTACCTGGGGGCAATGTCAGTTTTCTGAGTCAGAAGAATCTGTCATTGATTGCCCTGTTTTAAAAAAAAGACAATAAGGACACATTTTAGTCTACAAAAGCTACTGCTTAGGAGAGAAGATTGGAAGCTTTGCCCTTGAGACTGGCAGTTTTTATAACCAAGCAAAGGAAATATCTCCAAGGGCAGCTGAGGCAAATGTTTTTGGGACGGAAGTTTCGCATACTGTTTATATTTACAGAGCCATTTCTGTCAAGCCCTCCCCTTTCATGGCTCAAATTGGGCTTTTCATGCCCTTGGCCTTGATGATGATTCTTGCTGCTTCATCTTTTTGTAATCCTAAAGGAGAGACCAGGTTTTCTGTGTGAGCTGAGAACTGGGGCTCATTGCTGGGGCAGTGGTAGAATTTTCACCTTCCATGCAGGAGACCACGGTTTAGTTCCTGGCCAGTGTGCTTCACCCATGGTTACTATCTGTCTGTCAGTGGAGATTCGTTAGTTGCTGTGACACTAAGCAGATTTCAGGAAAGCTTTCAGGTGGAGATAAACTAGGAAGAAAGCCCTAATGATCTATTTCTGAAACTCAGGCAATGAAAATGGCAGGGATCAGAGTGATGTGCTCTGCAGGTGGTCATGGGAATGAAGCGGCACAGGGCAGCATTCAGTTGTGGCGGGCACAGGCTTACCATGCATCAGGGGCCACTTTCCAGCAGTGATTCCATGACAACCACTGCTAACTAGTTTCCAAGACTTCTGTCAATGAGAGAGAGAAAAAACCCACTCAATCCTTAGGATTCTAATGTTAAATGGAATGAAGATGGCAAAACTTGGCATGAGGAAAATCAAGTAGTCGTTCTAAAGGTTGGTTAAGGAGCCTGCACCCAATTTCTTTAAGTAAGAACACTCATGTAAAATGAAAAATAACTTTGCCATAAGCCCTCTTGAATTCAAAAGTGTGAGGATGAGGATACTAGGAAAGGTGTTTATTCTAAACACACCCACATTCTCTTCCTGCCCGTGGGAGTCGTCAACTATTTCTCAGCCTTTCTCTCCCTACCATAACCTGGAATGTTTGCCAGCTTTTAGGTCCTACTGTTATAACAGTCAGGTTCTCTAGCTTTTCTATAAAGGAAAAGCATAGACAGTTTTATTAAGAATATTGGGTTTTCATCTTCAGCCCAGGAAGCCTGCTTGTGTTGTACATTGTCACCAGGATGGACTAGATTGGTAAAATGCCCCTTTGGAGATTTCTTAAAAAAAAAAACAAAAAAAACCCAACTAAGTTTTTGGGAATAGAACTGTCAACACCTGAGACCATTGATCGAATTCTTACCTCACCCTAGCCCTTTGAGGAAATGTCATCAGCACATCTCACCCACCCTCTTTTTCAACATCTATTGGTACTTCCTCAAACAGAGAGCCTTTTAATAAAAGAAATTTTTTAAATTGATTGTGTATCTGTTTATGGCATCTAGGACTTTGCTTTCAAACACTCTGCAGCATATCTTTGGAGCTCCATTCTTTCATATTTTTTAATACTAGTTTATTTACAAAATTCAACTACATTGTTTTTGACAGCAGATTCTTCCAATTTCCCTCACCTCCCAACCCATCAAATTGTACAGCTCCATGATTAATTCTTCCCCCTGCACACCCTCATCCCTCTGCTACCACTTTCCCCCACCCCCCCTGGATCCATCTACTCATTCTACAATAATGGTTTTACACAGTATTTGTTCTTGTGGGACTGAGTTAGTCCATTCAGCATAATGCTCTCCAATCCCTCCTCCCAAGTTAGGTAATAATTTACAAATTACATGGAGCTCCATTCTTGATGACTTCTTGAGAAATTTCAAATTATAAATTGATGTTCATCTCCAGGGACAAGTGTTTCGCCACCATTTTCTTAGTGTTGTGAATAAATTCCCTGTGGAATATCAAGAAGCCTGCAGCATTTCTAGTAGGGTCTTTCTCTTCATTCATTTCATTAATGTTGAGGATAAGAAATAGGTTGACCTGGTACCTCTTTGAGCAAGCCTGGCTCTTAGAATAAAGAAGAAGCATGGAAACAAATTGCAGCCGAGGCACCTTCTACTTTCCTTTACTACTGTTCTTTGCTTCACTCCAGGACTTATTTCCACTGTCAGCCTGAGAGGCCCCGCTTAGACACGTTCCTTAACAGCCGTTTGCCTCAATCATTGTCCATTTGACACTGATTGCCCTCTTGACTCCCAGATTATTTCAATGTGTAGAAAATGCCGTGAAGTCTGGGGTGAGATTAGAGATAGCCACAATTTCTATGAAGGAAGGAGGTGATGTGTCCACAGTGTTGTTCTTGGCTACCCTGGAGCTGGTCTCCCACTTGTCACACCAGAACAGTGCACAACAGAACAAGCACTGCCCAGAGCTGCCGCGTTTGCCGGATCGGTTGTGGATTGAGTCGTGATCCATAAAACCTTCCCTGATCAGCTTTCAGGAGAAGATCTTCAGACTCTTCTTCCTGCTCCACCTCAGTCTGGAAGCTCTGCTGAAGCCTCGTTAGCATCACAGCAACACAGAAGCCTGGACGGACAGGCCCTGGAGTTCATTGACTGGGACTCAAACCAGCTCTTCCTAATGGCAGGCTCCAGTCCTTCCACTGAATGATCAGTGTTCTGGGTCTGTTCAAAACAAAATCAAAGATCATACACCAGTGAGGGTAGCTTTCTGGCTTTATACACCATAGGATGAAACAAGAAAGTTCTGGCTGTGTTGTGAAACAGTTTCCAAGTGTGATACAGCTGGAGCAAACTTCTGTCCTTAAATCCCAGCCTTGCAAGGCCTGAGCAAACCAGGATCTTTTTGACTCAGCAGAAGAAAAAGCTCATCGGGCAAATTCCTTACCCACTTGGCCTAGGGAGTTGCTCTCCAGTTCTGGGAAGTGGGACTAACAGCATTACTCCTCCCCCCCACCCCTTTCTCTCTCCCAACAGGTGGGATTTAAGAATGAGACGACGTCCAAGGCAATTCATAGTATATTTAAAAATGCTTTACAGCTGCTCCAGGAAAAAGGACTTGTTTTCCAGAAAGAAGATGGTTTTGACAATCTATACTATGTAAGATATCTTTGCTTTTTTTTCCCTTTATTTTTCATAGCTCCAGTTGTAAGTCTATTCTTTAAAAACATCTATTTTTTAAAAAAAACCAATGAATCCTTATGAAAGTATATAAAGTTAAAAGTAGAAGCTACCTTTATCTCTCCTAAACGCACTTTTAGGGATGCATCCTTCTACACATTTATGTGCACATTTCTAAATGCACATTACAAATATACACTCCGGTGACTTTTTTCACAAAAAATATAACCCTGCTTTAAGTCGAGGTTTCTCAGCCTCCGTGCTATTAGCATTTTGAGTTCGATGATTCTTTCTGGAGGAGCTCCCTGATGAATTGTGAGATGTTTAGCAACATCCTTGACTTTTATCTATTTAACATCAGTAGCACCTCCCGGTTGTGACACTCAGAAATGTCTCCAGACATTGGGAAATGCCCATGTCCCCAGGGGCAGTTGAGAACTACTGCTCTAATAATACTCAGCATCTTCCTTTTTTTTTTTTTTGTACCAAAATATTGCATGTAGATATCTTTACGGGTTAGTATTTATAAGCACATTATGTTGTTAAGTGCTGTCAAGTCAAAACCAACTCGTAGTTGACCCTCCAGCAGGTTTTCAAAGGCAGTAAATCACACAGGGGAAATTGACCATCTTTTCCCCAAACCTCATGCCCCTGGGTTGGCAGCATACTCCTCACCCATGAGGCTACCAGAGCTCACTTATAAATAAATAAACCTCCCCCCCCCTTTTTTTTGTTTTGTTTTAAACACCAACCTGATATTTCTCTGAGTTACTGATACTTGCTCTATGTTTTTAAAGCATTTTTTGTCTTGGTATTTAACTTGGTTCCAACCTGTCACTCTCACAAATACTATTGCTTGAATGTTTAAGCCCAGCCACCTTTGTGGACTACTATAAATATTCCTGCAAGAAAAAAAGAACTTTGTAAATGTTCATTAAAATTATTAAAAAGAAAGAAAGAACTTGCCAGATAAATGTATATGCAATACAGCTTTTAGTCAGCAGAGCCTGACTGGCCTCCCAACAGGCTGTTGCAGTTGACATTCCCACAAGTGTAAATGTTTGCTTATTGTCTATTGTAAGGGTCACTTCTCACTAAACCAGTTGCCAACAAGTTCGTTCCGACTTGTCATAGCCCCCTCCTGTGTCAGAGTGGAACTGTGCTCTTTCGGGCTTTCATAAGAAGGACATCAGCAGGCCTTTAGTCCAAGGCAGCTTTGGCTGGACTCGAACCTTCAGCCTTTCACTTAGCAGTGAGAATGCATTTGTACCACCCAGTTACTCCTCACTGGCAAAACAAAACAAAAAGTCAAACCCTCTGCCACAGAGTGAATTCTGACCCATACCAACTCAGGGGAGTAGAACTGCGTCTTCATCCTCCTGCACCGGGGGGTAGGGGTCGGGGGTGGGGTGTCAAACAGCTGACCTTTCAGTTAACAGCTGAATACTTAACCACTGCACCACCTTTTCTTCACTTTGCAATTAAAAAAATTTCAAACTCTTGCTATTGAAGGAACCAGGCTGAAATCTGACCTCCTTGTGGCCACCAGTGTGTCTGGCATTTAAGAATAATTTTCCTAGAGACATTAGGGGAGCTCTGGTGGCCTAGTGGCAAGAAGCTGCACTGCAATCCCAGAGGCGCACAGTTCGAAGCCACCAGATGCTCTGCCGCGGAAGGAGGGACAATCTCTTCCTGTACCAGTCAGATCCAATTTGACGATACACACAAAAATAATAATTAAAAAATATATAAAAAAAGAATAATTTTCCTAGAGACAGACGAAGACCCCAAATCATGCCAGAAGTGACATCACGTGGGGATGCTTCCCGAGGGCCAGCTCCCTTCCCAGGACATTTTCCTGATGTAGATTTGCCTGACTAATTCTCTGGCTTATTGTTGCTAGCTTCCATAAAGTTGACTACAATTCACAGTGATCCTACAAAGAACCTTGGATTGCTAGGTGGCCTAGTGGCAAGTAGCTATACTACAATCTCGCTAAAGAACTCTAGGGAGCTCTGGTGGCCTAGTGGCAAGAAGCTACACTGCAGTCCTGAAGGTACACCTTTCGAGGCCACCAGTTGCTCTACAGGAGAAGGATGGGCAATCTCCTCCCATGCAATTAACTGCCTCTGAAAACCCGCTGGAGGGTCAGCTATGGGTCAACTTATACAGTACACAACAACAACAACTAAAGAACAGATCTATCCTGCACCATCCTCACAAGCTCAGATATGCTTAAACCCATCATTGCAGTCTCTGTGTCAGTCCACTTGGTGAGGGTCTTCCTCTCTTCCCGTGACCCTCCACCCCTCCCAGCATAAAGTCTTTTATCCAAGGCCTGGCGCCTCCTGACATCATGTCCAAAGCATATGAGGCAAAGTTTTACCATCCTTGCCTCTAAGGAGCACGTTGGTTGCACTTCCTCCAGGACAGATGGCATTGTTGTTTTGGCAGTCCGTGGGAGAGTCAGTACTCTTCTCCGACACTGCCCACCACCTACTGCCATTGAGGCAATTCCAATACACAGTGACCCTTTGGGAGAGAATTTAACCACCCCATAGAGTGTCCAAGGCTGTAATCTTTACACAGGCAGATGGCCTCATCTTTCAGCCAGAGAAGCTGGTGGATTTGAATTCATAGTTCAAACCTTTTGTTTAGCAGCCAAATGCCTTAACCACAACCCTACCAGAGCTCCTTTGTCAAACAGTATTCAGATATATTTTTATAGGGGTCTTCCAGTCTATGTAAGGGGTGAGTGCAGCCCCTCTCCTTCCAGGAGGAGGAGCACCGGGTGTGAGTGTGTGCTTCCTGTGAGGCTGCAGAAGGTCTCTTTGGGCTCCCCTCTGGGACCCACATTCACTGCATCCTCTCTGGCCCTGGACCTCTTGCTCTTTAGAGAGGAGCGTTTCCTGAGAAGCAGCAGGGCCGCAGGCAGCTGGCCAGGGCCAAGGAGTGGCAGGGCTGGGCACTTCCTCCTGTGAATCATGATGAGTTAGAATGGGGTGATCGAGCCACAGAGTTCTTTTCCCCAGAATCACTGGCCCCTTCTCTGGGTTCACTCTTCCCCTTCTGCCTCATTGGCTGGCCTTGGAGGTTTCCTGTCTCCAGAGGCTGTGCCTAAGGGAAGTTGTTATCATACAATGTCAGTACTTTTATTTGTGTAGTGATTTCCAGCCTGAGCAATCCTCGCACACATTACCTTATTTAATCTTCACTGTAACCTTGTGAATTAAGGGAAGGCAGGCGTTAGTAACACAGTCCAGCTCTATTAGTTCAGGCAGACAAGCTTTCCTGGCGTCTCTAAGTGGAAACTTCCCACTGCGTTTGGTGGCATGCTTTTTCTTCTCTGCCTTCCTCCCTCCCTTCCTCTCTCATTTCCTTCCTTCCTTCCTTTTTATTTTTTGTTCTTGTTGCTGTTAGATTTACCATTGTAAAGGTGACCATTGCACCCATTCAGTTCCTGCATTCCACTTACCTGAACTTGTTGTGAAAGGAACTGGATTCTGTTGCCTTTGAGAACAGAAAGCATTTCCATAGGTATTTACTCTCTTGCTAGCACTTCTTTGTCTTTGTTTTTCACTGTGGGGAAAGAAGAAAAATAATGAAGCATAAAACAGTTGTCAGGAACCAGAGGAATTTTTTTTATCAATGAGAAAACAAAAAATCTTACCACTGAACCTATAGACAACATCATGATAGATGGAGAAAAGATTGAAACTGGTAGCAACTTCATCTTACTTGGATCTACAATTGACACCCTTGGTACAAGCAGTCGGGAAATCAGGAGATACATTGCACTAGAAAACCAAATTCTTGAGCAATGATGTCAGTTTGAGGACTTAGGTGTGTCTGATTCAGGTGATAGTCTTTCTGACCACTTGCTATACAGCTGAGCGGTGGACAGTGAAACAGGATGGCAGAAGAATTGATACTTTAGAGCCGTGGTGTTGGAGAAGAGTACTGAACAATCCCATGGATGAGTAAAAACAAAAAAAAAATGTCTTGGAAAAAGTGTAACCATTGTGCTCCTTAAAGGCAAATATAATAAAGCTTCTCCTCACATACTTTGGACATGTTTCTAGGAGAAGCTCTTCCTTGGAGAGGGGCATGATGCTAGAAAAGGCAAAGGCTCAGCATTTGGGGTGCAAGAAGAATGATGGTTATCATGAAATCTTTACAAATCATCCTAAATACTCATTTGGGAGTCTGAATGACACCTTGTCTGTTCAGGCTGCTTTCTCTGAATGGTTTTTTCCTATGTAGGTCACCAGAGAAGACAAAGAACTTCACAGAAAGATCCGCTGTATCATTCAGGAAGACTGTCAGAAGCCAAATCGTAAGTGGTGATAACATATATGTTACTCTCTAGCATGTTGGGAGGGGACGGTCCCTCTCACTGGAGCTCTGGACAGAGAAGAGACCTGAGGTGTTTTCCCACGAGTGCCCGGGATTGGGGGTGATTAGTTAAGGTACTGGATCTACCTGAGCCTCACTCGTCCTCTCTTTGATAACTGGTGAGGTAGCACGTTGTCCTGACTTTGACTGCAAATGAGATTCAACCTCAGAGTCTTTGAAACATAGAAGTGCGAAGGTCCCGCCCTTGGGGCTTCTGGTCCATTAGGGGTGGGGTGAGTACAGTGCAGTGAGAGTGTTTGATGTCACTGTGGTTTTTATATTCTTTTTATCTGTTCTGTTTGCAGTTCATGCTCATATGCATTGTCTTTAAATTCAAGGCTGTTGTTAACCTCGCTTCTGAAATCAAAGTGTTCAATGTTGGGGAGAATGGATTAGAATTTAGAGTTTGTGAACGGTTTAATTTAGCCACTGGTGATTAATCTGGTGATTAGCGGTTTTAGTGGAATTATATCAACCCCTAGTGGTTACACACTCACACTGTAGCTCCCGTTGACAGGAACAATACTGTTTTCACGCTAGTCAGAAATAGCTTTCTGTGGGTTCACTCTGGTTCGACTCCCCACTGCAGAGAACTTGCCTTTCCATCCCAGAACTATTGAATCATAATCTGCATTTAAGAAAGATCTCGTTAGCCAGAAAAGAAAGCATTGATCTTGTCTTTCAATACCGGTATCAACTGGCCCGTCTTAAAGGTGACTTTCCAGACACTGCCTTTTGCAAACATGCGCTCATAATGAACATAGACCTGTGTCAACAAATAATGCTAGAAACAAGTGGGAAGAGTTTCGAGTGACTGCAGGTCTCCTGACCCTGGTTTGTTTCCCTTCAGAAAAGTCTACCTCCAGGCCCTTCGGCCCACTCATTCCTGGGGCCTGGGTTTGTTCCAGGCTTTATGAGCCAGTGGATCTGTGTGAGGCCTCCAGCCCTGACCTCCATGACACACAGCCCTATTTAGCCTTTAAAGCCAATGAGGTTGTAGGCCGGGGTGCTGTGACCACAGGTCTCAAAATAAACTTGAAGTAATCTGTTATTTCAATGCCAAAGATTTCTGGCTGTCATTTTGTTCATTCAGATCAATTTGAGCAAGTTCTCTTTGATCTGGGTCCAAACTATATGCCACAATTTTTTCCCCCTCAATATTTGATTGTGTTTTAGGGAAAAGTATACACAATTCCTTGACAGCGAATTGGGTATTTTTACCAAGTATCACCATTCTCAGTCTTCCCCCTGTATTCTGTTTTCACTGACCTAACTTCCCTGCATTTTTTGCTTTTTTAGCAAATGTTTACTGTTTGGTCTTTTTAAAAAAAATGTATCATTTGGTTTTATATAGTTGATTGTTTACAAATGCACATTCTTACAGGTGATACTGTTTATAGGCTAATCTCAATTCTATTGTGCATTTTTCTCCCACTCTACCAGGGACCTTCTGTTGTATCCCTGGTGAGCGTTGTCAGTAATGGTAACTGGGCATCTTCTGGTCTCAGATTAGAAGGGACTGTGGTTCATGTGGACATCTACTGCAATTTAAGATGCATTTAAACCTTACATGCATAGGCTTCCTCAACTAAGAAAGGATGAGAGAAATGTGAAATGTGGGCTCCCTCCACCAAGAATGGGTGACAGGAAATTGAGATAACAGTGGTGTTTCCTTGATCTCTATTGGGAATTGAAAGGTGTACGCTTTACTATCAATGCAGAAGGAGGCAGTTTTAAGGAGATTCTGCATATGCCTTTTATTCTATTATTATTATTCGGCTAAGTTCTGAAATTTGTCTAAAGTGCAATGGCATGTTATACACAAAGAAAGGATTCACAATGAAGATGCCTTTTTATCGTCAGTTTTTTATTCAGAACATGTTCCAACCTACTGAAAAATTAAAAAAACTAGTACAATAAATACCCACATTCCTTTCTCCTGGATTCACTAAGAACTTCAGCCTATGGCTTCTTAAAAACAGAGAGAAACCTTTTTTTCTTTTACACCTGAGAAAATTTTATTTGATGGCTTCTGATACGGCAGCATTCAGTAGATGATGGTTTTCTTGTTGGTTTTTTTTTGTTTGGTTTTTTGTTTGTTTTTGTTGTTTTGTTTTTTTTAGGTGATCGTTTTAACTGTTAGCTTTGGTAGCTTTTCAAAAATATTCATCCTGTGCCTCACACAGAGCAGTTACTTTTTGTGGACGCTGAGTATCATATGATGCAGCTCACTTTGAAGTGTTTATTAAATTATTATAATCCTTCTGAGATACCAGTAAACATTTTCCTGACCTTTCATAGATGTAAAAAAAGGTAATCAAGGGCTAAAAACCCACTGGATATAAAAGTCACTAATTAGAATTCTTTGGAGGTTGAGGATCTGAATATTGGCTGATGTGACTTGTACAGTGGGATTAAGAATATATGTTTTTGGCTTGTTTTATTTTGGTTGTCTTTGCTGATAAAACCAGGGCTAGTATGTGTCACTTTTGGTGTGCACAGGAATCAGAAATTTATTCCAGAGGCATTGGAAGGGCCTGAGAGTCTGGAAGGGCCTGAGAGTCACAGACTCCCATGTGATACTGAGGCTGCCAGGCTTCAGCCCGCACTTTGAACTGAAAGGATCCAATAATGCTTCCACTTAGAGAGGGAGGACAGAGAGGAGGGCTGACACAGGAATGCCCCAGTTTGGCCACCTGCCTCTTTTCCTGCAGACGTTGAGAAGGGCTGCCACTTCCTGCACATCTTGTCCTGTGCCCGCCTGAGCATCAGCCCAAACCTGAGCGAAGCTGTGGTGCGGCAGGTGCTGGAATTCCTGGAGGACCAGAGTGACATCGTCAGCACCATGGAGCACTATTACATGGCATTCTGAGCAGAAGTCTGGGGCCCCCAGGACCTGCCTGGAGAACGAGAGAGGTGGCTAACTCCCAGGCTTCTATTTTAGACCTCACGCAGGCCTGGAGACAGTTACCTCATGATCCAGTGTAGTTACAAGGCAATGGGATGTGGCATAAATGCTGTCGGCTGCCCTGTCTGCTGTATCCCCGGGATAACATGACTCTTTTCTCAGCTTTGACGTATGAAAACCCTCCTTGTTGACGTGGCCGGACTTGCATCTCTGCTGGACCAGAAGGAAGAGGAAAACCCTGAGTCAGTGTGTTTGTGATTTGAAGTTCCTTTCTGTAAAGACACGGTGAAGGCAACTGTCCTATAGAAACAGGTGCATAAAGTAGGATCCCACAGTTCCAAAGCTTTTGCAACTTCAGATACATTTTTATGGATCTCCCTCGGTGTCTAAGCACCAAGTTTATGGGTGTAATTTCCCTGGATATGTGTCACTTGCCTCCCACGGCGGTGGGCTCAGCACCAGAGCCTTGAGTCCTGGTTTAGTGCTGTGAGGAAAAAATAAAAAGTATCTATTGTGTTTGTGGCTCTGTCATTCTCATTTTCTTTGAAATAAAAAGGTTTTTCAGTACAGGCCCCTACATTTAAAAAGAAGCATGATTAATGACATTGTTCTTTTACACCCCTGAAGATGGAGGAGGCAGTCAACCAGGGAGTGGGTAGATGTTTTGTTCAAGGTTGGCTTTGAGTATACAGGAAGTGCTGGCTGCTTCTAACAAAGACTCAGTATGTGTCCAGACAGGTGACAGAGTCATGCTTTTTGCTTAGGGTGGAGGCATAAAAGGAAAACAATCCAACCCACATACTGGGCTTGTCCTAACAGCAAAAGGCCAAATCCAGCTGACAAAAAGAAATTTAAAAGATCTGGACTTAATTAGAGTCCTTTTGCAGAAGGCTCATCTGCCTTCATCTGCTGCCACCTAGCTGTGGGTGGCATTTGCTCTGGATGCCATTAAGTTCTTAATGGCTCCGCAGGAGATCAGCCTGGAAGATTTGTGTGGTGTATGGAAAGAACCATTTCTGGGCCCAGAAATCAGTTCCTGCAGAATACACGAGGTTTATGTAGGCAAAGATCTGCCTTCCATGGTTTGGGTCGGAGGGCAGCAGGTAGAAGCATTCCGACAAGCAGCTCCATCTCCACTCAGCCTGAGAATTGTGGGTTTTCCTTTTAGCTCTCTTCTGAAGGTGAGTCTTGTTTGGGATTTTGTATAGTCGATATAAACTCAATGTGACTGCAGAGTTACAGAGCAGAACTGTTTGGTGGTTTTCTTGAGTAATCTTTATGAAAGCAGATCACCTGCCCTTTCTCCCCCAGGGTTCAAACCACCACCTGTTATGTTTAGCACCATACAGCTTGACCATGTGCACTCCAGGCTCCCTCATGTGATCCTTAAGAGGGCTCATTCCTCTTAATGTAATGTTGCGTCTCCATAACACCAAACCCAGTTTCTTGCTGTGGAGTGGATCCGAACTCATAAAGACCCCACAGAACCTAGTAGAACTGCCCTCATGTGGTTTCCAAGTCTGTCTCTTTTTTTTTTTTTTTTTTAAATTGTATTTTGTTGTTGCTAAGAATAAACTCAGAGAGCCCTGGTGGCTTAGTGGTAAGGAATTTCATTGCCACCACAAAGTTATGTAGTTCGAATCCACCAGTTGTTTGGGGGAAGAAATAGGAGTAATCTCCCATGTGATTTACTGCAAACTCACTAGAAGCTCAACCATGGCAAGTCTGTCATTTTTATAGGACCAGACTGCCACCTCTCCCCCCATCCCCTTAGCAGCTAAGATACCAGGACATACTTCAAAGATGTGACAGCAACTGTTTGCTGTGGTCTCCGCCCCTTCCCCTTCCTAAAACTGAATAGGGGGCTAAGACTGACTCGTGTGACTCTGCAGATCTGTGTCCCCCTTTCACCACGATCGTCCCTGTCTTCCCATCCTTTGCACCCTGGGAAATAAACTCCGTGTCCTTGACGCCCGGAAATACTTTGCTCAGCAGCAAAATAAAGGTATTAGTCGTCTCATCTGGTTCAACCCTGACTCGGGGTTCTGCCACAGGAAGGAGAGGAAAAGCGACTTGGAGAGTCAGATCTTGGACAAATTGGGGTTCCCAGGATGGCTCCAGGGACCACGTGAATACGGCTGCAAATAAACCCCGGGTCTGACCGAGAAGCCACTGCGCAGCCGCGTCGTGTGGGCGCGTCCGGGGTGGGCGGGGGCAAGGTACTGGTGGGCGTGGTCACGAGGTGGGGCAGGACTCTAGGGTCTCGCGATCTTTCGGATCCAGCGGGAAGTCGGAAGACCAAAGGGATGTCACCTGGTCACTTGGTGGATTTGGGACCCACAGCAGCAGTGTTTGCCACCCATTTTGCACTTCCTTTTTGCTTCCTTGGCTCATCTCCATAGAACGAGAAGTTGCAAGGACACGGCGCCGGTGACCCACCTCAGTCCCACCTGCACGTTTAGTTAAGACTAAGGCCCTGTTTTTCCCAGGGCCATGACCGTTATAAAGGCCCCAGGATATGTCTGTCTGGGCATGTGTCCCAAAGATAAAAAGTTAGGGGTTAGTCATTTCGAAGTTCCGTGAAAGAAATTCTTGTGTACAGGAAATGTCAATAATGGGGGCTTATCTGATGCTTGCAAACATTTTCCCTCCACCCAGTGGTGAATTTGATAGGTCCCTGGCTGGGGTTGTCTCTTAGTTTTGGAGGCTCACCCAGCACAGCTTCGTGACCATGTCAGCTTTGCCCAAGATAAATGCTTCTAATTTTGTTTAATCTCTCATCCAGACCCTCAATGGGAGTGATGCGTCAGCCTGGATGCCACAGCCCAGCCCCCTCCCAATTCAAGCCAAACGCCCCTACTTCCCCAGGCCAACCACCTCCCCACTACCCCACCCCATCCCTCAACTTCACCCAGATGCAGCCTGAGTTCCCTCCCTTCTAGGAGGATTTGGATCCTGTGTTTCTAGCATTTGCAAAAACTGTCAGAGAACCTGGACTTGAAGGAGTTCCAGCGGGGGCCAGGATATACCTGCACAGCTGCCCCTTGCAGCCCCTACACCGCTACCTCCAGGAAAGCAGGGCTGGGGGGCTTTCAGGAACCCCCTACCCTGCCTTAGGCTTCGGAAAGGAGCTAAGAATAACCTAACCAGGAGCCATCAGACCGGTTCAGGCTGAAAGGACTTGATAGGACAGAGTAGG
>NW_006399756.1:26969166-26970273 GCF_000299155.1 Elephantulus edwardii
GCAGAGCATCTGGTGGATTCAAACCACACACCTCTGGGATTGCAGTGCAGCTTCCTGCCAGTAGGCCACCAGAGCTCCCTAAAGGTTCCCAGTGCTTTTAATCTTTATGGGAGCATCTTTCCTTTAGCTGTGAGTGCTTAATCATTGTGTCACCAGCACTCCTTGCCTGGTCCCTACCATGAACCCATGTCTATGCAATTTAAAAGTGGTCTCAGTCATTGTTTTTAAATAGATCCTTGAAAGAGTAGCCTTTGTACAGAAAAAATTGTTTTTTTTCCATTTTCATTATTCTTGAAAATGTTCAAGGTGGTTTGTGATTTTTCTTTTTCTTCCCCCTGGGCCACCTCTTGATGGGAGTGTTGGGGGACTAGGCATTTTCAGGCTTGAAAGGATCCAGACTGTGTCACTTACCTAACCTGACTATAACTCAATCTCCTTAAAATTTAGGTTTCTGCTTTGTGAAAATGAACAGCAGTGTCTGATCTTTGTTTGAATTAGAAGCAAATATTCTAACTTCCTGAGAGGAGGAAACTTATCTGTCTTGTTGGCTTTTGTAATACGAGGGTTCAAATAATGCCTATAATGGTCTCTCAAGAAACAAAAAACTGAAGGAGTAAAGCATTGTAAATGTCAGGTTAAAATGATATGTTAGATTAGCCAGTACTCAAGAGAGGCTTTTCACACCTAAAACCATAGCATATCATTTGGTGGTAGATTTCAATAATTCACATACCTGCCAGTGGAACTCCACATGGATATTATGGTACTGTTTCCAGTTTTCCAAAACAGTCTAGTATTCTTAAGTGTGCATCTTCTCACAAGAATTAATTCACATGAAATGCCACCCTCACTTAAAGACCTGCAGAGGCTCAGGAGAGCATCATGGTGGGGGCAAGAACTTAACACTTGTAGGGAAGGGAGTGAAGGACCTTCTAATGTATTCAAAACAAACCAAGAAAAACTAGTAAAGCTGATGTTGCTATGTCCTTGGTGACAGTGTTTTAGGTACGTGTGTGTGTGTGTGAGAGAGAGAGAGAGAGAGAGAGAGAGGAAGAGAGAGAAAAGAGGAGGAGAGAAGAGAGAGAGAGGAAAGAGGAAGAGAGAGAG
>NW_006399756.1:26977119-27024037 GCF_000299155.1 Elephantulus edwardii
CATCATGCTGTGATGGTCAGTCTCTGTGGAGCATAAAGTACTCTCTGGTATCCTCTCTACGCAGGCTGCTATCCCTCTGGCTCTTCACACTGTGCCCTCCACCTCTGCCATCTTCCAACCTCACTATTTTTACCCACAAAATCATCTTTAGATCACACTGTCCAGAGCTATGAAATTCTGAAGGGTAAGTAATGCCACTGTTGTGTTTTGGTTCTTTTTGGATAGTTTGCTTCCCCCCCACACCTCTTCATTTTTAATTTGTTACCATAAAGATAACACTTTTGTTTTGACTATACAGTTTCTCATTATCATTGAACCAACTCCTAGCTGATCCTCCTTTGGGTTTCCAAGGCTGTAAATGGAATAGGAGGAGATGGCCCATCTTTCTCACTTGGAGCCACTGGTGAATTCAAACCACCGGAGAGGTGTGGCCTTTGTGTTAGCAGTGCAACTCCTTACGGACTAAGCCACTAGAGCTGTGTATACAATTTAGAAACATTTAAACAACAAAGAATATCCTAAACAAAATACAACCCACTGCCATGGGGTTGGTTCAAACTCATGGTGGCCCCTTTACCTGTTTTCCAAGGCTCTATATGTTTATGGGAGGAAATGGCCATCTTTCTCCATCAGAATGACTGGGGGATTCAGACTGTCACTTTTTGTAACATGTAATATGCCATGCCATCAGAGAATAGTTATCAAAAACATAACAAATTATTGTAAAATATCAAGTCTATGAGTTCAAAATATCAATCTATGAGTTCAGGATTACACTAATAAAAATGTTATGTTTGGCGGGGCAGGAGAGGGGGGTGTTTAAGATTTTGGATACTGACTTTTTCCAAACCAAAATTAATTACAGCTTTCTTGATATCAGTCTGTCTTAAAGATTTCTTCTAATAGCTCTTCACATCCAGAAATGGTCTCTATCCATGGCAGAAGTCAGTAGCGGTTAAAACCAACACTGGGCCTTTCATTGCAACCAAACTATGGTATTTACACTATCTAATTCTAGAATGTGCAGTGAAATGGAAATGTTGCTGGGTGCTGTCAAGTACAACCTTAGTGACCCTATGAACAACAGACCTGAACCCTGTCCCGTCCTGTACCATCTCCATCACCTCTGATGTACTTACACCCACTGCTGCAGTCACGCCATCTTGTTGAGGGTCTTCCTTCTTTCGCTGACCATCCACCTTTCCTTGATGGTTTTTTCCAAGGACTGGCCCCTCCTAACAGCATGGCCAAAAAAGAATTGTTAAACCAATCTATATTTGAAAAACACTGTCTTAGAAGTCATGCTGTCAAACTACGATATGAGCCATTGTTGTATTAATTACATTATAGCAGCTAAGCTAAAAATAGATAAATAAAATCATAAATAGGCAGATGTGTTGGTTGCTTCTGATGGATGTACTATGGGGTTGGGTGCTACGACAGCTGGAAAAACCCTGCATGTCACCCAGCATCCTTGAGCTCTGACAGCTTCCTGTTCTCCCTTTCTTGGGTACCTGATCAGCCAAGATACCGCTGGTACTTCTGGGTCTCTTTGGGTTGCACATGGTTGTTGCTGTTATATGCCATTATGACTTCAAGCGACCTTATGTCCAATAGCTCTGACCCTGCCCTATCCTGAGCCAGTCTCACTGACTCTGACACACCTAATCCCATTGCTTCAGTCATCTTGTCAATCTGTCTCATCTGGGGACTTCTTCTCCTTTGTTGATTCTCCACCTTTCCAAGCATCATGTCCTTCTCCAAGGACTGGTCACTCCTGACCATTTGCCCAAAGTATGTGAAACAGAGACACAAAATCCTTGCCTCCAAGAAAAAACTTGGTTTCACCCTCTCCAAAACAGACTTATTTGTTCTGCTGGCAGGCCATGATATGTTTAACACTCTTCTCCAGCACCACAACTCAAAGGCATTAATTCTTCTTCTGTCATCCTTAGTCATTGCCCAGCTCTCTGATGCATAGCAAGCAATTGTGAAGACCACGGCCTGGATCAGGCACACTTTGTTGTCTTTAGACTGATGCCATTGCTCTTTTGCACTTTGGAGAGGTCCTTGACAGCATACTTCTTCAATGTAATTCATCTTTTGATTTCCCAACTGCTGGTGCCAAGAGTTGTTATTAACAACCTCAATCTCTTCTCCACCATAATGGTGCTGCTAATTGGCCCAGTAGTGAGACTCTTTGTCTTCTTGACAAAGCTTTAATCCATATTGAAGACTATGGTATTGCAGGGCAAATGAACCAATGGAGAAAGCTGAAACTACATCCTTGAATCATTATTTGTCTTTTGTGATCAATTTCTCTTTTTTAACATCATGAAGCTTTCATTTGACATAAATAGCAGCCAGCTTTTCCCTTAAAGACTGCCTGGTTCAGACAGAAGGCAGTGCTCTTTCTGATTCTTTGTCTATGTCCTCGGCTGAGCTTCTGATGGATGCGTCTTGTGTTTTCATATACTCCAGCATGTTTCTTCTCTATTTCTAGGCGGTAAATTTTACCCTTTATTGAGTCTCAGGTTGCATTACGTGGTCTCGCTGTAGTTGAGACAATATTTGTAGTTGCAGTTACAAACCTTTGTTTTCAAGCTATGGGGTTTTTCTGAGTACAAAGATGTTTGCTTTCAAACAGTATTGTTTTGCAAGCCTCTCATGAATCTGTTCTTCATGAAATTTTTTTCAACATTTTGGTTTGGTTGGTTTGGTTTTTTCTGCTTCAAACTGTTTCAAGGAAAGTTTGACGTTAACAGCCTCAGAGGGCCTCTTCCAATCAACATTCCATTGCTGAGTGTTGTACATGTCCTTTTGGACTCCAACTTTCTATAACCTCATGCTCCTCAGCAGAGACCAGGCCAAGTTATGCTCTTCAGTGTGGTTTAAGTCAGGGATGTTAATTGGCTCACCTTCTCACTTACAGCCTACGTCATTCATATACTCAATTTTACAAGATCCACCCCAACACCCCTTGTTTCTTGGATTCTCACACTCTGCTTTCATCCTGAGCTTTCTGGAGGAAGTAGTTTTGAACTGACCTAGAGATGAGTGTTTTCATTCATTACTTCCCTCTGAAGAGCTACATTGTTCGCAGATGCTTTTAAGCTGTTTTTTGCATCAGTCACTTGGACGTGGAAAGATGCTGATGCGTCTTTGAGTGAGTGTGTCTGTCCTTGCAGGTGAGCCTACATCACTGCATGAAATGAATGTGTCTGCATTCACTTCCCTGTCCTTCTTCAAGGTTGGTGAAAACGTCAAGTGAAAATCTGTACAGGTTTTTATTAAGTGCTGTGAAGCCCTGTATCTGCAATCCCAGAGGACTGGCCTCTGCCACCGGTCACTTGAAGGTTTACCAGCTTGTATAATCAGCCCAGACATTGCACTTGTCTTCAAGCAGTGCAGAAAACTTTTGGCTCAAACCAGAGTCATGTATATCAAGAACTTCTCCAATCTGTAGTGTCCATAACTTTTTAAATTTTTTTTTAAATTTTAGCATTTTTTATTATTAATTTTCATGAAAATTTACAGAGACTTTGGATTTCTGTTCATTGATTCTTGCACTTTTCTCCCTTCCAAACCTTCCCCCCCACCACTACCCTCTTGGAAAAGGAAAAGAAAAATTCTTTCATTGTTATACAATCCCTCCCCCCAGGTCCACTCCACTATACAGCTTTCATTCTGGACTCCTGTCATGACAGTAATACATAATCACACATCCCTTTTAAACAGTTCTCTCCCTCATGTGTTTCAATGCCGTATACATTCTTTATCTCATCTTTCTCAGTCTCCTCCCAACCCCGATGTCAGTCCCATTTTACAACAGTGACACTATGCAGTATTTGTCCTTTTGACTGAGATATTTCACTCAAAAAATGTCCTCCAGGGTCGCCCATTTTGAATAATATTGCATGAGTTCCTTATTTTTCAATGCAGTGTAGTATTCCATTGTGTGAATATACCACAGCTTCTCTATCCATTTGTTTTTTTGATAGGCACTGGGGTTGTTTCCAACTCCTTGCTATGGTGAACAAAGCTGTGATAAACATAGGTGTGCATATATCTGCTTGGGTGGCAGTTATGGTTTCTTTGGGGTATATTCCCAGTAGTGGAATTGCTGGGTCAAATGGTATCTCTATTTGCAACTTTTTGAGAAAGCACCATACAGCCTTCCATAGTGGTTGCACCATTTTACACTCCCACCAATAGTGAATAAGGGTTCCAGTTTCTCCACAACCTCGCCAGCATTTGTTGCTTGCTGCTCTGTTAAATGTTGCTATTCTAACTGGGGTGAGATGATATCTCATAGTTGTTTTGATTTGCATCTCTCTTAGAGCGAGGGATTTTGAACATTTCTTCATGTATTTATTTGCCCTCTGAATGTCTTCTTTGGTGACATGAGTGTCCATAACTTTTTAGTGAATCTTCTCCCCATGACTGGGGAAATACAGCCATACAGAAACTGATGGGAGAAAGCCTTTACTGCAATGTATTATAACTTAACCTAACTTATTGCTGTAGAGTCTGAACTAGCTCACAGCTGACCTCCCCACCCTACCCTCAGTGGGTTTTCAGAGGCCATAAATCACACAGGAGGAGGTTGCCCATTTTTCTTCCTCAAAACAGCTGGTGGATTTGAACCACCTGTCTTTGTGTTGGCAGTGCTACTGCTTGCCCTTTAAGCCACTAAAGCTCTACTTGTATGTATACTGGCGATGGATATTTTGTCTAATCTGGCACATTTCCCCTTGCTGGAATTATAAAACAGAAGGTATGTAAATCCATCCTTCAGACAATGTTTATTGGATATGCTAAATGGGAATCAATAAGATCGAGCACACACAGGTTGTTAATTTAAAATAGAGAGAACAGATGCTGAGGTGCTGGTGCTGGTACAGGCAAATTCTCTGTACAGTAATCCCATGTGGATCACAGACCAGGCCTTATCACCGAGCCTGTGTGCACCAGCCAACCATAACCACTCTGGTTTTGGGTCAGGGGACGTGCATTTGTGGGACACTTACCAGCTGTCTGTCAGACTTTGGAACTCCACTGTGAGTGGAGGACAGAGAATAATCTTAGAAACAGATAAAATCTGCATTATCTTGGGTGATGTTAGGAAAAGTTTTAGTAGGGAGAATGATGTTCAGAAGCATTCCACTATAAGATGGAAGCGATTTATCCAGTTAGACCTCTGCTGGGGGCGGGGGTGGGAGGTGGAGAATGCACGGAGCATCTCATGAGCAGAAGCATTTTTTTTCACTCATAACTGACTTTGGAATCACCTGAGGAACTACAGGTCCTCTTTGCACTTGGGTGGTACCCTATAAACAGCTCTCAGTTAGCCAAGAGCAGCTCGGTTTGTGAATGTTAATTTCAGTGTGGACAATACCATCCTTTTCGGAAGGTTGCTATGCTGATCAGTTGTTGTTATTGTGTGCTGCCAAGTCAGAAGCAACTCATAACTCACCCTCCAGCAGATTTCCAGAGGCAGGAAATCACTCAGGAGGAAATTTCCAGTCCTTCTTTCACAGATGAGTTGGTGGATTTGAACTGTATTCCTCTGGAATTGCAGTGTAGCTTCTTACCACTTGGCCACCAAAGCTCACTACACTGATGAATTAGGTGGGCTGAATTACAAGTTCTTTGCCCTTTTGTTTCAGTTTGTTGATTTAAGAGCAATGATTAATGTCCATAGGATTGAAAAAAGGGGCCAATATAAAATGGAGTTGTTAAAGCTATACCTATCAGAGATATGACCCTAAGGAAATCAGTATGGCAATTTGAGGAGTACACTAGGCTAATGAGGGTGGGTTTGTCAGAGACAATGAGATTGGCTCCAGATAGGACTGGTTTCAGAGCTACTGTGCCTGGAGTCGCTATGAGTTGCAAATGACTTGATAGCATATAACAACTACAATACCTTACAATACCTTTAATGTCTATGCTGAGCAAATAATTCTAGAAGTTGGATTGTTTGAAGAAGACTGTGGCATCAGGATTGGAGATTGATTGACTCATTGACAACCTGTGGTAAACAAATGACACACTTCTGTTGGTCATAGGATTACTATCAGTCATAATTGTAGTAGACTTGGCAGTATCTAATAGGAATAGCTCCCTTTCCAGTATGCCAAATTTTGGGTTGGAAGTTCAGTTCCTTACCTTCAATGCTACTTGGGTAGAGAGTTGCACTGCCAACCTGAAAGTGAGCAGTTCAAATACATGACCTATCTCCTCCCATGAAGTTTACAGCCTCTGGAAGTTAGTTGGAGGGTCAACTGTGAACCTGCAATGAATTTGAGATTTTTTTTTTATTTGTTTATTCATCTTTAAGGTAATTCCTTGTCCCACAGGCCACTCCAAGCATATGCTCATTGTCACTTTCAGGGCCTGACATTTGCAGGATTCTTCTCTTCCACCTCCTCCGTCTTCCTATTCCTCAGATTTACCACTTTTTGTTTAGTTATTTGAAGTTCAGGGTGGCGAAAGCTATTTCCAACTGACAACTGACTTAATTAAGGGTCAGAGGTTTGAACCACACATAGTGGTGCTGTTGAAGAAAATCCTGGCCATCTGCTTCCACAAAGACAACATCCAAGAAATCCTGCCGAGCAGCTCTGCTTTGTAACACATTGAGTTGCCACAAGTCACAGTCAACTCCACACCAGCAGGTTTGGTTTTCTAAATTTTGTGTGATTATTTACGTCCAGTTCTTCCTGAGGCCCGTCATTTATTACATCCTGAGGAGGCTTTAACTCAATTTTCCAATACATTCAGCTATCAGTATCAATGTTATAACGTTATAGGAAATGTCAGTGTTAAACCACGTTGAAGTATCGTATAAGTAATCAGAAAAACAAACAGTGTCAATAGATCATTGGCCATTAGCCCCGTCCATCTTCGTATCCTCTGACAGTCGTTTCCCAGGCAAGGCTGCTCAGGATTGCAAGTTCCTGTTCACTGTTGTCAGGTTCTGAAAGCGGAAAGGGTCTTGTGTTCCCTCACCCTTGCAGGCACCTGGTATAATTGAGCTAAAAGACAGTATCTTCTTCTTTGAACCACTTTCCAGGTGGTAATGTACTTTTGGATCTTCTTCATTGCATAATCAGATTAATTATGAGGTTCTATTTCTCTTTGTCTGCAGACTTTTCCACCTTTGGAAAAGACGTTCAGTTTGGCCACTGTATTGGTCTAGATTGCCAGTAACAATACTAGTTTAGCAAGTTCTTCCACCTCAAGTCACTTCCTTGCAGGCAGAGTAGGGTTATACAATCGATACAGTCACATCCAATGTTTGCCCTCATTTTGCCAGTGGGATGAAGGCAGAACCCACCTCTCAGGACCTCTGTAAAGGTTCAGTTATAGTTTCTCACTTAGGAAGCATCCTCGACTTCTGTTACCTGCAGCTGCTGTCCTGGTTGTGGGCCTGTTGTTGGAATTGTAAAATGGTACAACCATTTTGAAAGGCAGTTTGACACTTCCTTAAAAGACTGAACATAGAAATTCCATATGACCCAGCCATTCCACTGCTTGGAATATGTTGTTGTGGTTAGGTGTCATCAAGTTGAGTACGACTCATAGCGACCCTGTGAACAAAAGATCTAAAACCAGTCCTGTCCTGTGCCTTCCTCACACTTTCTAACACACAAGAGCTCATTGCAGCAGTCACCTTGTCAATTCACCTGGTTGACGGTCTTCCTCTTCTTTGCCAACCTTCTACTCTTCCCAACATCATGTCCTTTTCTAAAGAATAGAAAATCGGAGCAGTGTGAAGAAGAGGCGAGAACGACCCCCGGATCGGTCCAAGCCCGTGCATTGCTGCATCTTCAAGTCTAGCGCCTGCGTCCCGTTGTCGTCACCACCATGCCCAAGAGAAAGGCTGAAGGAGATGTTAAGGGAGATAAAGCCAAGGTGAAGGACGAGCCACAGAGGAGATCTGCAAGGTTATCTGCTAAACCTGCTCCTCCAAAGCCAGAGCCTAAGCCTAAAAAGGCCCCTGCAAAGAAGGGAGAGAAAGTACCCAAAAGGAAAAAGGGGAAGGCTGATGCTGGCAAGGATGGAAATAACCCTGCAGAAAACGGAGACGCCAAAACAGACCAGGCACAGAAAGCTGAAGGTGCTGGAGATGCCAAGTGAAGTGTGTGCATTTTTGATAACTGTGTACTTCTGGTGACTGTACAGTTTGAAATACTATTTTTTATCAAGTTTTATAAAAATGCAGAATTTTGTTTTACTTTTTTTTTAAGCTATGTTGTTAGCACACAGAACACTTCATTGTTTTTTGGGGAAGGGGCAAATGTCACTAATAGTATGTCTCTGAAGCTGAACTGACGTGAATGAAAACACCTAGCTTTTGAGAGACTTCCTCTTGGTTGTCAGGAGGAGGCATTCTCTGGTGTTGACACACATTAGTGAACTTGGCACAAATGCCTTGCGGTGTGGAAAAACAAAAATCTGGTTTTTATGTCCTCTTCTCCCTCTGCCTTCAGCGTAGACTCAACTCCCATAAATCCAGAGACCTTTTGGACCTGATCCCCCCGAGAAATTGATTACCATTTTGTCAGGCAATCTGGACTTTTTTGATGACATCTGAATAGCATTCCTCAAAAGAGCACTGTATTTTTTTTCCTTTTAAAGATTGTGGATCTTAAGATTGGTAATTCTGCCTTTTTTTTTTTTCATTTTTCTGAAAGTCAGGGTCGGCTTGTGAAAAGTTGTTAAACAACATGCTAAATGTGAAATGTCAACCCTCACTCTAAACTTTCCCTGTTCAGAGCATCAAATGAAGATTTCATTGGGTTTTATAGTGGTTTTCTGATTTTGGTAGTCCATTGAAGAAGGGAGTTTGAAAGTTGTTGTATACGGTTAATGATTGTCTGCCCATGTCCTGCCTGAAATACCATGATTGTTTATGAAAAGTATCTTTAATAAAGCTGGATACAGTTTGGCTTGGAAAAAGAAAAAAGAATAGAAACTCCTAGCAATAGGTCCTAAGTATGTTAGATGGAGCTTCATCTTTCTTGCCTCCAAAGAGCACTCTGGCTGCATCATTTCCAAGACATATCTATTCGTTTTCTTGGCCACCTGTGGAATGTTCAGTGCTATTCTCCAACACCACAGCTCAAAGGCATCATTTCTTTTTCTGCCATCCGTATTCTATTCCTTGTCCAGGTCTCATATGCATAGCTAGTAATCGAAAAGACCATAGCCTGAATCAGACACACCTTAGTCCTCAAACTTACATCACTACTCCCTCAATAATTGGAAAGGTCCGTAACTGCAGATTTTTCCATTGCAATGCATCTCCTTATTTCCTGACTGCTTGTACCAAGAGCTGAGGCTCAAACAGAGACTTGTACACCAGTGTTCTTAGCAGCGTTATTCACCATCACAAGAACATGGAAACAGCCCAGATGTCCAATCACAAACGAATGGATTGAGAAGTTGAGGTACATTCATACGATGGAATGCTATGCAGCACGCAGGAGCAATGATTTTGCCAATTACTACCTAACGTAGGAAGAACTGGAAAATATTATACTGAGTGAACTAACTTGGTCCCACAAGGACAAATACTGTATAAAACCATTATTGTAGAATGAGTATGAGGATTCAAAAGGAGGAAGAGGGTGGAAACAGAGAGGTGAGGATAGGCAGAGGGGTAGGGTGTTAATCATAGGGTTGCACAATTTGATGGGGAAGGGGACAAGGAAATGGCAAGGATCTTGTATGAAAATCAGTGTATTTGAACTTCGTAAATAAATCAGTATAAAATAAAAAATTTAAAAGTGTAAAAAAGACAAAACAATAAAAGGATTCTGGGGATCAAAACAGAAACAGTCATATTTTTAGTTATTTGTAGCTTATGGCTTTTTCAAGAAATAGCCATTTTCCACCCCTGCCCCATCCAGTAGCCAGGGTTTCTGGAAAGTCCAGAGGATTTTCAAAGAAGAAAATCTGAGGAACTGCGGGGTTAAAATGGAAATAAACAGACCGATCTATTATGCCAAGGTGATGCTGGGAACCCTCTGCCAGGCAGGACTGCAGACTACACGTCAAGGCAGGCTTAGCACTTGATCCTGATGGTCTGAAATCATCCACACTCTCGCTCCTGGAAGATCTTAAAATGTGCTAGTTTGGGGACTAGAGGTCTGAACAGGGTTAGGGTTAAAACGCTCTTTCCTTACTCTGCATCTAACTGTGCCCTTGAGGTCCTTGACAGCACATGTCCCCAGGATCATGGCCATTGCTAAGGTGGGATTTCAAATGTCTGTGTTTGAAGAGTCTGCTGAACAAGGGTCGTAACAGAGACAAGGCTCAGCTCAGAGGCTGAGACTTGAAATACTACTCTGTGAACAAGCATGTTAAAATACTGCACACCAGCCAGTTGGAAAATTCGAGAAGACGGAAAAAAGCAAATGCTGGCAAAAATGTGGAGAGATCAGAACTCTCATTCACTGCTGATGGGGATGTAAAGTGTTATAACCACTGGTAGAAAGAAGTTTGGCACTTCCTTAAAATGTTGAAAATAGAAATATCATCTGACCCAACATTCCCATTACTGTATTTATATCCTAAATAAATTAGAGGTGGGACAGAAGATATTTGTACCTCAGTTCACTGCAGCATAATTTGCAATAACAAAAAGATAGAAACAACCTAAGTGCTTATGAGCAGATGAATGGATAAACTTGCCAGGGCCTTATTTTATCCACACACCCCCCCCCTTGTCTTAATATGAGGAAGCAGACCGAGAGGATTGAAGTCATTTGGCCCAGTCTTGAATTCAAGACTCACTCCGGAGTCTACTCTCCACCCTCTCCCTTCTCCGTTTGCCTCCCCTCACTTAGTCCCCCACACGTGGTAGATGTGTACAGCAAATCTTTACTGGAGGGATGTTGAAGAAGTCGCTTGTAAATGTGGAGACCAATGGTGATGCCAAAATTTCCAACAGTAACATCAATCCAGCTGAGAGGAATCGCCGGGAGTTGAGGTAGCCACTAGAGGTCAGAATTTAGCAGCACTTGTTAGCCCCAACCCACTGCTTGTGAACCTTGGAGCTGGAAGAGACCTCATTCCATCCGAGTGCTGTCCCTCCGTGCAGCTCCCAGAAGGAAGAAAACTGAGGTTTGGGAATAACATGACCTCCTCTGGGCCACAAGGGTCCACTGAAACCCAAATAATACTGCTTTGACTATCTGAAAATACCACTGTGTGCTTTTTTAAGCCCCTCTGGTGTGCCAGGTGCTGGATCTACAGTGGGCAGAGCCCAAGCCCGGCCCTGCCATGGAGTTTGAAGTGTGGAAACTGGAGAGCTTCCATCTTTTAATCCTGTACAAATAAAATGCTAGAAGTACATTTTACATTAATAATTGAGGATGAATACATTAATAATCATACTTCTTAAGTAATATACATGTTGTTAGGTGCTGTGGAGGGGATTTTGACTCACACTATCCCTGTGTACAACAGATAGAAACCCAACTGAGCCTTCACCATCCCCACCAGCTCCATTGTCGCTGTCACTATGCCAATTACAATATGCATGTATACCTATAATTGAAATAATTATGCATATATATTCTTGCATATTCATAGGCTGCCAAAAGAACAGATAGATATGGCTTAGAGAAAGTGCAACCAGAGTGCCCCTTGGAGGAAAAGACCATAAAGCTTCATCTCACATACTTTGGGTAAGTTGCTAGGAGAAGCTATTCCTTGGAGAGGGAAATCGTACTTGGAAAGGCAAAAGATCAGTGAAGGAGAGGAAGACCCTTGACCATATGAATTGACACAGTGATATCACAGTGGGCCCGAGTGTGTCAGAAACTGTGAGGATAGCACAGGACAGGACAGAGTTCACTATGAGTCATACTTGACTTGATGGCACCTAACAACAATTGAAATAATTGACTATTAAAATATTGCAATATTTTTAATATTGAAATATTAGAGTATATGTACCTGAATTAAACATTCCCAAGTATAATGGTTATTCTAATAGCAGTGCAATACATTATATTCTTTTCTAGTCTATTTTAGGGGATCCCTGGTGGCACTAGTTAATAGGGAATTACTTGGCTAACTCAAAGACAGCACTTTGCTTGCAGGTTGGACCCACCAGCAGCTCTGACAGGAAAAGATGGGAAAGCTTCTCTCATAAGATTTGCAGCCTTTGAAACCCACTGGAGGAATAGCTAGAAATCGATTCCTCCTTGACAGCAATGAGTGGAGTTGAGGCTATGTTAGTCTACTTAGAAAGAAAGAACTAACCCCAACTCACTAAGCAGGCATTAAGTTGGATAGCAACGCTTGAAATTACTGGTAGCAACTAGGAAAAGCTCCTGAAAAATCTATCAGTCTTAGTCTGGGGTATAGGCTGAAAGATTACTGGACATGACCACCACCATTAAGACTCTTGGGAACTAAGCAAAGGAATGAGAAGGGACTGTAGATAGGAACCTCTCATCCTCAGGGTAGAAGTCAACACTCATTGCTACTGAGTCATAGCTGACCCGCTGGTGGGTGTTGAGAGGCTGTAAATCACCCGGGACGAGATTGCTTATCTTTCTCCCATGAAGCCTCTGGTGGATTTGAACCACTGGAGAGGCACTGCTTTAGGAGTAGCAGCACTGCACCTTACTGACTCAACCACAACAGTTCCGCATGATGCTCCCATCATATCAGAACACACAGACGAGATTAAGGAGCCCCTGGTTCCCAGCTCCATGGTGAATCTTAATACCTGGGACATTAGGGGTCAGCACCAAGCAGCTACACTGGCTACATCACCGCCTTATAGAAAAAGATGATCAGGTCTCTGACTATAAAATCATTGAGTGGAATTTTTTGAGGATCAAAGTTCTAAATCCTGAACACTAGTGGATGTGCCTAGTGAAATGGGACTGAGAATAGATTTTTTTATTGTTGTGGTGGTGGTGGTGGTGTTGTTATGTGCCATCGAGTCGCTTGCGACTCATAGTGACCCTATGTACAACAGCCCTAAACCCTGCTCTATCCTGTGCCAATCTCACTGCCTCTGACACACCCATCCCGATTACCCCAGTCACTGAATCAATCCACCTCATAGAGGGTCTTCCTCTTCTGCACCATCCCTCCACCCTCCCAAGCATGATGTCCCTCTCCAAGGACCTCTCCCTCCTTACAACATGTCCAAAGTATGTCAGACGAAGCCCCAGAATCCTTGCCTCCAAGAAGCAGCCTCGTTTAACCTTCTCCAGGATGAATCTGTTTGTTTTCTTGGCAGTCCATGGTACCCTCAATACTCTTCTCCAGCAACACAGCTCAAAGGCATCAATTCTCCTTCTATCCTCCCTAGTCATTGTCCAACTCTCTGATGCATAACAAGTGACTGCAAAGACCATGGCCTGTATCAGACGCACCTTAGTCTCCAGAGTGACACCATTGCTCTTCAGTACCCTGGAGAAGTCCCTAACAGCAGACTTTCCCATTGCAATATGTTTTTTTATTTCCTGGCTGCTGGTGCCAAGAGTGTTGACTGTGGAGCCGAGCAAACTAAAGCTGTGAACAATCTCAGTCTCTTCACCATCCATCCTGATGCTGCCATTTGGTCCAGTGATGATAATCTTTGTCTTCTTAACATTGCGCTTCAATCCATACTAGAGGCTGCAGTCCTTGACCCTCTGCATCAAGCATTTCAGATCCTCCTCAGTTTCGCAAGCAGGGTTGTGTCATCTGCATAATGCAGATTATTAATAGATCTTCCACCAATCCTGATGCCACACTTCTTCTCATAGAGCCCAGCCTGTCAGATAATCTGTTCTGCATACAGGTTGAAAAGGTGTGGAGATAGGACATATCCCTGGAGTACGTCCTTCCCAGTTATGAACCATGCAGTGTTTCCTTGCTCTGTTCTGACAACTGCCTCTTGGTTCAAGCATAGGTTTCACATTAGAATAATCAAGTGTTCTGCTGGTAATCTAGGCTGGTGTGTGCCACCAGTGTTATGGGGCACAAGAATCATTTAGGGAGCTTATAAACACACAGATTTTGATCTTGGAGGCATGAAGAGAACCCAAGATTCTGCATTTTACAACAAGCTCCAAGGTGACGCTGATGCTGCTGGGCTTCAGCCCACACTTTGAATAACAAGAAGCAGATAATGCTTTCCTATCTATTCTCATTGTTTTCTGGTATCTTTGATGCAGAGGTATTTTCAATCGCTTCCTATGCTTCAGCCAGTTGCCTAGCAGTAGAGAGATGTTGTGTTCAGGGCTGCACTGAGTAAGCAGGATGTGTCACACCGTCTGGCAAAGACTCAGAATGTGTCCAGACAGGTGAGAGAGCCATGCTTTTGCTCAGGATGATGAGGTAGAGAAAAAGTATCTGAGCCATGCAGCAGGCTTGTTCTAACAGCAAAATGATGAACCCAGTCAGCAAAAATAAAGTGCTGAGAGATTTGGACTTAATTACAGTTATTTTCTGAAAGGCACACCAACCTGTGTCTGCTGCTGTCTAGCTGTGCATGGCCTTGGCTCTCAAGACAGTAAGCTCTCAGTGGCTCAGCTAGGGATCGGCTGGCCTACAAGATCGGTGGGGTGTTGGAAATAGAAGAGAGTCTGGACTCAGAGGTCAGTTCCAGCAGGCCAACAATGAGTACCAGCAGATCGCTTCCTAGCCTGACTTGTCGTGACTTCACCCAAACCCCTGCTTGGTTTCTTAGGATAGTTATCCAGGCTGCTGGTGTCTTTTCGACAGACTCAAGCTGGGATGACCTTTCAGTAGCTCCTACTTCCCGTCAGTGGCTGTTCTGAGCTCAGTAACTGCTGTAATGGTGGGAGCTGCCCCGGGGGTGTTTCTGCCCTGAAAACAAAAGGGCTGTTGCCTTTCCTACATCCACCTCACTTTTTGGGATTGACACCCACTTGTGGAGGGGTGAAAGAGCACTGATTGGGGTCAAAATAGAAGGTCGTGGGCAGAGTTTGAGAAAAATGTAGAAAATTCAAAATTATTAAGAGACCTGAATTTCTGGTTTGATGGAGACTGGTAGAACCCTCAAGACTACGACCCTTAGATACTCTGCAAACCTGCAATTCATCCCACCTCCAGAGGTCACCTTTCAGCCACACTGTAACATGAACAGTGATGCCCAAAACCTGTGAGGAACATAATCCTGAGGATAGTCAAGTGCACAGGACCAAAAGAGCAGCATTTTCCCCAAAACACAACCCTCAGAAGGCAGGAAGAGTCAGGAAGGAAGGTGACTGGAGATGGGGGAACCTGGGGAGGAAGGGGAAAGAATGCTAAGATATTGAGGGGATTAGCTGTAACTAATGTTATGAAACAAGAATGTATAAATTATTGAATGGAAAGCAAATTTGCTCTATAAACTTTCATCCAAACCCAAAATCATGTGTGTGTTTTTGTATAGTTGTGATTGTGTGCCTTCGAGTCGGAACCGACTCATAACCGACCCTCCAGAGGATTTTCAGAGACAGTAAATCCTACAGGAGGAGAATGCCTGTCCTTCTCCCACATGGCAGCTGGTGGATTTGAACTGTGTGCCTTTCGTATTGCAGCACAGGTTCTTACCACTAGGACATCAGAGCCTACCTAAAAAACAAACAAACAAAAACCAAAAAAAAAACCCACCACAAAAAGAGAAGAGTGCACATCCTAACTAATTTAAGATTCTATAATTGGGGAAAGTGAAATTTTTGGTAGGCTCCATGTTAATTATGGTGCATATGTCAAGTGTTGAAGCTGCTGGAGCAATCCTATAGTATTGCCGTGGGTTTTAAAAGATATAGTCTAATACTCTTGCTAAAACCCACTGTTGTCAAGGCAATTCCAACTCATAGTGACTCTACAGAGCTGTCCCATATAACCTCTATGGGAACTGACTGTTACCAGCCAGGCCTTGGGGAAGACCTTCATGCTTGGGAAAGTAGAGCATTCTGAAAAACCACCAGAGTGTCAGCTATGGGTTGGTTCTCACTCTGTGGCACACAACAACAACAGCAGGGTCACTTTGAATTGGAGTCAACTCAATGTCACCAGATGACATTCTCCATGATAGAAAGTGGATGCAGGACTCTCTCCATGTTGTGTCCTGCTGTCTCTCCAGCGTCTAGAATGGTGCCTCGTGGATCTTTGAAACATTCCCCATCTAGTGAATGTGCCTGCATGTAGAAGATGAGAGATGCTCTTGGAAAATGCTGGAGGGCTAACTACTTGTGTCTCAGAAAGTGCCCTAATACTGACATTACTTGTGTCTCAGAGACTGACCAAACAGTCCCCCTGGAAAGGAGGGGAGCAAAGATTCTTTAGCCCTTCTTTTGTGCACATGCTTTGAAGGTGTGAACACGCCTCTTACACGGACAAGAAAATAAATAAGGCTACTGTTTCTCCAATGATTTGTTTGCAGCTCCATGTTTATCCCCATCTGGTAAACCAGCAGTGCTTCCCATCCCTACAAGACACTTCTTCCTAATTATCCCCCCTCTCTGATGGTGTGCCAGGACACTGGCCGAGAGGAGCCAAGTGGAAAGAAGTCTGCCCAGTTGATGAGGAGCCCAAGACTCGGTGCCAAGGATGGAAACCAAGCAAACTTGTAATTTTCCATTGGAGACACATCTACAAGTTTTCATTAGCGTGGTTTCTTCTTTATAAGTGGCATTAAAGCTACGACCCCCCAAAAAGTTTCTCATTGTTTCCTTCCTAACCTTCTGTGAAGCATCTGGGGATACTTAGAAAGACCGTGATGAGGCCTGTGGAGATGCCAGCAGTAGGCATGAGGTGACGGGGGAAGGCAGACTGTCTTGAAGGGGAAATGGTGTCTGTGGATAAAAAAGAACTTTGCCAAGGAGTTTGCATTTGCATGACATTTTAATTGGTGGAGGCTCCAAGTATGAGCCCAAACTCTCAAGTAAGTTTTTATATAATCCAGAATTAAAAAAGAAATAAGGTCTGTTTTTTAAGATTAACTTTATTAAATGTCTATTCTTTGTTAACCTCTGATGTGTTTGTCCATCGGGCTCTGCAGGAGTAAGAGGAAGCAGCGTGCTTCTATAAAGCTGTATAGTCTGGGAGAAGCTGGGGGACAATTCTGTGTCCTATAGAGTCGAGATGAGCTTGAATCAACTCAATGGCAGTGGATTTGTTTTGGGGATGTGGTGCATTTATCAAGAAGAACCTAATGATAAGTCGCAGCACCAATTCTGTTTCCCAAAGACTTCTAAATAACACCTCAAATTCCTGATTAGATGCAAGTCCCTCCATCTGGAGCAAGTGGAAGAAAATGTTTTTATTTAGAAGACAAAGAAATGGCTAGTTCTATTGTTATGTCCAGGACAGACCCTATAGTGCACCTGATCTAGGCCATGGTCTTCACAATTAATTGCTATGCATCAGAAAGCTGGGCAATGACTAGGTATGATAGAGATTTAATGCCTTTGACCTGTGGTGCTGGTGAAGAGTATTCAATATACCATGGGCCACTAGGTTCTTTTTGGAGAGGGTAAAACCAGGCTGCTCCTTGGAGGCAAAGATTCTGAAGCTTTGTCTGACATACTTTGGGCATTTTGCCAGGAGGGACCAGTCCTTGGAGAGGTACATCATGCTTGGGAGGGTGGAGGGACAGTGCAGAAGAGGAAGACTCTTGATGAGACGGATTGACTCAGTGACTAGAGTAGTGGGGGTAGGTATGTCAAATATAATAAGGTTGACTCAGGATAGGGCAGGGTTCAGAGCTGTTGTATGTAGGATTGCTTTGAGTCACAGGTGATTCAACGGCACATTACAACCACAAGAAGACAGACTAAAAAGCAGAACAGGCCATCCACTTCTGAAGCAGCAGGCCCTTAGGAACCCTGTGGATGACACTGTGATATAGCACAGTGTAGTGCTGGTAGAGGAAGCTCTCAGGTTGAGAGAAACTCAAAATATGCCTGGAGAAGACGTGCCTCCTCAGAATCATCAACCTTAACGATATGGAAGAAGTAAAGCTTTAACCCAATAAGGGATCTGCTGATGTGTCAGGACTCAAACTGGAGAGAAAGAGCTTCCAACATCCATCAAGAACTTGAATGTGGAGCAAATGAAGTCTAAATCTAGGGGCAGTGGAAGTTGTCAGAAATTAAATGGAGCACATAAAGAGTGACGTCCCTAGGTTTTGGTGAGTTGACATGGGCTGGGATTGGCCATTTTGAATCAGTCTTATTATCTACTATGCCAGGAATGAGATATTAAAGAGGAATTCTGCATTTATTATAAAAAAATATTTCAAGATCTGAAGCCCAACGCTGTCAGTGATGGGTTCATATCCCTACACATACAAAGAAGACTCACCACTGGACCACATCATGACAGATGGAGAAAAGATTGAAGCTGTCAATGACTTCATTTTGCTTGGCTCCACAGTCACGGTAGCGGCAGTCAAGAAGTCAAAAGACAGGTTGCATTGGTCAAAGCTGCTGCCCTCAACCCATTAAAAGTGCCAGAGAACAAGGATGTCAGTTTAAAGGTCAGTTTAAAGACTGAAGTACACCTGACCCAGACCACAGTATTTTCAGTTGTTTCGTATTCATGTGAGAGTTGGAGTGACTCAATACTGAAAAAGAACCAATACCACTGGACTGTGGTTTGGGTTTTTTGTTTGTTTTTTTATAGCACATTTAAGAAATGTATTTTCATATGCATAGCCTAAAATATTTTTATATGGACAAAATTGAGAATTTATGAATAAAGAGATCAAATAGAAACATTACTATTAGAATGAATAAATACAAAGAAAAAATTCTAGAGTTAAGTTTCTCTGGTCTGTAACTGATACATCTGTGATTGAGAATGAATTCTACAATGTTACCAGTATAGATAAAAATAAGCTTTTGGGGAAAAAAATAACACAGCTCAAAGGCAAATTTTTCTTTCATCTTTATTTGTTGTCCATCTTTCAGTTGGATGTAAGTGAGAAGACTGGAACTTGGATCAGGCACACCTTAGTCTTTAAACTGACATCACTGCTCTTTATCCCTTTGAAGATATCCTTGACAACAGTTTCCCAATACAACACGTCTTGATTTCTTGACTGCTACTTCTTGCTACTATGGGTATTAATTGTGGATCCAAGTGAAATGAAACTGTTAACAATTTCAATCCTTTCTTCATCTATCCTGATGTTGCCTATTGGTCTAGTGGTGAGAAGTTTTGCTTTCTTGATGTTGAGATGCTATCCATATTGAAGGCAGAGTCTTTGATCTTCTATAGCAAGTGTTTCAAGTCCTCTTCATTTTCATAAGCAAGGTTGTGTCATCTGCAAAATTCAGGATGTTAATGAGTCTTCCTCAGTTACTGATGCCACATTCTTCTTCATAGAGTCCAGCTTCTTGAATGATTTGCTCAGCATACAGATTGAATTGGTATGGAAAAAGAGTAGAACCCTAACCCTAACACATACCTCTCCTGATTTAAACCCATACCGTGTCCTAATAAATGTTTAAGTATGCAACTTGTTAACTGTGAGCAACACTGCATTTCCAGGTAGCCTGTTTAAATTGTTTTTAAGAATATATGCGCATTGGGGAAAGTAGATTCCCTAGCTAAAACAAATGGTTAAGCAGTCAACTAGTAGCTGACGGGTAGGTCTTCAAACTCCCCCAAAGACACCTCTCTGGACATAGGCTTGGGGATCTGCTTCGAAAGGTGTTGGAAACCCCACTGAGGGCAGATCTACTCAGCACACAGTGTGTGTGTGTGTGTGTGTGTGCGCTGTGAGTGCAGATCAACTCAATAGCAACTAACATGGAAGAAATAATTGTTGACAGTGAGTTGTGTCTCTTTCAAGGAAAGAAAAATCAGGATATTATACCCATCTTAGCTTTTTATTTTGGAGATTTATTCCCCCCTCCCCCTTCACTTCAACATGATGGCAGGTAGATGTGAGGTCTGCACATTCGTTCAAGCAGCGGCAGAATTCTGTTGTATGGCTATCCTGCATCTATTTAAACAAACATGTATGGAAAGGTGTGTGTATGTGGGGAGGTGTTTTGTGGGATTTTTTTGGCTTTTGTTTGTTTGTTGCTATTCTAGCCAATTCTTTAGAAAACATTTCCAACTTTTTCTTTTCATTCCCTTGAGAGTACAGTCATATGGGATGTTCCTCAGAATTTAACTACCAGGAGAAAATGTACCATAATTTAGAAATTGGACAGATGATGGCAAGTGACTCACTGAAATTGGCCTGCTTATGTGTTTGTCAGTCATTTTGGTGTCTTGTATTAGAAATGACTATGTGAAGCGGTTGATTTGTGGCTGGCTGGTGTGTACAGAGGAGCCCTAACTGTATTTTGATTCTTTTATTTTTATTTTTTTTTAATTTTTTATTTTATTATATTTGTGTGAGTGTACCGTCAAATCAGATCTGACTGGTACAGGAGGAGATTGTCCCTCCTTCCCCGGCAGAGCATCTGGTGGATTCGAACTGCGTGCCTCTGGGATTGTAGTTGCAGCTCCTTGCCACTAGGCCACGAGAGCTCCCCTTGTATTTTGATTCTTGACATGAGTTCAGATGCCATTTGAGTTCTCTGTGACTGGTAAACCATCACGTGGCCTTGCTCTCACGAAAGTGCAGTTGGAAGCGGATCAACTTCCCCACAGGTCTTACACTGAGAGCCAGGGAACTTGCTGGGTGTGTCCTTAAGGCTTCTAATGAGTCATAGGTCCTACCACTGCGTCGCAAGGTGGTGAGAACCCCAGAAAACTTCTGTAATTTTATTTTTTTATCCATGCTTTTTAATCTGGAATCCCAGTCATGGTCTTTCACCTGCTTTGTTGCTCTTTCCTGAAACAGTGTCATGATTCAGCAGAATACCTTTCTGTATCATGCTAATGGTTTCCCTCGTTCATTCCATGTTGATTTACCTGTCTTGTCCTGTTTATATCCTAATAAAAGGGTCTGTATGAAATATGTTTGAATCTGGAGAGTCTTCCCCCACCGTGATCTTGCTCCTTACAAACTCCTCAACAGCTCTCTATGATCAATCTTTTAATCACTGTCAACGGACAGTTAAAATCCATTTCTGTCTTTTATTTGAATTTACATTTCTGGAGGGTAAGAGCAATGCTGACCCTCCAGAAATGTTAAGTTCAAGCACAATTCAAAATTTACCGTTACTGTTCATTAAATGAATGAGGTTCTGCAGTGAACAGGAGGACAGTAGCCATCGCTTCCAGCAGTGAAGCGTAGAAGTGAGTCCAGAGGTTGGCCACAGAGGGCCTAGTTAATACACATCTGGAACAAACATCCCCAGGAACTCAAACCTCCAGATTCCAGACTTACTGTTTAAAGAGCGTGGTCTCCATACTATCTGAACAGTCCCTGGAATAAGGCAGTTAAGGTCAGTGACCATTTGAAAACCTATTACCGTCTCATTGTCGCTTAACCTCACATAGAATAGACACCATTAATCTCTGGCTCGGTGGCATTGTCCTCAGTCAGATAGCGATCCCAGGCACTAATCGCAGATAGAAAATGCTTTCAGGGACAGACACGCTCTTAATGCTACTTCCACTTTAATCAATCTAATTGTGCTAATAATTTAAATAGCATAATGAATGTAATAAGCTGGTATTTTTATCATGATGATTTTATGATATTTGTATCATAATAAGCAGATGTTTTCATCATTAACTGTTTGGTGTGGCTAATTGGGGCTGTGAGCAAAACCTCATCAATAATCTTCTTTAGAAACGTCTTTCTCCTTTTTCCTCCAGGGAGGAGGGTTTTGGAGTTACATTATTTCTAAAGATTATCAGTGAATGGAGGAAAAAACCAAGGGGCGGGGACAGAGCAGCCTTGCATTGTTCTGTTCTCAGTTAGAGCCATCAGCAGTGGGTGGTGCCCAGGCTGTGATGTATGTCATATGTGGTTTGTGACAAGTTGTTAAGGGACTGACATTTGTGAACCAATAGCATTTTCTAATGTAAATTATGTGGCATGATAATATACTGAGCTGTGGCATGGTTTTGCTTTGTAGCATCGTTCCTGGTTTTGTTTTGGTGTTTTGTTTTGTTTTTTCCTTTCTTCCTTTCAAGCAGAAAGACAGCCCAGTGACTAGGAGGTTTGGTCTGGGGGCAGAATGCAGAAGTTGCTCTTCCTGAAAAGCCTTATGCCTTTAGGAGGCCTGGAGCCTGAGAAGTGGTTGGAGATCAATGGATCCCAAGCAGCACAGACCAGACCTGCTTCAAGGCAGGCAGGGCCTGGGTAGGCAGCAGCATGGCCAGGCTCCCTGGAAAGACTGTGTGGTGTCTCAAAGACTCCCAGGGTCTGGGATTCCTGCTTCATTAAGATTTCTGCACCCAGGCTTGGAATAGAACCTGCCACCAGCCTCGTGCCCTGAAAGCTGGATCCCTGGGAATATCAGCAGGGAGCGTGGGCTCAGAAGAGAGGCCTCATTCCCAGTTTCCAAACACCATGGGATCTGGATTATCATTGACATCCAGGGAAGAGAGACTCTAGTCCACCCACTACCACCAATATTAATCTCCTACCAGCCCAGAAGGGGCCTAGTGCTAAGAAGCTGCCTTGCAATCCCAAAGGCATACAGTTCAAATTCACCAGCTCTGTGGGAGAAACATGAGCGATCTTCTTCTGTGAGATTTACAGCCTCTGAACATCAACCAGCCCAGAAGGATGAGGGCTCAAATCCTAAGTAAATTGAAATAAAGAATAAGAGGACAATATGGTACGTCTTGCCCAGCTGGGTTCTGGATAGAATAAATCCAAGGCAAATCTTAAAACAGTGATATTGTGTTGTCACTTGCAATTCAGAATGCTTTCTTAAGTGGGAGAGAGTGGAATGACATTAAAATGCAATCGCAAGGCAGTTGCCTTTGACCTTCCCTGATGTGTGCTGCCTATGAAAACCCTCTGTCCTACGTCTGTGCATCACCAGAGACATGGACCTGCAACTCACTGCCTCAGAGGATGTGAGGAGAGAAGTGCAAGAAGTCTATGTCCTTTCCTCAGCGGGGACCAACTTACTAGAAATTGAAAACAGAACCCTGTGCAGCAACCATCACTCACACTGGCTGGTTGGAGGTGACATGTTCCTTTCAGGCTCTTCTGTAGGGAGGATTCAGTGGGGTGAGCAGAAGGAAATCTACTCAGGAGAAATACCCTTAACACCCAAAGGTGAGCCTTGTCCCAACATGAAGGTGCTGGGAAAGACCAGAATCTATTAGGAGCAATCCCCCCAAATACCTGAGGAATAAGGCTCATCCTAGCGTGCAGATGCTTGAAGAAACTTTACTTGTTCCATCAGCTGACCCAACCCAACCCAACCCAGCCCAGCCCAGCCCAGCCCAGCCCAGCCCAGCCCAGCACCTCAGGAAGAGTCAGCAAGCCAGGCCTGTGCCCGTGTCTTTCTGCCCCTGTCCCAGCATGCCTTGCCCGGATGGAAGCTGGAATTCCACTCCTGGGAATGGCAGTGGGGCTGGGCTGGTGGTGTCAGCAGTCGGCCTGGGGTGAGGCCATCAGCATAGGCAGACACTCAGTTAAGACTGAGCTTTATCTGTTATTTCTGTTCATGTGTAGGCCCACCAAGGAGGTACAAAATGCGGGATGGGGTGACGGCAGGGTTGAACCTGCTGAGAGATGGGCTCTAAGTGTGTTTTTTGGAGCCCAAGACTTACCCACACAGCTCTGTGCTCCTTGTGTTTGCTCCAGTGCAGCCCATGTCCCAGGTCATTTGATTGTGTCTGACAGAGCTAGTGTCAGTCACACAGCAGGTGCTTAATAATTGTTTAAATGGGACAGGAGTGCATTTACCGAGTGCTAGATGTGTGCAGGGCATCATGCCACACACGTAAGGAGAGGGCTCCCAGGGCCAAGCCAGCCCCTCTGTCTAGGTGGCATGGGTCCAGTGGGTCATGAGGCACAGAATTATGTCATCTATAACCCGGGATAACAGATGCGTACGTTTGACCTTCTAGGTTTTGCTCTTAACTTTTCTTTTTTTAAAATAAAATTTTATTTTAATTGTGATTTTAACGAACATTTACAGAGTTCATTCATTCATTGTTGCACATTTTACTCTCTTGTTCCTTTCCCCCTCCCAGTTCACTTTCTTTTTTTTTTAATAGTCATTCATTATTGAACATTTACCTACCTACCTCTCCCCCCAAGTCCTCTTTGAAATTATGTATCTCTTATTCTGGGCTGTTGTCATAGCTATAATGCCTAATCATATATTTATTTTAGACAGTTCTTTCTTTTATCTGTTCAGTGGAAGGGTCATTATCTATCCACTTTTATCCTATTCTTCTCCCAAACCGCTGTGCACCACCCCCCCGCCATGTCAGACTTGCTTTATAACAGTGGTGCTATGCAGTATTTATCCTTTATCCTTTTGTGACGGAGATATTTCACTCCACATGATGTGCTCCAGGGTCCCCCAGGTTGTGTAATGTTTTACAAGTTTCCTGTTTTTCAGTGCTGCATAGTATTCCATTGTATGAATATACCATCACTTTTCTATCCATTCATTTGTTGATGGGCACTTGGATTGCTTCCATCTCTTTGCTGTTGTAAATAAAATAGCAACAAACATGGGTGTGCATGCTCTTAACTTTTTACCAACATTTAAAGTTTCCTTCAGAGCTGCTGGTGGATTCAAACTGCTACAGAGGCATGCCCTGTGGGTCAGCATCTCAACTAGCTATGACTGCAGATAGGGATTTGGGGGACTGAAGAGGGTAGGAGGGTTATTGCAATGTTTTCTACTTTTTGAAAAACATGAAAGATGTAAACTTTAGAAATAAAGAGAAAGGTAAAGGATGAGGGGAGCAGATTCACACACATACACACACACACACACACACACACACACACAGAGCATCCGGATTTCATTTTGTTCTTGGCAGCTCCAGAGCTCTGGCAGATAGGACAGGGAACGTTTGCTGCTGCCTGTGGCCGGGGTTAGGTTATGTCTTCTCGGGAGATGGTGCTGAGAGTTGGAACTGACTCGATGGCAATGGATTTGGATGAGTGTGAAGGTCGAGAGGAGTTAGCCAGTCAGGAGATGATGTCAGGCTGTAAATGACGTCACAGCATGTTTGGGGAGCCAGAGCAGGGTCACCATGGCCAAAGTGCAGGCTGCAAGGTGGGATGTGGCAACAGGATTGGAGCATGGGGAGGGGAGGTGTCACAAAGACTGTGCTCTGAGAAAGAGTGTATTTTATTCTGGAAACAGGTATGGGACGTGGTAGGGGACTTCAAAGGCTTTGAAGCTGAGAGTTGACACCAGATTTGCATATTGGACAGAATATTTTGGCAGCAGAATAGAGGAAGCATTGCCTAAGGGCAAGATTAGAGGCAGGTAGACCAGAGAGATGGTGTGTGCAGCAAACCAAGCAGGTCAAGGAGAGCCTACACCAGAACAGAGTCAGGAGACAGATAGCCGAGATGGGAATGACATAGGATCGGAATGGGGGGAACCAGGGTGGAGGTGAGGGAGAATGGAAAAGACGTGTTTCTCCACGGTAGACACAGTCAGTGTTCCAGGAGCCTTAGACCAAAAAGAGTGAATAAGGGCTCAGGAGAGCAGGGACGAGGGCTCTGAAGCAGAGGCAGCAGAAATATTGAATGAGGGCATCTTCTGAATCCATAGGAAGGCTGCCTGTAAAATGCGCTCTCAGGAGCAATGAGTGTCTCTCTCCAACATGAGACACCTGTGGCATCTTGGTGGTTGACCAAATGAAATGCCCTCTCCGGAGGACCGAGTGAGAGGACTGGAATTGCAGGCACACAATGTAGTGCTGTGGTTTCAAGACAAAGACACTCCACCTGGAAAGCCATAGAAGCCGTATTCCTTTAGGGAATGGATTTTCTTGGATCTGTCTCCATCCTTTACAGCTTAATTCGTCATTGTTCACACACATTTTGGGTTACAGACCTGCCAGCAAGGTGCTATTCCTTGGAGGATTACCTTGAGCAACAAGTCCCAAACAGCAACGCTGGCATGTCAACAAACAAGGCTACCCGGCAACGCTTCTGTCTGCTGTCGAGGGAGGGGCAGGCACCCTGCGGCCCAGAGCTTCTGAGGTTTGCGTGGGAGAAGGAGTGCCCGCCTCCAACGGCAGTAGTTCTCTTTTCCCTTGAGATTTGCTTTGGCAGTTCGAGGTCCTTCAGAAAGACAGAGCAGGTTACTCCCTTGAAGACAAGAGAGTTTTGATCACTTCTGCATCCAAGACAATATTTGATAACATTTATTACTTGTATCAGAGTTGAAAATATTTTCCTTTTGAGGCTTGGTGGCCAGCTACTGATTTAATAATGTCATGGCCTCAGACTTAATCTATGATCTAAGAAAGATACTTAAAATCAAGTTCAACCCAAATGTTGTTGTTGTTATGTGCCGTCGAGTCGTTTGCGACTCATAGCTATGCACAACAGCCCTAAACCCTGCTCTATCCTGTAGCCAACCGCACTGCCTCTGACACACCCATCCTGATTACCCCAGTCACTGAATCAATCCATCTCATAGAGGGTCTTCCCCTCCTGCGCCATCCCTCCGCCCTCCCAAGCATGATGTTAACTACTTAATAATTGCTAGTGATTATCGACCATTAGTTATACACTTCTCAACAGTTATGTATCAAACACTCAGCAAATTTCTATCTTCATACATATACATATACATACATACAAACCAAATAAGTAGATTCTTTCTGTGGGAGGAGAGACAGTCTCATTCCATGCGATTTACTGTCTCTGAAAACCCGCTGGAGGATCAGCTATGGGTCAGTTTGGACTTGACAGTATGTGACACACAAGATTATCTTACAGGACCAGTGGGTAAGGAGTTGAGCTGACAACTAATGGCAGGAGGTTCCAATCCACCGGCTTCTCTGAGGAGGAGAGATGGACAATCTCCTCCCATGAGGTTTCTGTCCCATAGCATCAGCTAGGTGTCTGTTCCCACTCAATGGCACACAACAACAACATTATCTTACAAAGTTCTGGGGGCATAGGGTGTTACATGTTGCATTGCTAATGTAAAGGCCTATGGTTATAACCTATCAGCGCTCCACAGGAGAAAGATGGGTAGTCCCACCCCGCCCCCCAAACAATTACCTCCTGGGAAACCCAATGGAATGTCACTATAAGTCCAATCTGCCTCAAAGGCAGTAGCTTTATCATGCTGCTGTAGTGGGTTAGATGTTGGGCTTTTAAAGGAAAGGTCAGTGGTTGGAGCCGACCAGCTCCTCTGGGGGAGAAAGATGAGGCCATAGGCTCCCGTGAAGATTTACAATCTCTGAAATCCTGTGGCAGTTACACTCTGTCCTGCAGGGTGAGAGTGAGTCAGAACTGACTCAGTGCCAATGTCTTTGGTTTTGGTTTGTTTTCCTTCTCGTTTTACAGATGAGGAAATTGAGATTTAAAAGCTAACTTGCCCAAGAGCACACAGATAGTACATGGTAGAGCCAGGATTCTAACTCAGTGTGTTTAATCATTGTGTTGGATTGACTTCAAGGTCAGACAAACCCTTTTACCAGGCGCCATGAACTGTGAACGTGACGCAGACTGTCTTTCAGTTGGGGTTAGTGTATAACTTTATTTTTACTGCACCTGAGAATGCCAGTTACATTGATGAAGGTCACATGGGACACTAAAGAGGACTACAGATTATATGACCACAGTAGAGGAGGGCACACCTCACTGAAAGTAAATAGTGTCACGCTGCCCTCCCTGCAGGAGGGAGCAAGTACTTCAGTGCAGCGTGGGAGCGAGCAAACATTGCTACCTGAATGACAAGTCACAAGGGGAGACTAGGAGATGGTCGATAACCTCCCAGGGGTTTGTCTTTTGTTTTGACATTGAGCTGACTCTGACTCATGGAGACAAGAGAATAAACATTTGCCTGATCTGGGGCCATCTTCAAAGGAGCCCTGGTGACACAGTATACTGTGTGTTGAACTACCTACCCCGGCAGCTGCTCCTTTCGAGAAAGATGGATGATCTTTTCCTGTGAAGAGTCACGGGCCTCTGAAAGTCTGAGGAGGATTGCCATGGAGCAGAATCTACTGGAAGGAATTGGGATGTTTCTGGTGCCGTCTCCATGATGATGATTTGTATGCTCGGGCCGTTGTTGCTGCTGTAAATTTTGAGTACCTGCCAGTATGGGGGCTTCACTTTCTAGAACTGAAGGACCCCTGAACCGCTGGTCCTGTTCTGTCCCGAGTGGACGGCGAAGACCCAAGACTCCAAGACACCGGCTTGATGCAACAGCAAGAGATAAGAGGTTTATTGCAGAGCTCCGGGCAGACTCTTATCTCTGGCAAGAGATAGAGGAGCGGACCGCGAGCAGACAAAGTTGGGTTTTTTTATACACTTTAGGGGGATACAACTGAGTATCAGCTTCTCATTGGGTGATGAAAGCACAGTTTGAATTCATTGGCTCAGTGTTCGCTCAGGGTTTACACAGCATTTTTGCACGTAGCACTTGCGGCAGTCACGTAGCACATGTAGCAGTTAGATAGATCTTTAACTATATGGTGGTGTCACAAATTTTTAAGTATACAATGAGTTCAAACTCCAGGGCAGTGGAAAAGCACAAGATACATTGATTATCCGTCAGGAAACAAAGGCACATGGGTTATCAGTTGAGAAACAATCTCTGCTTGTTTGCTCTGCCCTTCTGCTAGCTATTCTTGAAATACTGTTGCCCTGGATACCTGGGTGTGGGGCTTTAAAAATTCCTGAGTTTAACTTAGCTGAGAACTATAGAAACCTTAGTTTAATTCAGCTGAGAACTATAGGGACTATTTTAATTTCAATCTTTTCAGAACTATATCAAATAATACTCTGCTATGCTCTACAGGGCTGTCATTGGCTAATTTGTGAAAGGAGATCAGGCATTTCTTCTGAGTCTGAGTCTGGACACTCTGTTGAAATCTGCGCACCAAGGGTGAGCCTGCTGGAATTTGAAATACTAGTGGCATAACTTCCAGGATAGTAGCAACACACAAGCCATCATGCCAACTCATGGATGGGTGGCAGTGTTCATTAAAAAATGTTTGATTATGAAATATTTCAATTCGTGAAATACTGAAGCAGACACCTAGATACCAATAAGGTAAACTTCTGCTAATATTCTCCCACATATGCATCTGCTCACTCTGTTTAATGAAGTGTCAGGTTAAAGGCACAGGTGCAGCCAATCCCGATTCTTCTTGGCCTCCAGTAACAATTGTCTGCAAGTCAGTTTATATCATCTCCATGCAGATTAAAAAAAAATATGTATGGAATAATTTACATGTAACAAATTATACACCTTGTTGAATCAATAGTAATTGTACAGCCTGATGAATCATTGTTAGTTATACCCCTTGATGAATCAATGTTAATTGTACAGCTTGATGAATTTTTGCATATGGTGTTTTAGATGAACTTTCTCACCACTCAGAGGTCTGGTAGGGTGGGAAGATGTTGAACTTTAGGTCAATTTTTTTCTTAAAGGAAGAGTCTCCCTGGGAAGTAGGGCCCCTGGGAAGCAGAGCAAGTGAAGGTGACAAGAAAATTTTTTTTATTTTAATTTTTATTATTTTGTGTGTGTACTGTAAAATTGGATCTGACTGCTACAGGAGGAGATTGTCCCTCCTTCTCCAGCAGAGCATCTGGTGGATTTGAACTGTTCTCCGGGATTGCAGTGCAGCTTCTTGCCACTAGGCCACCAGAGCTCGCCGACAATTAAGAATTAATGAAATCAAAGCTGGCATGAAACAGATCTAGGGGAGTTAAGAAGACCCTCCTCAAACGGGCTGGACATGTAGCTGCTCTTAGCAAAGAGGCCATTTTCATCTGGTTGCTATCTGGAGGCTTAGCCTGACAAGGTGTAAGTTAAATCTCTGGGGCGTTGGGGGGTTACTATCCTGAAATGGAGACAAGGAAGACACTATGCTTTGCATAGGTTCATTTACCACCGCTATCACAGATCTGATGCTATGGTGACAGTTGCCATGGAGATACTTAAATGTATGGTTGAAGTGTATCTCCACTCCTACATCAGTTACTTGGTTTAAACTAGAAATTTCAAATTGTTCCATAAAACCATAAGGTGCTCTCAGGGTTTCACAATCAATTTAAATTTCAGCTCAAAAGGATTTTTTAAAACAAAAAAAAAATAGTTTAAACTTGTTTTTGCAATTACAAAAAATGCATACATTTATTTTTAAAAACCAAACAATATACAGTATGGTGTGTGGTAATTAATGGCAGAGAACTTACGTCAGACTAATGCTTCCTGCAAAGAGCAGTTTTAAATTCCAGATGAGATATAGCACAACACAACCAAAAATAGTTGGAAGCACTGGAGAGAAGCAACTGGTTGGTATAGAATGAAGGAGATTTGATTCTTGAAAGAGATCCACTTTGATTGAGATCCACACTGAGTATGACTTATAGCCACCCAATGAATGACAGATCTGAACTTTGACCAATCCTGTGCTGTCCTCATCAGATCTGACATATTTGAGCCCATTGCTGCTCTCAGTGTGTCAATCCATCTTGTGAATGATCTTCCTCTCCTTTGCTGAGCCTCCACCTTTCCAAGCATGATGTCTCTTTCCAAAGAATATCCTCTTCTAACAACATGCCCAAAGGATGTGAGATTGGAATAGAAAGGTTTCCACGTTAGAGAAGCTTAGTAAGAAGCTCAAGTTTTCCATTGGAATGCCATATCTAAAGAGTAAAGACTACAACCTTAACTAAGTAATTCACCTGAGAAAGAAACAGTGATACTAAAATAGACCCGTCCTAACCAAACTGAAAAACACTCAGAAGTGATGTCATCCATCAGCAAGGTAATCCCATAGTGCAAGAAGAAACTCTCCAGAGAAAGATAACGGTGTTCAGACCCTGAAATTGTCAGCGTTCCCTGCACAAAAATCACTAGAGATGTGAAGAAAAAAGGAAAGTAGAACCCGTAGTCAAGAGAAAAAACAGTCAATAGAAAGCAGACAGACAAGCAACCCAGGTGTTTGAGTTAGCAGACAAGGATATTAATAGAACTTTGATAACTGTGTTAAAGATGAAAATATAACTGTGGAATATAACTAGGGAAAAGATTATATAATGAGTGAAGAAATGAGCATTTACAAGTCATTTGAAAACTGTTAAATAAAAATTTGAAACCCTAAAACTGAAAAGCAAGGTCTCTAAAAATGATTTTCCCTGTTTTACCCTCTCACTTGCCATGTGGCTCTCCATCCTAGCTAATCCTGTGTTAGTCAAGTCTTTGGCTGTTAAAGATAAAGATCATCTAGACCAATAGACAACACTAACAAATGAAGAAAAAACTGAAATAGTCAAAGGTTTCCTTTTACTTGGACCCACATTCAACACTCACAAAAGCAGCAGCCAAGAACTCAAAAGTATTGTAATAGGCAAATCTGCTACAAAGAAGGATGTCACTGCACAGACTGAGTGCAACCCTAGTGCTCTTTAGAAGCAAGGGCGGTGAGTCTTTGTCTCACACATTTTGGGCATGTCATCAAGAGGTTCAATTCCAAGGGAGCTCTGTTGGCCTAGTGGCAAAGAAGCTGCACTGCTATCCTGAAGGCACATGTTTCAAATCTACTGGATGCTGGAGAAGGAGGGGCATTCTCTTCCTGTGCCAGTCAGATCTGATTTGATGGTACACAATAAGAAAAGGTAAAAAAATTAAAAAAATGTTCAGTTCCTAGAGAAAGACATCAGACTTGGTAGAGGATCAATGAAAAAGAGGAAGACCCTCAGTGAAATGGGTTGTTGTAGTGACTGTGTCAGTGGGTTTAAGCTCACCAGCAAGGTTTCATCTGCTGTATATGGGGTCACTATGAGAGCCAGCTTGACCGCACCTCTGACGAGTTTATGTCATGATGATGGAACAGGGAGCCTATAGAACCAAACTGTGGGGAGGGACAGAGAAGCTGGTGTAGGGGACAGTGGCCCTAGAGATTCAAGTACAATGATGGTTCTGCCCTTCATGTCTTAGCCTCTGTCTAAGAACTGACTTCATTCTCTCCCACTATGATTAGCCCTCTGTATGGTGAGCACCATGACAAAGGTGGGTTCTGGGTCTACAGTTTCATTACCATGAGAGGAAAGTGGTTCTTTCCCCATAGCACCAATTCAGAACCCCAGGGAAGATCTCCAATTAGTTCATGGGAGTTACATCTTCTCTGTGAACCAATCACAATGGCCAAAGTGGGGCTTTTGTTAATGGCTTGGATCAGATCTCATTGTAAACCAATCATTATGGCCAGAGAGGCAGTTTCCACTCAAAGGGCAACAGGTTCTTCAAAATGAAGGAGGTAGGGTAGATGTGGCAAAGGACAGAAGTAGTGGGAACAGGCAGTCTCTCTAGTTTGTGCCTATTACACCATTATCAGCTTGTTAGGAATCCTTTTTCATTATTCTTCAAGCACTTGTATGCGTCGTCGTATGGTCTCTGTGAGTGATTTGCATACAAGTAGTTTATTTGGGCCAGAAACAAAGGGAGGGTGATGGGAAATGAATCAAGACAAAGAGAAAAACAAAGAAGTTATGTTAATGAGCCAGGTCATCCTTTGGGCAACTAGAGCTTAACTCCACTGTGAGTTTCTGAGAGACTGTGTCAAACATACCTAAGACCCCTGCCACCAAGGGACAAGGTGGAATTCATTCACCAGCTCCAGCCCCCATTTGCTGTGGGTTGCTTTTAGGGACCAAAGCTTCCCAAGCCTGCTACAGCTAGAGAAATCCTACAGGTGGTGAGAGACACAGGTGTGTATGGGCGGAGGCTGTGAGCTGTAGCTCATTGAAGCTGCACGTGTTCCCTGGGGTGGGCTGAAGAGAAATGCCTATTACATGTACCTAAATCTTTATACAAACAAGATACCACTACATGTGATTCTTCAAAATTTCTTTTTTTCAAAAATATCTTCGAGCTGTGTTTAAAACAGTTATGACATGTGAATACCTGAGTAAGTATAAATATAATACTATTCAATTAATGTCGTAACTGAAGCTCAGCATCAATAAAACAAAGATTCTCATGTGCACTTATGTTTATTGCAGCTTTGTTCACAATAGCAAGGAGCTAGAAACAACCTAAGTAAACAAAGATTCTCATGTGCACTTATGTTTATTGCAGCTTTGTTCACAATAGCAAGGAGCTAGAAACAACCTAAGTAAACAAAGATTCTCATGTGCACTTATGTTTATTGCGGCTCTGTTCACAATAGCAAGGAGCTAGAAACAATCTAAGTGCCCATCAACAAACGAATGGATAGAGAAGCTGTGGTATATTCACACAATGGAATACTATGCTGCATTAAAAAACAAGGAACTCATGCAATATTATTCAAAATGGGTGACCCTGGGGGACATTATGCTGAGTGAAGTATCTCAGTCACAATGCATGGTGCCACTGTTGTAAAACAGGACTGACCTCAGGGTTGGGGAGAGACTGAGAAAGATGGGATAAATAATGTATACTGCACTGAAACAGATGAGGGCGAAAACTGTTTAAAAGGGATATATGATTAGGTATTTTTGTCATGACAGGAATCTAGAGCGAAGGCTACATGGTGGAGTGGACCTGGGGGAAGGTTTGTAAAACAATGAAAGAATTTGTCTTTTACTTTTCCAAGAGAGTAGTGTACTGAGGGGGAGGGTTGGGAGGGGAGAAAAGTGCAACAACGAATGAATGGAAATCCAAAGTCTCTGTAAATTTTTATTGAAATTAGTAATAAATTTAAACTTAAAAAAAACAACAACAAACCCACAAAACAAACAAAGGTTCTCACCACTGGGCCAATTGGCAGCATCATGATAGATGGTGATGAGATTGAGATTGTTAACAGCTTTAATTTGCTTGGCTCCACAGTAAACACTCTTGGCACTAGCAACCAGGAAATTAAAAGACAAATTGAATTGCATTGGGAAAGTCTGCTGTTAGAGACCTCTCCAAAGTACTGAGGAGCAACGATGCCAGTCTGGAGACTAAAGTGCGCCTCTTGGTACCAACAGCCAGGGAAGCAAAAGATGAATTGCATTGGGAAAGTCTGCTGTCAGGGTCATCTCCAGAGTACTGAAGAGCAAAGGATGTCAGTCTGGAGACTATGGAGTGCCAGATCCAGGCCATGATCTTCACAATTACGTGCTATGCATCAAAAAGCTGGACAAAGACTTAAGATAATAGAAGGAGAATTGATGCCTTCAAGCTGTGGTGTTGGAGAAGAGTATTGAGTATACCATGGACTACTAGGAGAACAAACATGTTCGTCCTGGAGAGGGTGAAACCAGACTACTCCTTGGAGACAATTATTCTGAAGCTACATCTGACATACTTTGGACATGTTACAAGGAGGGACCAGTCCTTGGAAAGGGACATCATGCTTGGGAGGGTGGAGGGACAGTGCAAAAGAGGAAGACCTTCAGTGACATGGATTGACTCAGTATCAGAGACAATAAGGTTGGCTCAGGATAGGGCAGGATTCAGAGCTGTTGTCCATAGGGTCACAATGAGTCACAGGCGACTTGACGGCACATAACACACCACCAACATTAATGTAATATTCTTTTCAGGTGGAGTTAAACCATTTCCCTTAAACTAAAAGTGGATCTCACTGGAGAGGAAACAGGGCATAGAAGACACTTTGATGAGGAGTGTGATGCGTTTGATTGGGACCAAGGGATGACACATTCTACCTTAGATCAATTCCTTTTTTCTCTCCACATTTCATTTGTTCTTATTTGAAGGAGAGTTTATCAATCATACTGGTTTTTCATTTGATCAGTTGCATGCTTTTCATTTTATAACACTGCAATTAGAATTTCATTCAATCATACAGATTTTTATGATGTTTATTAGATTAATAACATTAGAGAGCTCTCCCGGCAGAGGCTGTCGGGAGTCACATTGCTAACACAAGGCCACATGTCTGGTACTTGGAATCCACCAGAGATTTTCCAAGAGAAAGATGAGAAATCTTCTCCCACATGATTTTTCACCTTGGAAACCCACTGGAGGGTCACTTAGGAGTTAGTTCTGAATGGACAGCAGTGAGTGAGTGAATATGCTGAATTAGTTACTAGGTACCGTAGGCCAGTTCTTGAAAGCTGCACTCTCATTGTCACAAACTCAAGAAACGAACTCTGTGTTGAAAATGCTCATGCAGTCATTCAGAGGCAGGAGAGACCCAAGATGCTATGGTTTTTTGGAAAGTCACATTGTACAGCAAGTGGAATCACTCAAGTTCCCATGTTTTCTGTGGCAAAATTTTCAAATTCATTTGCTTAGATTCTGCCAAGTTGCAATGCCATTTTGAGACTAAGCACAGTGAAGCAAGAAAATAAAACCCGTAGTTTCTTCCTGTTATAAAGGGGAAAAAAATGAACAGCTTCATGTTAGTTAGAAAACATATGCGAAGAAGCCTGGCAATGAAAATACACTGAGAGTGCTGAACATAAACAACACATTGCACACGGAAGGGAACCTCCCTTTAAAGCAAAGCTAGGAAACTGGAAACTATTATCAATGAGAGCTAGAAGTGATAGGACAAGAAGGACATTGACTGAGCATGAAGGAGCAAGAACTATTGCTTGATGAAGTGGCCCCCAAGAGGGCTCCACCAACAGGCAAATCTCCCCAGAAATGCAAGCTTCCTCGGGTGGGGCTCCATCAATTCCATTCATAGAGCAGATGTTCATTGACTGTTGAATGAAAAAATGAATATAACTTGCACGATGTCTGAAGGTTAATGTTATGTCAAATTCAAAGCTCAAATTTACTAACAATGAGTTGATTGCAAATCACAACAATGTTAGTTGAGTTTTTGAGGCTGTGAATTGCAACAGGACAAGGCTGTCCGTCCATCTTTCTTCCATAAAGCCTCTGGCTGATGCGAACCATCAGAGACTCAAGGCTTTTGGGTAAGCAGCACAGCTCACCATGGACCACACCACCAGAGCAGCCCAAAGTTACAGTACGTAGTTATAATTCCGTAGGGCCAGGGAGCAGACAGTGGCTTCTCAGACATGATGATGCTGATTATGACTAGCATTCCCTGAGGACTGTCAAGTGCCTAATCTGCGTTGACCATTTCATAATGAAGTATCGAATTTTTGACCAACAAAGACTCCATAACATAAGCATTTCCCCCTCTATTTTAAAGACAGGAAATTGAAGCTTAGAAAGATTAAATGACTTGCTAAGATCATATAAAGAATACATGATAAAGCAGGAATTTGAGCCCAGACAATCTGAACCCAGAGCCCACTCTCTTTGCTGCAATCATTTGCCAAGTACAGCTGTCCAAGGAAGATTCTGCTCTATGAAAATAGCATCATTTACTTATCTACTTGGCACTGATACACATTACAGTGGTTTCTAGCTTAGAGCTATTGTGAATAAAGAGGCTCTAAATGCTTTTGTACATGTTTCAGGGGACACGTCCTTTAGTTTCTCTTGGATATATACTTAGGAATATAACAGCTTGATCATAGAATAAGCATCTGTTGGCATTTAGAAATGATGTCAGTTTTCAAAAGTGGCTGTACCAATATATACACTCATGAGTAAGAAATGAGGGTTCCAGTTACTCTAAACCTCTTCAACTATTGGTACCATTGGTTATTTTTATTTTAGATCAGGGGTTGGCAATTTTTTCTACGTAAGATCAAATAGTAATTATTTTTCACTCATCAGGACATACATATATTTTCGTGTTAAAACTTCCTTACTGGGGAGCCCTGGTGGCCTACTTGCAAGAAGCTGCACTGCAATCCCAGAGGTATGTGGTTCGAATCCACCAGATGCTCTGCTGGAGAAGGAGGGACAATCTCCTCCTGTACCAGTCAGATCTGATTTGACAGCACACACACAAAAAATAATGAAATAAAAACTTTTTAAAAAGAAAAAAAACCAAACTTCCTTATTCTCTCCAACTAATGAAAAAGATAGTCAGAGAAAGGCAGGGAGATCCTCAACAAGGTGAAGTGACAGTATGACTGTGACTGTGACTGTGACTGTGGGCTCAAGCATAGCAGAGAGCCTGAGGATGGCACGGGATAGGCCAAGATTCAGATTTGTTGTTCAGGGAGTTTCTATGAGTGGTAGCTAACTTGACAGCATCTAACAACAACAAGAATAGCAGTGAAAAAAGCAGCATAGATGACATAGAAGAGAACAAGTGTGACTGTATGTTAATAAATTTTATTTACAGAAGCTGGTGGTGGCTGAATTTAGCTGATAGGTTGTAGTTTTTGCCAACACTTGTTTTATGCAACTTTACTCATTTAAGTGTTAATAGTTTATATGTTGTTATTGTTGTTATGTGTCATCAAGTCACCTGCGACTCATAGAGACCCTATGTACAACAGCTCTGAACCCTGCTCTATCCTGAGTCAACCTTGTTATCTCTGACACATCTACCACCATTACCCCAGTCACTGAATCAATCCATCTCATCCAGGGTCTTCCCTCATGTGCTGTCCCTCCACCCTTCCAAGTATAATGCCCTTCTCTAAGGACTGGTGCCTCCTGGTCATATGCCCAAAGCATGTGAGATAGAGCTTCAAAATCTTTGCCTCCAAGGAGCAGCCTAGTTTTACCCTCTCCAGGACATATCTGTTTGTTCTATTAGCAATTCATGATATGCCTAAGACTCTTCTCCAACATGACAATTCAAAGGCTTCTATTCTTCTTTTAACACATGTAGTCATTGTCCAACTCTAGTGCACAGCAAGTAATTGTGAAGACCATGGCCTGGATCAGGTGCACCTTGGTCTCTAGAAAAACTTTCTTGCTCTTCAGTACTCTGGAGATGTCCCTAACAGCAGACTTTCCCAATGCAGTTTGTCTTTTGATTTTCTTACTGCTGGTGCCAAGAGTGTTGATTGTGGAACTAAGCAAGCTGAAATTATTAACAGTCTAGATTTCGTCGCTATCTTGATGCTGTCAATTGGCCCAGTGGTGAGAATCTTTGTCTTCTTGATGTTGAGCTTCAATCCATATTGAAGGTTGCAGTCCTTGACCTTCTGCAGCAAACACCTCAGGTCCTCCTTCATTTCCGCAAGCAAGGTTGTGTTCTCTGCATACTGCAGGTTGTTGATGAGTCTTCCTCCAATCCTGATTCCACACTCCTCCTCATAGATTCCAGTCTCTCTGATTTTCTGTTCCACATATAGGTTGAAAAATTATGGAGATAGGATGCATCCCTGGTGTACACATTTTCTGATTTTGAACCATGCAGGGTTTTCTTTCTCTGTTTGCACTACCTACTTCCTGGTCCACGTACAGGTTTTACATGGACAAAATTAAGTCTTCTGGGATTCCTGTTCTTCTCAAATTCAGCCACAATTTCTTGTGATTCACATTGTCAGATGTCTGTGGATGTGTAGAAGTATATAAATGTGGTCTCCCTTTTCATTTTCTTGTTAACTAATGATGTTAAGCCCTTTTTAATGCACTTGATTGCTGTTGCAAAATCCTGCCGTGTTCTCCCCTGGGCTCCGTCACAGAGTGACCACAGTGACTACAGTGATGGGTTTCAGCACTACAGAGCTCAGAAGACTAGCACAGGCCTGTGGTGCTTCATTCTGCTGTCATGAGTCACAGTCAATAACAATTAACAACAACAAACTGGGAGAAAATGTACTTCTGTTTGTTAAGGCCCATGCATGTGTGGTAAATACTGTTAGAGCAGCACTAGATAACTAAAACATACGATACTTGCTGTTTATGTATTAGTAGATAGGATTAACTGAGGTGGTAATACCAACCTGTTTGGGACAATAACTGGTTGATAACACCCGAGTCATGGACATCTTCGTAGACTAGTTCAATCTACAAGACTCTGTCTGATTCAGCCTATCGGGTAAGAAATGAATCGACATTGTGGCCATCTTTTGCTGTAGGAAGGGCGGGCAGGGAAATAAGCTGGAACCAGACTTATGACTTTGAGAGTCGTGGATCTTCTACCTGAAAGGCATATTGTTGTTGTTATGTGCCGTCAAGTCGCTTGCGACTCATAACAACCCTATGTACAACAGCCCTAAACTCTGCTTTGTCCTGTGCCAATCGTACCATCTCCGACACACCCGTCCCGATTACACCAGTCACTGAATCAATCCACCTCATAGAGGGCCTTCCCCTCCTGCGCTGTCCCTCCACCCTACCAAGCATGATGTTCTTCTCCAAAGACCGGTCCCTCCTTACAACATGTCCAAAGTATGTTAGATGGAGCCTCAGAATCCTTGCCTCCAGGGAGCCACCCGGTTTTAACCCTTTCCAGGATGCATATATATGGTGGAAAAACAACGGTAATTTCTGCAACATTTACTGAAAAGAGAACTGAAGAAAAAATGGGAGGGGGAGGGGCAACCGAAAAGCAGGCTCCTGTTTCTCTTGTTTTTAGTTATTTGTGGCTTCAGACTATTTAAAGAAAAACCGCCTTTGAATTTCCCAAGGAATTTCTTTTTTCTGATCTTTTTGCCAGTCAGTGGTCAACTCAGAATTTATTGACTTCTGGAAAGTTCTGGGGATTTTGAGAGAAGAAACTCTGAGGTGGTTTAAGGGTGAAAATGGAAATATAGAGACTGTTTTTTTAATTTTTTTTTTGTATGGCACGGTGATGCTCATAATCCCCCGCCAGGCAGGAATACATGTTAAGGCAGGCTCAGCAGTTGAGTCTGATAGTAGAAAACAGTCCATACTGGAGCTCTGGTGGCCTAGTGGCAAGAAGCTGCACTGCAGTTCCAGAGGTACTCAGTTTGGATCCACTAGATACTCTGCTGGAGAAGGAGGGACAATCTCCTCTTGTACCAATCAGATCTGATTTGGCTGTACACACACACACACACACACACACACACACACACAAAATAATCATTTAAAAAAAAAATAGTCCATACTAGGGGAGCTCTGGAGGCCTAGTGGCAAGAAGCTGCATGCACTACAAGCCCAGAGGCGCTCGGTTCGAATCCACCAGATGCCCTGCTGGAGAAGGAAGGACAATCTCTTCCTGTACCAGTCAGATCTGATATGATGGTGTACACACACACACACACACACACACACACAATTTAAAAAAATACTTAAAAAGCATAGTCCATACTATCTTTCCTGGACAATCTTAAAACACAACGTACTAGTTTGAGGACCAGAAAGCTGCTCAGGGTTAAGGATGCAGCCTTAAATGGTAAAATAATATTTTTCCTCCTTCTGTCAATCTAATTGTGCTTTTGAGGTCTTTGGTGACACACATTTCCAGGTTTCCCTTTCATATTCCGGGGGGTTGAGCATTTGCTAAGGTGGAATTTCAAACAGCTGTATAAGAAAAGTTTGCTGGATAAAGATAAGATCATGACCTCAATGATACCAGGTGAATAATCTTTAAAAGATTCCATAAATGAAAAAAAAAAAGAAAAACCAACACAAAGGTTCCATATATGAACTTACTGTATTGGGAGTAAGAGGCACCCCCCCACCATTTGATAGTGTGGCAAGCCAGAGGGGCCTATAATGTGGCCTCAGCTAGTAAACAGCGAGGCTTAGTAGCAAGGGCAGTGCTGGGACACCATTCTTGGCCCATTCCTCAGCTACCAAGGAGAAGAACAGCCTGGCCAGCAATTGACATCCCTCCAGAGAGACCTGTAAGATGCGTAATCCCCTCTTCTGTCATTTACAGCCTCTAAAAACCCGCTGGAGGCTCAGCTAAGCATCGGTTCCAACTCAAGGGCAACGAGTTACGTTGAATGAGAATTGAGCCTCATTCTATGCTCCAGATTCAGAAGGGTCATCCTCAAGACACTCTTTAAATGTAAGTTCTTTAGTGCTGATTTTTGAGAGAGAGAGAAGAGTGGAAAGAAGAGAGACAAACGACCCGGGGTCGATACAGTCTGTGAAAGACTTTGCCCCTGCTGGAGGTCGTCATCCAACCTGCCAGTGGAGTTGAAGCTGCTAAAGCCGCTTTGGCCAGGAGAGGGCCCCAAATATCATGCAGTCTGCCATGCAACTCCGGAGAAGAATCTGGTTAGACCTCCCTTTACATAGGTTACCTTAGAGTGTGGGAGGAACCAGAAGGGACACCAGAGACGAAGAAGAGAAGTTAATTCAAGGTAACAAGGCTGGTTTATGGCTAGGTCAGGACTGGATCCCTCATTGCTAAGTCAGTTCCAGGACCGGGTTCTTCCATCCTTCTTTTCTCTTTTTAGGCACCACTTGTCAGCATCTACAAACGTCTGCTAGGCTATGGAAATAGATGACAGCCATTCATCCTGTGCCTGGCAGGTACAAAGCCCTGCACCCAGTGGTGGGTGTGTGGTAGTGTGCTGAGTGTGGGAGGGACAGGATGGTGTCAAAGTCTACACTCACTGTCCTCGAGGGCCTTCGCAGCTCCTTATTGGCTTAGGAGGCACGAGGGAATCATAAGAAAGTAAAATAACCGTAAAAGATGTAAGTAAAAGTTCAGTCCAGTGGAGGCTGAGATTTCATAGGGCAATGCATGATTAGTAATCAAATGATTAGCATAAGGAAGAAGAGGTTTACACTATGCCTTTGATTAGCAATTAACTGCTTCCTGTACTTCCCCTTTTTGGGGTGGTCAAGGAGATCCCTTACGGGAAAGGAGGTAGACTCCACATGCTACGTCAGGGAGCTGATGGGATTTGCATGCACTTGGAAGACTGGAGAGAAACACACTGAGAATCCAGCCTGCTTGGGGAATCCAGGCTGCCCATGTGATTAGAGAATTGATGTTGAGAGACTCTGCGTTCAGAAGAAGATCAATGTTTGGATGTGCAGATATTTGCAAATACACTGAACTTGTATTCTTTGAATAAACTTTTCTAGCTCATGAATTAGAGAGCTCTGGTAGCTCAGTGGTAAGAAGCTATGCTGCAATTCCAGAGACACATAGTTCAAATCCACCAGCTGCTCCCCAGGAGAAAGATGGGCAATCTCCTCTGTGATTAAACTGCCTCTGAAAACCCACTGGAAGGTCAGCTATAGGTCTGTTCCAGTTTGATGGTAAACAATAATAAGCCCATGAATTAGATAGCTCTGGTGGCCTAGTGGTAAGAAGCTGTGCTGCTATCTCAAAGGCACATGGTTCAAATCCACCAGCTACTCTGTGGGAGAAATATGGGTAATCTCTTCCCATGCAATGAACTACCTTTGAAACCCCACCAGAGGGTCAGTGATGGGTTGGTTCTGACTCGAGGGTATACAACAACAGCCCACAACATATTGGATTGCTCACTGGAAAGTTGGCAGTCCAAACCACCAGCCACTCCTTGCGAGAAAGATGGGAAATCTCCTTCCATAAAGATTTACTGTCTCAGAAGAGAAAGGTGGCTGATTTAGTTAGGACTCAATAGCTATGAAAAAACTTAGTTTCTCTGGGCCTCAGTTTCTCCTCTCTAAAATCAGAAAAATAACTTTTTTCCACATTAGCTATTTACTTTCATTTTTTTATTTCCATAAATTTTGAGGGTTTTTTATTTGAATGAAAGTTTATAAATCATATTGGTTTTATTCAATCATTTATATACACCTTTGTTTTATAACAATAATTGAAATTAGTTAATTACAATGTCTTATCAAATCCTTATAGAAGCAATCATATTTCTTCCAGCTGATTTGAAGCATTTTACAATTACCTGAATTGTATCTTTATGTAGCATGAGTCCTCGTTCCTTATTTATCTTGTGTGTGTGTGTGTGTGTGTGTGTGTGTGTGTGTGTGTGTGTGTGTGTTTGTATTTTTACAGTTCTGTTATTTGAATTTGCACAATGTCATTTAAGCTAGAAGGAATACTAGAGTCATCTCTGGTCCTGAGAGATGGCACTGGAAGAAGTGGAGTAGAGACCATTCTCTCCTATACTGGATTTTGAACTTTCTGAGAGCAGATGTTTGCAACTCAGACCAACCAGCGCCAACTATGTTGTGGTCATAGGGAGAGTATATTAATGAATGAGACACAGTCCCTGTCTCGAAGAACTTTCAGCCAATTTAGTGTGTACCAGGCACAATGTGAGACACTCGGTAAATTAATGTCAGCAGAACAGAAGGGAATTCCTAAGGTACCTGGGAAGGACATCTATCTATATGAGGTTGAAATTAACCAGGGAAGAACAGAGAGTCACAACAATTTCATCCTTAGAGGTTCTTGGACATAAGGCCCAGAAGAGAAAAATGTACTTTCCTTCCCTCAGCTGGACACCATCTCCCTTCACTAGGGCTTTCTTGGGCTTAACGAGTGCCTCGAGACCTTTGAGATCCACAAATGAAGCAGTCCTTTTACCATGAACGATGAGTCTGTGGCGGCCTCCCAGGTCCTGCTAGCCTAGCCCTTCTTTTGAAGATGGGAGCACACACGTGCTGCCCAGGGCCTGTTTCAAGTCTGTCTCCCACCTCCTTCCCAGAGGGCCTTGCGCAGGGGGCAATGCCTGGCCTGTCCTTTCTGACCCTTGAGCAGCATTGCCAGGTCACTTTCTTGCATGGGCACTGGTATTCTATGCTCTTCTCAGCTAGAGAAAACCTGTGACTAGTGCTCAAGATCTCTCACACTCTGGATCCTATCCCACCACCTCCGCTTCTTCTCTGTGTCCCCCATTTCTTGTTCCCTCACTAGCCTCTTGGTCCTCTGCCTGTAACAAGCCTGTTCAGGTGTCAGGTCACTTGACATGGGACTTCTTGTCACTCCACCTTTTCCCCTCCACTCCTCCATTCATTGAAGAAAGACACCATAGTCCCTCTAAAAAGAATTTTTTTAATGAGCAAAAAAAATGAATGGTGAGGGGGAGAGAGCAATAAGAAGTCCCATGTGTGACCTGACATTTGAACAAGCTGGTAATTGACAGAGTGACAGTAGCAATGGTGCAAATATATCAGAAATGATGAGGATGGAACAGGGTAGGGCATGTTATTCACAGGATTGATGAGTCATACTTGACTCAGTGGCACCTAAGAACAACAAGAATATTGAGTCTTTGGAAAAAGACTTCTTGCTGGGAAGGATGGAAGGTCTGAGAGAGAGAGGAAGACCCTTAACAGGATGAGTTGACACAGCGACAATGGGCTTGAACATATAAGGATGGCGCAGGATTGAGCAAGGTTCTGATCTGTTGTTATGAGTCAGAATCAACTCAGTGGCACCTAACAACAACAACAACAGCAACAACACTGGGTACAAAGACTGCTACTGTGTATGTGACGAGCTTTGGTGACATAGTCAGTAGCTAGCTGCACTGCTAACCCAAAAGCCTGTGTTGCCGCCAGTTTGGACCCACTGGTGACTCTGAGGCAGAGATGGGCAGTGTCCTTTTAGGGTGCACAGCCTTGGAAACTCAGCGAGGGGTTGCTGTGAGTCACAACTGCCTCAGTGGCACAGAGTGAGTGAGTGACGCAGTTAGTTATAAGGTCCTGGGCTTGGCCATAGATGGAGTGTAAAGAAATGTCCTTTACAGCTGTCCCTGTGCACTTTGAACTTCTTGAGGAAATGATGTGTATTCTGCACACAAGTGTCAAAGCACCTAGGATCAGCGCTGCTAGACTAGAGGAAACTGAGAAAGGCAGGGTATTTCTGGATGTTCCAGACTCTGCAGCTCCTCCAGGGCTCAGCACAGGGACAGCCTTCACCCTGAAGCCCTCCTGGTCTACTCTAGGCCTCTATCTCTGGAGCACACGGTTTAAGGAAACTTGATGTCACAGTGGTTGAAACACATGACGTGACTGCTGACCCTAAGGTTGATTGTTCTAACCCACCAGTTTCTCCATGGAAGACAGATGTGGCAGGACCTTTCCGGCGTTGGAAACATTATAGAGACAGTTGTCCTTGGTTACTGGCAGTCAGTATTGACACCAGGCCAGCAGGCTTTTTTTCTAAATGCACACCTTATTACATCAAGTTTTAACGATACTCCCATTTTCCAACCAGATTGTCTCACCTTGAGGGAAGGGACACACATTTATCAATTGGATTCCATTTCACATACAATAATGGAATTCTCTTGCTTCTGTCTCCTAATGCCTTGTGGGTGCTCACCCAATGCTTAAAATTCTGTGATTCTAGAATTTTTATGCTCATTAATAAGAGCTCCTTCAAATTCTAGAACCACAGCATTTTAAGTATAAAGGAAATTAAAAAAAATCTTATCTTTTAATGCATCCATGCGTAACATATACACAAAGAATTTTAAATTGTATCCACAGGAATCCCAAGGACTACCAAAGGAACAAACACACCTGACTTAGAGGAAGTACAACTAAAAATGCTCCTTAGAAGCAAGGACAATAAAACCACCTCACACACTTTAGTCATGTTGTCAGAGGGGCCAGTCCTTGGAAGAAGACATCAGCCTGGAAAAGGAGGAGGGTCGAGAAGGAGAGGAAGACCTTCAACAAGATAGATTGACACAGTGCCTGTAACAGTGGGCAGGAGTATGGCCAGAGGTTGTGAGGCTGGCTCGAGGCAGAAGTTCAGATCAGTCATTCAGAGGGTCACTATGAGTCGTAGTAGACCTGAAGGTGCCTAACATGTTGCTCGGAGAGTCTATTGCTTGGAAAGGGACATCATACTTTGGGAGAGTGGAGGGTCAGGGAAAGAGAGGAAGACCGCCTAATGAGATGGATTTACATGGTGACTCACTCAGTGGGCAGCAGTAGGCTCAAGTGTATGGGAGACCATGAGGATGGCCCAGGATAGGACAGGATTTAGGTCTGTAGTTCATCGCATATATATTCAATTCAAAGGTCCCAAACAACAACATCACAGGTGTTAAGTACTGCTTCCTAGCACTGGCAATGTCTCTCTGCCTAGGTAGGAAGGAACCTTAAAAGTTCAGCACCCCCATCTTAATGAGAGCATTAATGTAAGTGATCTGATCTGGCTCAGACAGTTACTACTTGGTCCTCTGTACCAAGAGAATGTGTGTGAATAAAGTCTTAGATTGGTGCCTGGATCCTGACAGTGCAGACTAGCTCTTAATACAATTAGGTAACAAGACTTCTCTCCATTTCAAATGCTCTCCATTGGTCGTCTCTCACAAAGCTTTATTGTAATTGTGAAACCATTGAATTAGTTGTGAAAACACTACCCCTTTAAATATTTAAAAGTAGAATGGAAAAAAAATTATTGAAATAGGCTGGGGGGTGGGGTTGGGGAGGGAGCTAAATTGAATTAAACAGTAACCGTGCACCAAGTCCTGGGAGCTTGAACAAATGGCTTTGAAAGTTGGATTTCAAGACAAGGAGGGGTAGTGAGAAAGCCAAGAGCAGGGTGGGGGTGGGGGGCGGGATGAGCTAGCGCTCATTCGAGCGGATTTTCCCATCATTGTGGGCGCCCTTCCCTCCTCGCCTCGAGGGTCCTTGGGGACCTTAGGCTTAAAGCAGTGGTGTTATGCAGTCTTTTAACCTCACTGGCAAATGATGTCACAGTTAGTTACACAAGCCCGAATCGATGCACGACTTGGGCAACAGATCGATCACATTTCCGGGGAGATTTCAACCCTCTGTGACCCACAGAGGGTAGATGTTTTCGCAAGAGTCTCTGGTTTGAAAGATTTAAGGCTGACTCCTTCCCTGCTCCTGTCTCTTCTTGGGGGCCTGGGCAGTAATAGCAGGGTCATAAACTACTTTTCATTAAGGAGATCACCGGGAAGGGGTGGAAGGGGGAATAAGGGAGGGTGGGGAGGGAGGCGCAAATCCTCTCCAAGGTGGAAGGGCAGGAGGCGTCGGGAGCTGCGACGGGGGTGCACCGCTGGGAGGACCTCCCCCATGCTTCCTCCCTTCGCAGCCACCCCGGGTTTCGTGCGAGCCAGCCAGCCGGGCTTTCCCGCGCCAGGCCGCAGGCTGCGCTCGCGGCTCGAAGGGCGCGCGCCGGCCCGGGCCTGCCTCCCGCC
>NW_006399756.1:27024441-27049486 GCF_000299155.1 Elephantulus edwardii
CCCGCGCCGGGGCTGTACCTGCGGGCGCGGGGAGCCCGGGCAGCGGCGGGGGGGAGTCGGGGCGCGGAGGAGTCGGACCTGCACGGGATGAGAAGGTGACGCCGCCGGGGGGCACCGCTCGCTTTGTGGGGGAAGATGCTCGCCTACTGCGTGCAAGACGCCACGGTGGTGGACGTGGAGAAGCGGAGGAACCCCTCCAAGCACTATGTGAGTTGTGCCCCGCCGCACCCCCTGCTGAGGGCTGGCTGCGACCCCCAGGAAGGGGTGGCCCCTGGCTCCCGAGCGCCCACAGGGCAGCGGCGTCTGTGCGGTCACCCCGCAGGGCACTGTGATCTCCGGGGAGCCTTGTCTGTCCTTCCTCCACTCGCCCTCCCTGCTTTCTTTTTTTGGCATTGGAATTGGCAAGTGGCTGCCCTTGTCCGTTACACCGGTGAAGTCATCTGTCCGCCTGAACTTTGATGGACGAGGACACCCCCCCTCCCTCCAGAGGGCCCCGCACTGGTCCCTGAGAACCTCGGTGGGAGGAAGCACCTTCCTCGGCCTCCCTCGGGGCTCCGGTCGCTGGGGCTCACACAGACCCTGCTGCTCTCAGAGGCCGGCGCTGGGCAAGCCTCGCGCTGCCCCCTACTCTCGCCCCTGTCCCTGCCTTCCAAGGCCCTTGTCTCGGGGCAGAAGGAAGTGGCTGCACCCCCTGCCCCACCTCCACCCGCAGCCCCGAGCTGTGATTTCCTCCTTAAAGTCATTGTGTCCGTCGGCGTGAGGAGCGCTGTGGCTTTTCCTTTTATCCCTCCTCTGGACGTGACCCTTAGCCGGGTTCATTTCCTCTTAAGTGATGCCCCAGCCCCAGACAAGCGGGGAGGCCAATGTTTGCTGTAGTCTCTGAGGACCGCCCGCCGCCCCTCCCCCTTCCTCTGGGCGAACTTAATGAGAAGGGTCTCAGGTTGACTGGGCCCAGGTCCGGGGTCTGTGGGACCCCCTCTCATCTCAGCGGCCCTGTCTTCACATGCTTCGCGCCTTAGGAAAGAAACACGGTGTTCTTGACGCCCAGGGGACGCCTGTGTGAGCATCTTTGCTCTTGTACTTGAGAAAAAAGAAACAGACATTCGGCTGGGCATCTGTCAGAACACAGATGACTTTGGGACAGCTCGGCTGCATCTTATTTGCAAATTAGGCATTTTAAAGGGGAGGATTTAGAACTGCCCAAAGCATTAATTTTAACAATTAGAACAGGCTGTCGGCTGCTCCCCTCTATTGCACACGGGTCTCCGGAGTGCCTTTCATTTTCCTGTTGGAAGGGGGCGGTCCGCACTAATCTCTGCCCCAGGCTGCCCTTTCTACCTTTATCACCCAGAGCCCTGAATTTTTTATTTCTTTACCCGTGAGCCAATGGGACTGGACTGAAGTTGAAGAGAAGGTAAACTTGGAAACTAGTCCCATCACTGAGCAGGGAGCTAGATGCCCGTGGGGTATGTACCTTGGCATGGTCAGAAAGTTCTTTTGTGCTGCCTGATTGGGCAAATGTCCCCCACTGCCGTTTCAAGAAAACTTCCTTTGTAGAGCTGGGGCAACTAGTTGGTACTGTTCTGGGGAGAGATGTCCATTTCTACACTGTCCGACTGGCGGAGTTTGTTTTCCTGACTTCATTTCTCAGATGTTGCAGGCTAAATGTCTCTGTTCCAATCCTTGGTTAAGTTAGTAAGGTTGGCCCTACTTTCAACAGATGGCACTCTTTGCTCTGAGACCCACCCACCCAGGCAGGTGCCTCACCAGCTGTGAATTGTAGGTGAAACATCAAATTTGAACCCTGACCAGTGATGTCCAAGATTACTGATGCAGGAGAGGCTGGCAGCAAGCCATCAGTGTTGCCAAGGTGACCAGGAACTCTGCCGGGCAATATTGACAGAAGGGGAAAGAGCTGTAACTCGGAAGTTAGAGAATCTTGTTCAGAGCTACTCTGTTAGTTGGTGGCTGGGTGATCTCAGGCAAGTTGCTTAACCTCCCTGGGTCTCCCTTTCCTCATTTTTAAAGTAAGGAGAATAATGGTACCTGATTCGCTGTGCTGTCCAGAGAATTAAATGAATGATTGCTATAAAATACATAGTCTATTTCCTGGCACAGAGTAAACATTCATTGAATTGTCGTTGTTGTTATGTGCCATCAAGTTGCCTGTGACTCGTAGAGACTTTAGGTACTACAGACCTAAACCTTGCTCTATCCTGTGCCAACATTATTGTCTCTGACACACCTCCCCCCATTACCCCAGTCACTGAGTCAATCCATCTCATCCCAGGTCTTCCTCTCTTGCTCTGTCCCTCTAACCTCCCAAGCATGATGTGCCACTCCAAGGACTGAGCCCTCCTTGCAACATATCCAAAGTATGTTAGTTAGACAGAGATTCAGAATCCTTGTCTCCAAGGAGCAGCATAATGAATTAATATTCATGAAATTGTGACCATGAAAATACTTTTCAAAAGCAACTATTGACAGTCTGGCAAAAAAAAAAAAAAAGAAGAAGAAGAAAGATCATGGCTTTTAAGACGGATAATAACTTGTTCTGTGTGGAAAATAGAAAAAGAGTCTTATCCATTCCCCTTGAAATGATAATTTCCTCCCTTTTTATGGATACAGTCCTTCCCGGGACATCTCCACTTCCTATGGCTGAATCAATGACACTATGTTTGGGCAGAGAGTGATGTCACCAAACAGATGGGACCATCTAGAGCTCTGAGCAATGGTTCTAGAAAACAAAGGAGAAAGTGTTCTAAGTTGTGGAATCATAGAGCTTGTAGGGGCCCAAAGACTCCCCTGGCTCAACCTTCTTGTTTTACAGCTAAGGAAACAGAACCAGATTGGGTAAAGTAAATTGCCACACAGATCATCCTTGCACCTGGTTTAACTGTTCCTTCCCTAGAGTGTGAATTTTGCTCATTGGGTGCACCCCAAGACCTGGCAAGGGTTGACTTGCCAGGTGAACATCTGGTGGTAGCAGGGGACCTAGATGCTTGGGTCATTAGTACATAAGGTGGTTGCAGTTACTGTTGTTATTGTGTGCCCTCGAGTTGGAACCAACTCATAGCTGACCCTCCAGCGGGTTTTCAGAGACTATAAAATCACATGGGAGGACATTGCCCATCTTTCTTCCATGGAGCAGCTAGTGGATTTGAACCACCTGCCTTTGAGTTGGCAGTGCAACTCCTTACCCACTCAGCCACCAGAGCTCCTTGCATAATATAGGGGCATAGCACTAAGTAATAGGGTCCAGCAAGGCCAACAAGGCCAAGAGGAGCCAGTTGGTGAGGTGTGGCACTTAGCCTTAAGCTCTCCTCTCCTTGCTCGGTAGACACTACAAAGCAGAGGGTGAAGCCTTCTGGGTAAGGCTCTGCAGCGTGGTCAGCTGGCAGGACATACTGACCCAGTCAGGGGTGTTCTACAAGCCCCCTCCACTTAGAGACTCAGGCCTCTTTCTGGCCTCTCCTCTGCTGATGGCGAGTTCTGAGTGTGGTTGGGTAAATTGCAGGGCAGAGAGATTTTGTGGGATGTGTGTGTGTTAGCCAGAGCAAGCTGATGAGAGGCCTGGGGCCCGAGCAGGAGGGACTCTGCTGGCTTCAGAGCTCTGGGAACATGCTGCAAAGGTTCTCTCAGGACACCATGCAAAGGGTCTGCTCGTCCCCAGGATGACAAAGAGCTGTGCAGTCACAAAGGGTCTTGTGCTCTTGGTCTGTTTAGGAAAAGGCAGGCAAGTGACCTCTATCTGTCAGCCCCTGGCCTCCTTCCTCGTTGCTAAGCCCCTTCTTGGGGTGGGGTTGAGGGGACAGCTGTTGCTGAGGTCAGGCTCCCTGGACTCCTCCTTGTTTTTATGAGCTGCCCCCAGGGAGACCTTAGGTCAGCTGGCTTTGGCCTCACACCACTCCTCTTTAAACTGGTGTTTGCTGTAAACCATTGGGCAGCTCTCACTCATCTTCAGGCCTCCTTAGAACTCTGTGTACCCACATGCATTTGCAGGTGTATGTCAGGTCATCTGGTGGTAGAGAAGGGCTGGTTTATCTAAAACAAACAAGAAATTATTTCTGTTTGCATTTGGAAGGCATTGTGCTTTCACAGTCGTTTCCTTTCCCGGTTGTTTATTTCAGATAAATACCAGCCATGAATGTTCTGATCCTGCACAGGAGACTTCGCGGACCGCAGAGACTGGCCGTAGTAGTAGTTACAGCCGTGCAGCAGGGCTGGCGCCGACCTTGCTTCACAGGCATTGTGTCACTGGATGCCCTCAGTTCTGCGGTGGAGGGTCTGTGATCTCCTTACACACAGGGACAAGCCGAGTCTTGGGGAAGTAGGCCAGCTTGCTCAGGGCCCGCCAGTTAGTGTGAGGCTGGGCTGGGATTTGAACTCAGGTCATTTTGCCTTCAAAGGAAGATTTGAACACAAGCTGGGACCCTCCTCCTCAAACTCAAATGGCATTTTTCCAGGAGGATCAGGCCCAGGCATGTGCTAGAGTTAGGGGACAGTGCGTGGTGATACTTGAGGACTGTCTGATGGTCTGGGGCATTCATCCGGTGCCACCCATGTGGATGAGTTTGTAATGAACAATGGAAAGAGATCACTGTGGGCGGGAGGAGAGGAGGAGGTCCAGGATGCTGTTTGGTCCACTGACACTTGGAGTGTTGACTCCAGGCTTGATTGTGTGGAAGGAATACCTCCTCTCACATATTTAGAGCATCACAGACTTCGGACTTGATCTTGGGACTAGCTGTAGACTCGTTCATTTCTCTGCCTTTCATCCTCCCCTCTTAAGTCCTTAGACCATACATCCAGCTTCCAGAGAGTTAGAATATTCAGCTCATGAATGAAAAGGGTTTTCATTTTTTTTAAATATATTTTTTAAAGAAGAACATTTTTTTATTTTTTTAAAATTTTATTTTATTATTTTTGTGTGCGTGTACCGTCAAATCAGATCTGACTGGTACAGGAGGAGATTGCCCCTCCTTCCCCGGCAGAGCATCTGGTGGATGAAAAGGGTTTTCTTAAGGACAAGTTCCATTATAGAATTAGAGTGGTTGGACAGATTGGGGTTCAAACCCTGCCTCTGGCACTTCGCATCTGTGTGGACTTGTTCGCAGTTTCCTGCCCTTGTAACCTCACAGGGCTGTTGGGAAGTCCACCTGAGATGGTTTGAGTAAAGCGTCTACCTGAGTATCTGTACCCCCATCATAGACATTCAATGCATATAGTTCTTATGTTTCAGATCAAGACATTGAAGTACCTTGAGGATCTGGTAGGTGAAGCTTAAAAGGAGAAGACCAGGCCAAAAAAAAAAAAAAGAGGTCCAGCTGTTGAGAGTCTGATGGGAAACTGGGTCACACGCCCCGTGGAAAACTCCCTGTGTACGAGGGAGACAGATAAACACAGTGCAGCTGTCGAAACCTGGGGCGGACTGCTGGAGCTGAGCACGGGGGGCAGAGGAGGTGAGTTGGGAAGAAGAGAAAGAATATGGATTTGGAGAGAGAAGTAGGCCAGGTTCCAGGTGAGGGCAGAGCCAAATAAGGTCCTGGTCCCAGGTGAGTCTGCTTTGTTGCACACACTGCCTCTCTCTTTTTAATAAAATTTTTATTTTATACTGGTTTACTTACAAAGTTAATATACATTGTTTTTCACACCAGGTCTTTCCCATTTCCTTTACCCCTCCTCCCTCCACCCATCAAATTATGTGACCTTATGATTATGTGATCCTCACCCCTCTGCTCCTACCCGTCCCCCTTGGATCCTCATACACATTTTACTAATTATCTATTTCTACAATAACCGCTTTCTACAGTATTTCTCCTTATGGGACTGAGTTAGTTCACTTAGCGTTAGGCTCTCCAGTCCCTCCCAAGTTAGGCACCGTCTCTCCTTATCTTCCTCTCTGTCTCTGTCTCTCTCACACACTCACATACTCACACATCCCACAGGAACAGTTTCTTCTTCTTCTCCGGGAAGGGAAGTGATCTAGGGGTGATTCACAAGCTTGACCAGGCTTATGGAACAACCAACCACATCCTTCAAGCCTGTTGGAACCGGGAGCTCAACCAGCCATTTGTCAGGAGCTGAGTGAGAGTTTTTTGGGCACAGATCCGGGTTGGGATCACCATGTGTGGTGGCCAGCAGAGAGGTGGGGGTTGGGGGGAGGTGCAAATCAGCCTAGTTGATGTCAGAGGACACTGGCTCCAGCTCCAGAAATATAAATGCCAGCTGCTGCCTTGGCCAGAGAGATGTTCTGGAGGCCTGAATGAGTTAATGGACAGTGGAGACTGAACTCAAGGAGGTTTGTCAGAAGATTCTGGACTTGAACAGCAGTTGCTTGGAAATTACCTTCTAATTTCCTTAGCCTGAGTCATTGACCATAATATTTCTTGGCCAGAAGGGGGAAAAAAAGTATTAACAGGCAACTGTGTTCTCTTCTGCCTCTTAATTAAATGAAATAAAACAAATAATGGATTTATACAGTAGTTACACTTCTTTGAGTTCTGAGAATCCAGGAAAGGGATTGTGGCTCAGGATAGGGATCCAGGGAACAGGAAGGACAAGGGGTGTGTGTGGGAAATGAGGTGGGGATGCTGGTTTTGGAAACAGATTCTGTGTGAGGGCCAGAGGTGTTCTCTGCCATGGCAATTGCCAAAAATAATGAAAGCTCCCGAAGAAGGTGTCAGCTTTTCAAAAGATGCTGCTTCCAGAGCTGCGTGGGTCAGTCACAGGACAGCAGATGGACAGAGCGGACAAGGGCCTGGATGTGAGGGTGGGAGGGGTGAGCCTCAGGAAAGCCCCTCGTGCTCCTGGGTCACTTCCAGGTAGGTGGCCTCAGCAGCAGCAGGAACTGAGTCTCTGCTGTGTGCAGGGCGCCAGCCAGAGCCAGCGAGGATGTCAAGAGGTGCAAGTGAAGAAGGGGCAGAAAGGACTGCTGCGTACAGGCAACGCGGGAGGTGTCGCTGTTGTCAGATGCTGTTGCATCAACTGCCGACTCTCAGCGACTCTGTGGACCGCAGGTCAGGACCTTGTCAATCCTGCAGCATCCTTACTGTCTCTGCTGGTCTTAACGCCCACTGTTAAGTCACTGTGTCAGTCCACTCACTGAACCTTTTCCTCTCTTGTTCCCTTCCTCTGCCTTTTGAAACATGCTGTGCCCTTCTAAGGACTGGCCTTTCCTGACGACATGACCAAAGTATATGATGGTGCTGCTGGTGGTTGATGTATATCTTGAAGTTGGGACCGCCTCATAGCTGACCATCTGGTGGGTTTTCAGAGGCAGTTAATCACATGGGAGGAGATTGCCCATCTTTCTCCATTGGGGCAGTTGGTGGATTTGAACCACATGCCTTTGGGTTGACAGCACGATTCCTTACACCTTAGACACCAGAGTTTGGAAAACCAAACCCAAGACCTGTTGCCATCAAGTTGATTCTGACCCATAGCATCCCTAGAGGACATGCTGGAACTGCCCCAGAGAGATTCCAAGGCTGCCTCTTCACCGAAGCAGACGGCTGAACCTTCCTCCCTCCAGGGACTGGCATCCTTTTTTTTGGTTACCAACCGAGCACTTAACCTCTGTGCCACCAAAGCCTATAGAGAGAATTTTATTTGAGCTTTGTAATAACCACATAAGGTGGGTAGGTGCTTTCATCCCCATTTTACAGATGTGGAAATTGAGGCTCAGAGAGTTCATGTGATTCTTACTCAGGGTAATTCAGGGAAGTACACACTGGTCTCTGACACACATGCTACTTTTTTTTCTGTTAGAGTGGAGGAGTGTGAGAGAGGTATCACCTGCCATCCAGTGCAGCCCCTGCCAGGAACAGGAGAGTTGTGTCAGGAAGGGCTGTGTGGTTGGAGATTCCCTGGGAGGGAACCACTTACCAGACATGGGAGGGACCCAGTGCAAGTTCACTTACCTGGCTGAGTCTCAGTTTCCTCACCTGCAACAAAGTAACAAGAAATATGAGGAATTAGAAACTAGCTTAGAGGGTGAAACTAGGTTGTTCCTTGGAGAAGAGATTTTGAAACTCTGTTTCACATACTTTGGGCCTGTTGCCAGGAGGACTAGTCCTTGGAGAAGGACATCATGCTTGGAAGAATGGAGGGTCAATGCGGGAGAGGGAGACCCTGGATGAGATGATTTACACAGTGACTACAGCAATGATGACAGGTGTGTCAGAGAGAGTGAGGTTGGCTCAGGACAGGACAAGGTTCAGAGCCATATGGATTGCAGTTGACTGGATGGCCCACAAGAACATAAGGTCGCTACAAAGATGTCTCCGAAAGCAAAGAAGGAAGCCCCTGCCCCTCCCAAAACTGAAGCCAAAGCAAAGACATTGAAGGCCAAGAAGGCACCCAAAAGGGCATCCACAGAAAAAAAAAAAAAAAAAAGATCTGCACATCACCCACCTTCCGGTGGTCTAAGACGCTGAGACTCTGAAGGCACCCCAAATACCCCCGGAAGAGCGCCCCCAGGAGAAACAAGCTTGACCACTATGCCATCATCAAATTTCCCCTGACCACTGAGTCAGCTATGAAGAAGATAACAACACACTTGTGTTCATTGTGGATGTCAAGGCCAACAAGCACCAAATTAAACAAGCTGTAAAGAAGCTCTGTGACATTGATGTGGCCAAGGTCAACACTTTGATTAGGCCTGATGGAGAGAAGAAGGCCTATGTTCTACTTACTCTTGACTATGATGCTTTGGATGTTGCCAACAAAATTGGGATCATCTTAACTGAGTCCAGCGGGCTAATTCTAAATATAAATTTTTCTCACCAAAAAAAAAAAAAAGAACATAAGGTCATGGTGAAGATTAAATAAGTCAAAAAAGTAAAGAGTTTAGAACAGTTGCTGGCAAGTATTGAGTGCTGCTTAACTGTTCTCTGTAATTATTAAATCCTAAAGTTAGGAGTTGCAGTGCACTAAAGGACTTAGAGCTGATCAGAGAATGGAGAACACCCAGGCCTGGAGTTTTCAGCAAAGGCTGTCTTCAGAAGGCAGGCTTCATAGTGGGCCTTGAGGCATGCTTAAGATGTAGATGAGACGGGGGGTTTGGGGTGGGGTGGGGGCAGCAGAAATGACATTGTAAGCAAGGGGAAAACAAAGGTATTAGAGGGGATGATGATGTGGGCATAATACCCAGGGAGAGATAGGTAAAGAGGAAGGTGGGGCCACCTTCTGAGAACCCCAGTACCTCTGAGGGATTGCACTTTACTAAACCTAGGTCAACTTTTATTGCGCAGAGATCTCTAAATCTTTTATTCTCAAAGTGGGATTAGGGGCAGGGCTGAGTGTCACCACGGGCCCTTCTGGTGGATTCTAAGACTGATTCTAGGCTTGTTCTTGTAGCCAGGGTTGGAGCAGAGCTAGGTAAGGTCTGAAGCTGCTTTCTTGTTCTGCTTTGGGATCCCACCTGGCTGGTGGGAACTCAGCTTCTCCATTTTCAGATTGCATCCTAGAGGTCTCTGGAGAGTGAGGTGTTGGCTGGTTTGGGCTTTACCAGTGGAGGCTCTGGCTGTGGTGTCTTTCCGGGGTGGGGTGTTTGCCACCCACATTCCCTGCTCTATAATCCCCTCTGGGACAAGAGCGTTAAGGGCCTATCTTTGTAGGGTCTGGGAGCTAATGCTAAAGATGGAAACATCTATGCTAATTGTGCCTTCCACTTCAAGATGTAGCTGAGTGTATTTTGGTTTTAAATGCAGTGCTTCACACTACCTCTTCTTTGACCTCCCACCACCTCCCAGCCCTGTGTGGTGACCTTGGAAGAACTGAATGAAGTGCAGGATAGTCCTTCATGCCGTTGAATCTGGTCTTGCCTCTGTTGGGTTTATCCATCTCATGGAGGGCTACGCTCTTTTCCACTGACCTCCTGCTTCACTAAGCTTGCTGTCCATGTTAGTTAGTTCCCTCTGCTGCTGCTGTACCAGAAATATCACAAGTGTGGTTTTAACAAACGGAATGCTCCTCATTTAGAGCTAGAAGTCTGAACTCAGGGCACTGGCTCTAGAGGAAGGTCATTGTTTCTTTTTGGCTCCAGGTCCTCAGAATTCCCTGACAGTCTTCATGTTGTGTCACATCTGTCTTTTCCCATCTGTGCGTCCTTGCCTGCATACCTGATCTTCTCTTTTTATATCTCAGAAGTGATTGGTTGAAGGCAAACCCTGCACTGGTGGGACCTTGTCAAAGTAACAAAGAAAACCCTCCTCCCAAATGGGGTTACATCCCCAGGTATCACTTCAGAATTGATGACACTTATTTTGGGGCACACAGTTCAGTCCATGGCAATGTAATTTTCTGGCATTTGGTCTTCCCTGATGATGTGTCCAGAGCTAAAAACCTTACTGTCCCTCACTGCGGAGGAATTTGCTGGTTGCATTTCTTCAGAGACTGATTTAAAACTATAGCTAACCTACCTACTTCTGACCTGCCAAGAGTTACAATTCTACCCATATTTGGTAGATGAGGTTGTGAAGTTGGGGTTTTGAAATGTACTGTTGAACACCACACAGCTGATCGGCTCCCTGTGGAAGAGGCTGTCTCAATCCAGGCCTGCTGTTTGCAAATCTTGCCCGCACCCCCCCTCCCAGTCCCCAGAGAGACTCCACAGCCCCAGCTCACACCTACTTTGGGTTACAGCTGAAGGGATGAGGCTCTGGAGCTTGGCCAGGTCACTTGTCAAGCTCTGTATCTTTCCTGTTCTACATTTTCATTTACTTACCTGGAGAATGGGCTGTTGTTCCCTTTCTCACCTGGCCTGCACACAAGAGATGAAATTCTGTAGGGACGTGAATATGGTAGCTCATTGATAAGGAAATGTGCTGTCAACCTAAATTGGTACATGGTTCAAATCCAGCAGTGCACTTTTGGCAAGCCAGCCACTGAGCACCCTGTGGAGCATTGGACGGACATGCATAAGGCAGCTGTGGAGTGGAGTCAGCTCCACGATGGCTGCTTACATCCCGAGAAGGCTCTGTCCTCAGGGAACCTACCCCTCCTCTGTCTTTCTCAGTCACCTGGGTCCCTGGCCCTTGGGGAATTTTTGAACAAAGCCTCCCTACCCAGAGAGTCTGATGGTCTGATAGTGTCAGCCTGCTAACCTAAAGGTTGACATTTCAAAACCACCAGTAGCTCTATGAGAGTAAGGTGAGGCAATCCCTTCCTTGTTAAAATTTATAGCTTCTGAAACCCAGTGGAAGCCACTATGAGTTGGAATTTACCCAAAGGCAGCGGATTCCTGCACTGAAAATCCTTGTAGACCAGGCTGATGGACACACTAGGCCCTCAGTGAATACCTTGCTCTGGACAGCCACCTCTGAGAAATGTGCTTTGCTGGGAATTGACCATTTTTGTGAATGGGAAGGGGCAGCCCCTTGCACCCCACCTCTGCTGCTCTTACCTGGTAGGAGGAAGTGACACCCCGGCCCCTGAGCCAGCAGAGGGGAAACAGCTGTGCTTTCTGCCCCTGTACCGGCTGCTTTTCCTGGCTCTTTGCTGTCATTTCCTTTTGGCTGGTGAGGAAGCCACCCTCCCCAAGCCTGGGTGGAGGCATGCGGGGTGGGGATGGGGTCTTCCGCTGTGCATCAATGCAGCGTAAATGATGTGAATCCCCGGGGTAACCTAATCTGGCTCTGGGATCCCTTGAACTTCAGACCCTGGAAGTTGATAGCTTTTATCAGATCCAAAGGCAGTTCCAGGAAGTGAGGGGTGGGGCTGTTGCCTGGTGCTGATCATGAACCTGCAGGGTGGACCAGGTGGGGCCAGCACTGATGGGTGTGGGCCACTTTGCACTTTTGCAGCCACTCACTGTGTGGCCCCTGGTGGAGAGCCCTTGCTGGTTCCTTTTGCCAGGAGTATTCTCACTTGGTGGTAATTAAAGGAGGCTTTGCCCCTCCCATCACTGCAGCTACCTTGCTTGGAATCCTGCTTGCTGCCAGGCCCTGCCAGCCGTTTCATTTATAATCCATGATCCTCATACAAGCCCTGAAGGTACACACTTATTTTTATTTTTATTTATGTGTACAATGGCTTGAAGATCTACATTTTTAACCCATTTTACATATATGGAGACTGAGGTTCAGAAAGCTTAGACCCCACAGTAAATAAATCACAAACCCAACGGTATTTAATTGTAAGTAAGAGTGGCATCCACTTCTGAGATAGCTTGCTTCCGGAAACTCTATGAACGTGGAGAAATTATATAGTTAGACAATGATATAAAAGTTATACAAACGTTCAGGTCTTTCGTTCATAGGGTCTCTATGAGTCATCTACGACGACTCAACAGCACTTAACAACAACAACAAGGGTTTTTAATGTCACCACCCCCAACATGTGCCCAGTTCATACTGTCACTGTGCCTTATCCAATCTCAGGGGTAGTGAGGGCCTCAGTTGGCCCCACATGGTGTCACCCTGTGGAGAGGTGCTGTTTGCTGAGAAGTCCTGCCTGGCCGTGTTGGTCCACCTGTGCATACTGAGTGTGGAGGGATTGTCCCTGTCATCTGAGGGAGCTGCTTTGTTAATATTTCATGGTAGGCCCGATTCTGACCCAGCTTTATTCCGTTTCCTGATGGCGCAGGCCCAAAAGGCTATTTTAAGGGCCTCGGCTGTGTGGGAGAATTTCTCTCTGCAACAACAGAGGAGGCCGCCTGATGGACTGGGCACACTGCTGCCAGTGGCTCCCAGCACTCCTGAGCACTGCCTCCTGGCCTGGTGTTTATCAACTGAACCCTGAGTGTAGTGTCTGGCACCTGGAAAGGGACTCTGTCATTTATCAATGAGGGGATGGTGGCTCCCCAAACTCCTGGAGGTTGGCCAGCTAATCCACCTCTCTCATCTAAACTTTGGTGTCAGGCTCTTGCTGGCAATTTGATTCTGATTCAGGGACCCCGTAGGACTGAATTGGATGGGCCCCTCATGATAGCCAAGGCTTTACCGCTTTAAGGGGGCGGGCTGCCACGTCTTTCTCCAGGGAGCAGTAGCTGGTGGTCTCAAACCGCTGACCTTTTGATCTTTTGTTTTTGTTGTTGTTGCTTTGAATATATGCTTTACTTTTAACATCAAATTCACTTTAAATGCTTGACATGTAATTTAAATGTCTAAAAATATTACAGCTATAAATTATTTGGTGATATGTATAGAATGCTACATCTCTGGATAGGCATATTTCACACACAATTCCAATTAACCTTGGGAGGTAGCTGACTTTTTTTTTTTTCCTATAATTATATTTTATTAATTTTCATAAACATTTACAGAGATTTTGGGCTTCCACTCATTCATTGTTGTACTATTCTCTCTACCCTCCTCCCAGTTTGTTCTTGTCCAAATGCCACAGTGCTTGTCAAAGCCAGTTCTGATTAATCTTCTTTGTCAGTGTATCCTTTGCCATTCCCTATCACTCCTCCCTGAGAGAGACTTCACCCTGAGTCATAAGGAAAAGGGGACGGCGTATTCTCTTAGCTACTTCCTGCTGAAAAGGGACGCTGTGGGTTTCAGGGTGAAGATCTTCTCTCACTACTCTAAAGGGCCCCTTTGGCAGTAGGAAACACATAGACTATTATGGAGATTGATTTTGGAATTCAGATGCACTCTTATTGATTGTGCTTGGCTGTACATGTACATATCCTTCAAGATGTATCATGGGGGTGTTGCAACCTAGAAGACACAAATTTGACTAACAAGTTATAAGTACATGAGTCCAAAAATTATGGAAAAGTAAAAGAAAAGATTCTTTCATTGTTTTACAAACACTCCCCCAGGTCCCCTTCACCATGCAGCCCTCGCTCTAGTCTCCTGTGATGACAGAAATACCCAGTTACATCTCTCTTTTAGACGGTTCTCTCCCTCCTCTGTTTCAGTGCAGTATACATTATTGAACCCATCTTACTCAGTCTCTCCCCAACCCCAGGTAGCTGACTTCTTAATCACTGCATCGCTAGGGCTCCTAATCCCTGTATTAAACCCAATCCAGGCTTCCTCTTCTCTAGGCGAGTCTAACGCAAGGCGTCCCCCCCCCCCACATTGAGTTTCTGAGGCTGCAGACCTTGATAGGCAGGCTGCCTCGTCCTTCACCCACAGAAAGGCCAGTGGACTTGAACTACCAACGTTATGGTTAGTACTCTAACACATAACTCACTATGCCACCAGGGACCTTATTTAAATAACCACAACATAGAGGGCTCTGGTGGCCTAGTGGCAAGAAGCTGCACTGCAATCCCAGAGGTACGCAGTTTGAATCTACCAGATGTTCTGCTGGAAAAGGAGATTCAATCTCCTTCTGTACCAATCTCCTGTACCAGCCAGATCTGATTTGATTGTACACACACAATAATAAAAAGAAAGAAATAAAATAACCCCCACAAGCTCAAAGTCATGGCTGTGAAGTCAGAACTGACTCCTAAATGACCCTATAAAGTAAGACACCTCCTCTGTTTGTAGGTGAGGAGACCGGGGCTCAGGGATCAGGGAGCTGTAGCATCTTGTCCGCGCTGACTCAGTGCTTTCCCTGGGCCGTCATGACAGAGGAGAGAAAAACCTGTGAAAACCAGGACCTAAGCAAGATGGAAACCTGGAAAATGCAAGTGTTCTCTGCTAAAAAGTAAAACCGAAAAGACTGTCCAAAGTTAAAAACTTGGAAGCCTCAGAAAAAGTCAGCGGTGCACTGAGCTCTGCCTCTCACGGCTTCCCTGGACCACAGGGTGGATGGGTGGTTTGTAAGAACAGAAACTTGTCGTCTTGCAGGTCTCGAGGCGACAGGCGTGGGCCCTGGTCTAGGCTGTGTTAGTTTCTTCTGAGGGCTCTGAGAAGGAAGCTTCTAGGCCTTTCTCCTAGCTTCTAGGAGCTTGGGAGTTCTTTCTGCTCTTGACCTGCAGCTACCATGCCACGTGCCTTCCTTCCTTTGACTTCCTGTCTCTGTGGATCTTGTTTGTGACACAGTCATGTGGATTATTAGCCCTCAGTTCAGCATGAGCGGTTCTGGTGGCCTAGTGGTAAGAAGCTGCATTTCTGGCAATGTACAGAAACCCCAATGAGGCAGGCAGTTCTATGCTGACACGTGGTGGTGGTAGGAATCGGAAATCAATTTGACCGCGCTCAACAATAACAGCAACAACCCCCCATGATCTCCTGCTGCTTTAACTGATCTCCAAAGATCCTACTTTCAAACGAGGTACAGGGGTCCAACAGACTTTGCAGGGAAAACACAGATTTGAACCTTGATCTCCATGGCAATAAAGCCTGTGGTCTTTCCACTGTGCTCCTTGGAAGTGTGCTACCTCCCAGTCCAGGAAGATTGGGCAGCTGTTTGAGAGGAATTCCCTTTTCTTCTCCGGCCCCAGCTAGAAGCACCTCCTGTCAAATCTAACTACACCTAGTTTGGTCAAAACCGGCCTCTCTGCACCCATCAGGTCTAGTCTTTGTGTCTGCATTTCTCGTCTGGTGTGTGCACACATGCAGAGGTGTTGGCCTAGACTTTGGCTCTAGTCTGGTTGGGAAGGCTGACAGCACTGCTCTTGGCTCTTAAAAGAGGGAGAGGGCCTCCAGGAATGCTGTGCAGTGGGCACTGCCATGGCAGGCTGAACCCCCCCTCCTTACTTAGTGGGGTCTACAGGAATGCTGTACAGTGGGCATTCAGGCTGAGCACCCCTTACCTTGTGGGGCCTAAAGAAATGCCGCGCTGTGGGCATTGCCGTGGCAGGCTGAACCCCCCCTCCTTACTTAGTGGGGTCTACAGGAATGCTGTACAATGGACATTCAGGCTGAGCACCCCTTACTTTGCATGACAGCGTCTGAGAAGCTGGAGGTAAGGGAGCTTGTCACGGGGGTCCCAGATAAGCCTTCAAAGGTCTGGGTTAAGCCCCAAACCACCTGCTCACTCTGTCTGTCCTTCCCCTCCATCCCCTCTACTGACACGTGATGTGGTTGGAGCTGCTTGGGATAAGATAACCAGCCTCTCGCTGCCAAGAATGGACCTGCGGCCACGTCTGCCCTCTATTTTGGGCTTCAGATTTCTGTTCCCCTTGAAGGCTAGTCCAGAGGTGCTCTTGAAGGTCTGGTTCTGTGAGGCTCTGACTGGGGCTCCGTGTCTTTGTCGGAGATGGGGGGATATAGCCCAATGGTGTGGTTAGGAGCAGGTGTTTAGTTCCCTGGCACTTTCAGCCTTTGCCTGCTCAGGCAAAGCCAGGCTGTGGCAAATCAGATGAGCTCAAGTGCCAGCCAGCAGGTGCTCGGGGCAAGAGATGTGGGCAGGGCGCTGAAGCCGGTGTGAATGGCCACACTGTCTCCTATTAGCTTGTTGGTCTTGGTCAAGTTTCTTTACCTTCATGGGACTCAATGTCCTAATCCTTAAAATGGGAAGATTAATACAGCTTAACCCATAGGGTCGTCTCTGCATAGTGCCTGCCATGCTCATGGTAGCTTGTGGTCATCAGTGTCGTGATTATCCTTCCTGATTTTGCTTTGTTTCTGCCATCTCTTAGAAGTGTCCCTGCCATATTACTTCAAAAATATTATCCTCTTTCCCCTGAATTTTTGTTGTATTTATTATTGTTACCTCATTTAGCTCTTACCAGGAATGTCTGTGGGAGGTTCAGCTTTTGGCAAGGCTGTGTCTTGAGTGCTTGACTGATGGAAAAGCCCCCAGAGGAATGGACCTTGATCAGACACAGAATCACGTTCCTCATTCATTCATTCATTCATGCATTCTGTTTCTGGAAGCTCCCAAGCACTGGGAATGCAGCCTTTTAAAGCTTCTATTCTTGTGGTTAAAGAAAAGCAATAACAACAAAGGGAGGTCTGGTGGCTTAGTGGTAAGGAATTGTACTGCCAATCTAAAGGCAGGCGGTTTGAATCTATTGGCTATTCTGAGGGAGAAAGATGACAATCTCTTCCCATATAATTTATAGTCTCTGAAAATTTTCTTTGAGTTGATTCCAACTAGATGCCAATGAGAGAGAGAGAGAGAAAAGCACGATATCTCTCCAAAGTCTCTGCAAATTTTCATTGAAATTAATAGATTGAGATTCAGTGGTATAGGCATGGGTGAGGGACAGGCCCACTGTGTTGGTGACATTATGTAAAGACTTTAGGGAGGTGAGAGAATGAGACATGTGGATATTTGAGAGAAAAATTATTGAAGGAAAGAGAACAGCAGTTTTTAGGTCACAGGGTGGGATCACAGGGAAGGGTGAGGAGGCTGGTTTTGCCTGATGGAGTCAGGGATGGTCAAGGAGAGCTATAGGCTATGGGATCAGCCAGGGAAAAGGATTCTAATTGAGTCTGTACCTCAGAGCACTTGGCAAAGTGCTCTACTCAGCAGGAAGGTGTGTTCTTGATTTCGTGAAGACTGAAACAGGCAAAACATAACCTGATAAGTTGTTTGACAGCTTTCTCCCCTTAAGATGGAAACCTTTCAATGAATGGAAATGGGAAACACAGAAAGGGAATGGAAGAGTGCTGTTGCAATGTGAACTTTACAGTCAGTGTTCTGAAACATAATGACATCAATTGTTGGATGGAAAGTGAGTTTGCTCTGTAAACTTTCACTCAAGTCACAATAAAAAAATTAGTTTTAAAAATGGAAAGGCTTCATAGTACAAAAAGGCTGACAAACACAGCCAGAAATACACAACTAGGAGAGGATAAAATGGATGAATAGGACCTTCTAGAGATTAACTCCCTGCGCCCATCAAAAACTTTTCCCAGTACGGTGAAAAGAAAACCTACTGACTGGGAAAAAAACAGTTGATAATACCATCTCAAACAAGGGTCTCCAAACAAAAGTTTACAGAATCATACAGGACCTTATAGAATCATACAGGGCTTTCAGAAGAAAGAAAAAAAAAAAGACTAATAACCCAGTTATAAAATGGACAAAAGATACAGAAATACTTTTCACAGAGGAAGACATTTGGATTGCCAACAGACACATGAAGAATGCAAAACCGCTGGCAAGAGGAGATATGCAAATTAAAACCACAATGAGATACAATCTCACTCCAGTAGCAGTGGCAAAGTTTAACAGGACAACAAGTAATAAATGCTGGCGAGGATATGGAGAGATAGGAACTCTCATACACTGTTGGGATTGTAAAATGGTATAACTACTCTGGATGACAGTTTAGCATTTCCTCAAAAAGCTGAACATAGAAATTCCGTCTGACCCAGCTATTCCACTGCTGGGAATATACCCTGAGAAAAAGAAAACTGAGAGATAAATGGAGTTTGTACACCAGTATTCACAGCAGCAGCATTATTCACCATCTCAAGAACATGGAAACAGCCCAGATGTCCAACCAAAATTGAATAGACTGAGAAATTGTGGTACATTCACACAATGGAATACTATACAGCATGCAGGAGCAAGTCTTTAAAAAAATTTACTACCTAACTTTGGAGGGACCGGAGAGAATTATGCTGTGTGAACTAAATCTCCTAAGAACAAATCCTGCACATAACCATTATTGTAGCAATAGAAAGATAACTAGTAAAACGTGTATGAGGACCCAAGGTGGGAGGAGGATGGGAGCAGAGGGGTCAGGATGGGCGGGGGGGGGGTCTGTCAAAGGGTCACATGATTTGATGGGTGGAGGGAAGGGTGGGTAAAGGAAATGTCAAAGATCTGGCATGACAAGATAACGGTGGGCATCGTTCAATGATGATTTATTTTCTAAAACATAAAGAATGGGAACTATGTATGAAGCACAGTGTGAGTGAAGGATAGTGTGAGACACAATGAATATGAACTTCATAAGCAAACCAATATAAAATATTTTTTTTTAAAATGAGGGGCTTTCTGGAAAGAGGGACCCAGACCCACCATCAGCCATGTCCAGGATAGGAACTCCAGGGCCACAATGAGAGTGCACATGTAGAAATTCTCACTAAATGAACATTAGCTGGGAGCCTGAGGGTGGAGGGAGTGTATCTGCAAAGGCTGTGTTCTTTGGGTCCTCTCATTTTTTTCTTTAGCTTCTTAGTATTAGAGGATCTGGATTACCCTAAGTCGCTAATCAGTGTGTTAAACTCCTTGGAAGAAGCTTGCTTTCCCTTAAAACATCTTCCTCTCACCCAACTCATTTGTTTCTAAAATATTTTTATGTGGGTGTAGAGACTAAGGGTTGCCTGATCCAGGCCATGATCTTCACAGTTGCTTGCTATGCATTAGAGAGCTGGACAGTGAGTAAGTATGACAGAAGAAGAATTGATGCCTTTGAGTTGTGGTGCTGGAGAAGAGTGTTAGACATACCATGGACCACCAAGAGAATAAATAGGTCTGTCTTAGGGTGAAACCAAGTTTCTCCTTGGAGGCTAGGATTTTGAAGGTCCATCTCACATACATTGGGCGTGTGGCCAAGAGGGATCAGTTCTTGGAGAAGGACATCATGCTTGGAAGGGTGAAGGGACAGCGCGGAAGAGGAAGACCCCTTATGAGATGGATTGAGGGACCAGTCGTTGGAGAAATACATCATGCTCGGAAGGGTGGAGGGACAGTGTAGGAGAGGAAGACCCTGGATGAGATGGGTTGAGGGACCAGTCCTTAGAGAAGACGTCATGCTTAGAAGGGTGGAGGGACAGCACAGGAGAGGAAGACCATGGATTAGGTGTATTGACATGGTAACTGGGGAGATGGGATTAGGTGTGTCAGAGTTAGTGAGACTGGCGCAGGATAGTACAGGCTTCAGAGCTTTTGTACACAGGGTCGCTATGAGTCATGTGTGACTCAATAGCACATAGCAACAACAACAACAATTTAAAATTGTGGCAGTTTGTTGTTTGAAACTTGATACACTTGTTGCTACTAAGGTTATATTGTGAATGAGGTTAAAATTCTCAGGCTAGCCCACCTTTCTCATCCATAGGATGGGCAGAATTCTAGTGCCAAGGGCCAGGTATCTTTGGTTCTTCTGTGGGCTTGTCTGGGAACCTGACTCTATCCAGGGAAGCTGCCTTCCAGTATTAACAGAGAAGAAAACTCCAAGACTAATTAATAATTATAGCAGCTGACACTAATTAGGAAGCCAGCCTCTTCCAATCATTTTATTTACAATAGGCCTATGAGAAAAGCACTGCCATGGTTCTTTCTTTACCGATAAAAGCATAGTTGTTGTTATTGTTAGGTGACGCCAAGTTGAGTATGACTCATAGCAACCCCTATGAACAACAAACCTGAACTCTGTCTTATCCTGCGCGGTTCTCACAATCTCTGACACACTTGAGCCCATTGTTGCAGTCACTGTGTCCACCTGGTGGAGGGTCTTTCTCTCCCTCAGCGTCCCTCCACCTTTCCAAGCACGATGTCCCTCTCCAAGGACTAGCCTCTCCTAGAAAGATGCCCAAAGTGTGTGAGACGGAGCTTTGTCATCTTTGCCTCCAAGGAGCACTCTGGCACAGACGCATCATTAGTTCCTTGGCTGAAGTCCTAGATGGGAAAGAGGCAGAACTGGGCTTCAGAACCAGGCACTGGGCCTTGTAAATTTGCAGGGAATCTTCTTACTCCCTGGGGGAAGCCCAGGTTGGCTGACTTAAGACACTTGTTAGGTGCTGGCAAGAGGGGAGTTAACGTGGCAGTCAGGAACCAAAAGCTGGTGACTGGTGAGCAGTCTCACTTTCTTCCCCAGACAGGAAAAACCATTTGTTCCTGGAACCTGACCCTGCAGGGGGTGGGCTTGCTCTGTGTGTGTGGGGGTGTGTGTGCGCCTGTGCATGCTTGCTCTTCCTGGACCATTTACAAGTCTGGGCACATGGGGTGTGGGGAGGGGGCCGAGGAGGGCTCGGTGTTTATTGGTGGAGGCCAGATTAGAGTGTCTGGAGAGATTCTTTTGTCACTTGGAGCACCAGCTCTTACTGAAGCCCAACAGGTGGCCGCAGGGACTGTTGCTTTAGCTGAGAGGAGGCGGCCTCCCTAGCCTGCTGCCCAGTTTATTGTTGGAAGAAGATGAGTTCTAACTAGCCCTTCCCTCTTCCCTGGCCCCAAAATAAACAGCAGCTGTTGTTGGCTCTAACATCTTGGCTGCCCGTTTGTCAGCAGCCTGGCTTTCACTCCACCCCACACTCTGGTTTGATGGCTCGGGATGTTGGGGGTTGCCTTTGCCCCGGGGCACACCCTGGCTTGTCCTCGTCCAGGTGGCTTCAGCCTGTTGGCCACCCTCTGGCATTATCTCAGCCTGTCCTTCTGTGAGGCAGGTCCATGTGGTGGCCACAAGTGCAAGACCCTCATGCTGGGCTTCGTGTCCTTGGGCAGGTAGCTTAACTCCAGGCCTCAGTTTCCAAATCTATAAAATCAGCCGCTGGTATGGATATTACAGGCTGCACGAGGATGAAGACAGGTGATAGAGAGGCAGCTAGCCTGGGTGGTTGAAGCTTGGGTTTGAACTCCAGCTTCACCTCTCAGGGGTCCCAGGACCTTGAAAGAGATACAAGCTTCCCACACCTCATATCTTAGGGTTATGGTGAGAATTAAATGGTTAATTGTGCAAAGCCAGGCACAGAATACAAGCTCCATGAGAGGGACAAAATATGCCTCCTTTGCTGGATAAAGCAGAACCAACCTGATTGCCAATAGCCCCCCAAAAGAACTGTGTGTGCACGTTCACTTAAGAACTGATGGAAGGCTTGCTCTCCTAACGTGACTTGGGGTCTGTTCTGAGCTAATTTGTTGAATTCATTTTGTGCCTGCGGTCAGAACTTCCACTCGGATGTGAGGGTCGGGTGGAACCAGTTATAAAACAGGACAGAGGGTGGAAAGGAGAGCTGGGTTTCAATTCTTCTTGGCAGTGGTTGTGCTGATGTCATGTGAAAATGAAAAGAAGGTCCGGGCTGAGACCACATCAGCTGGAGGGTCGATCACCCCAGAGGCTCGGCCTGTCATCTCTAGGCGAGGTGGAGGGAGTGGGTGTGTCACCCTCTCTGACTGCTCCGTGCCCAATGCACCCATCGGCCGTGTGCCCAGTCACCTTGGCTTGCCCAGATCTGGTCTCTTGGAAGTTCTCTGGTCCCCTCTTCCTTCACCCTCACTTTTGGAAAAGTTACATGGAGAAACCTTGTTAGGGCTTCCAGACCAGGAAGGTGTCGTGCTTCCAAAGAGAAGGGGCAGTCTGGTTCCAGAAGGCCAGCCCTTAGCCACTTTGCCACATTGCCACCCTCACCATCAGGAGAACCAGACCCACTGGGATCGAGTCAGTTCTGACTCATCGGGACCCACCACTGGGTTTCCAAGGCTGTAAGTCTTTCTGAGAAGAGATGGGCCCGTCTTTCTCCTGCAGAGTGGCTGGTGGAATCGAACTCCCAACCTTTTCATTAGCAGAACAAACCAACAAATAGGCCATCAGAACTCTTTCATCAGATGGCAGGATCTCCAGATGTTGGAACTAGAATTAGCTTGTTCTCTCTCCTTGAACAAGAATTGATGAACACTAAAGAAACAAAGATCTCTGTGTCAGCACCCTTCTTAAAGGGCCAGCCAATCTTCTTAATGGGCAGGGGTGGGGTGAGAGGAAGGGCCTCTGTCCTGGGGGTTTGCCCTGGAGCTGTGGCCCCAGAATTAGGACCAAATGGAGGCTTATTAGTTATCACAGCACCTTTTTCAGAGGATTGTCAGCTTAACAACTCACCACCATTGAGTTGGAACCAGCTCTGGTGGCTTAGAGGTAAGAAGCTGCACTACAATCCCAGGGCACGCAGTTCACGTCCACCAGCTGCTCTGCAGAAGGATGGACAGTTTCCTCTCAGGAACTTACTGGCTCTGAAACCTCCCTGGAGGATCGGCTTTGACTTGGTTCTGACTTGACGGCACACAGTAACAAGTGGGTTTCCAGAGGCTAGAAATTGCACGAGAGAAGGTTCCTCCTCTTCCCACAGTGCAGCTGCTGGGTTTGAAGAGCCTGCCGTTGGGTTGGCGTAGAAACTCCTTGTAGGGAGGGTTAGAGGCGATGAGGAACAGTAGCTCCTGGTGCCGTGCTGTCCCTATGTAAGTGTTCCTGCCGTCATCCATCTGAGGAGCTGGGTGGCCCTGGTCGGCAGTGCACTGCTAGCCCAAAGGCTGTACTCACTGGGAGTTCGAATCTACCAGCCAGCTCCACAGGAGGAGATAGGCAGTCACCTCCCAATGTGATCTGCGACCTTGGAAACGTGTGGAGGGTCAGCTGTGTGAGTTGGTTCCCACTTGACGGCGGTGAGCTTTGTTGAGTTTTTTTGCTGTTATCTGAGCTGACACTGAAGGTGGAGTTGGCCTCCCGGTGGGGCCTGCTGGATGTATACTCAGAATTCTTTATAGGGCCACATGGTGTTGGACCATGGCGTCTTGGTTGAGCTTGTGGAATGTTTCTGAGAAAAAGGAGTTCAAATGTTTGGAGGGATAGGAGATTGAATCCTGATTGTGCCGTTTCCTAGGAATTGGCCTTTGGAGGAATCATTTCATCCTTCTCAGCTCAGCTCCCTCATCTGGCTGCCATGTAGGGCTGTGCTAAGGACCAGAGCTGGTATGAGGCATCCAGGCATCCCTTGCCTTTATGGTCACAGCCACAGGCTAGGTGAAGAGGTGGTGCTGGTAGAGGTGGATGCTCAGGGCCTTCTCCCAATCTGATTTTTCTGGCTGGTACCCTGAGGTCAGCTTCCCCTGCATCTCCTCTCCAGAGGAGTCTCTGGATGTTTACTGTGGCGGGGCTGCAGGTGCATAGGGTGATGGGAGACCTCCTCTCATGTGTATCTTGACTCCTTCAAGGGACCCTGCGAGGAAGTGCTCCTAGAATCCTGCTGCTTCACAGAGAGGGGAGGCCGAGGGAGGATGCCCTGCCCCAGGTCCCCAGAGCTTACCTGAGATCACCTGCAGCTCTGTCACAGTTCTCAGCATACAGATGGGTTTCCATCTCAAGCTTTCTAGTCTCTTCTTGTTTACTTAAGGTTTTTTCCCAGCGCCACAACACCACAGCACCACAGAAGCTTGCTCTTCCCAAGCAGGTTCACCTGCCAGAGGTGAGGGAGAGTATCACACCCAGTAGGGTGGATGAGAATTACTGTCTCAGGTGGTCTGTGGGACCCTCAGATCTCAACACTGAGCCCAGATGGCCATGGAGGTAACCTGCTCACTAGTGCACATTTTATGGCCTTTGTCTTTTTCTTGTCACACTCTCCTAACTTCCTGGGACCCTCTCCCCAGCACAGCCTGCACCCATGCCATCTTTTTAGGGTCGGCTTTGGGATAAACCCAAACTAAGGTAGCACATTTCTGCTAGCAAATAGTAGAACTAAGCCACACACCCCCTGCCCATGACTCCCACTTCCCAGACCAGCCTGTCTTTTTTTACAAGCTTCTGTGGTTTTCATTATAAAGAAGTCAGAAAAGAGTCTTGCCCAATGCAGCATATTTTTGATGAAAGATGAATAGCTCTGGAGTGATTAGCAGCTGAGTACTTAACAAATGTAACAAACACGATAGCTTCTAGGGACTCAGCCAGTGCAAGCATGTCCAGGGGATGCCGGGCCTCTGAAACATGCTAACCTGACCATATATATATGACTTGTGCCAGCAAAGAAAGAAACAAGGGGCTTCTGGATAAATAGAAATCTGCTCACTCTTTTCACCGCAGGTCAGCGTAGCAGGAATAGTGTTGCTGTCTTAGGAAGCAGAGATAAGGGGGTATGGACTACTGGCTTCTGTGCCCAGGTGCAAGATTCTAGGCACGTGCGAGCCACTGTGCGTGTTTGTTGTAAATTTCCTGACTGTAAAGTCTGGCCAGTTGGCATAGAAATGGGCACAAGGAGTATGAATGTTTCTTGTACCAATGTTGGAAATTGCAGAGACTGAATGTCCTTAGAGATGGTGAAGAGATCTTTAATACAAGAAAGGAGGAAGTGTCTGTGTGTGGGGATGTGTGTGGTATTTAGGAGAGTGTGTGAATAGCAGAAACATTGCATTCATACATAATCCTACGGGTCACCTTTATTTTTTATTTATTTATTTTTTATTTTTTTATTATTTTTGTGTGAGTGTACCGTCAAATCAGATCTGACTGGTACAGGAGGAGATTGTCCCTCCT
>NW_006399756.1:27049636-27054660 GCF_000299155.1 Elephantulus edwardii
ACTGGTACAGGAGGAGAATGCCCCTCCTTCTCCAGCGGAGTATCTGGTGGATTTGAACCATGTGAGTGCCTTCAAATTGCAGCTCAGCTTCTTGCCACTAGGCTACCAGAGCTCCCTTTCACCTTTATTTTTTTAAAAATATTGAGTTAAAATTCACAAAGCAGATAGTTTTCTATTCCACCATTTGTACACATTTGATTTTATGACATTAAGTACAACTCTCACATTGTAATAGGGAGCTCAAATGGTGTAACGTGTAAGGAGTTACACTGCCATCTCAAAGGCAGATGGTTCAAATCCACCAGCACCTCCACAGGAGAAAGGTGAGCAGTCTCCTTCTGTGGAAATGACGGCCTATGAAAACCAGCTAGCATTCAGCTATGAGTTGGTTCTGACTTGAAGGTGTTCCCACTTCCTCCTTTTAAGTCTTGTTTTCATTCATCCTTTTAGTATATCAGTTTTTGAGCTTTGTTGTTGTTGTTGTTGTTGTGTACCATGGAGTTGGAACCAACTCACCAGCAGGTTTTCAGAGGCGGTAAGTCCGACAGGAGTCTGCATGCGGCAGCTGGGGATTCAAATAATGCACCTTTGCATGGCAGCACGGTTTCTTACCACTAAGCCCTCAGAGCTGCCGTTTTGATCTGCATGGTTGATTGTTCTAAGGGCTGGTGCCTCTCTGGTGTTAGTGTTCACCTTACAAACCTGTCTCTTCTTTGGTTGAAAGTTGATGCACAGAGATGAGTTCAGTTCCCACCTCACAGGCTGACCACAGGCTGTAGACTCAAGGGATCCACCAGTCTCTATCAGACCAGTAAGCCCGTAGTTTTGTTCCACATTTTTCTCCAGTCTGTCCTCCGTTGTGATCACTTTGGGAGCCAGAGTCACCTTTTATCCCAGCGAGCCACTTATGGTCAGGCTGGGGACCCAGGAGTGTTTAAATTTTAGTGTAAAAATGTCTATTAGATGCTTAGGTGCCATCAAGTGGATTGTGACTCATAGCCTCCCCTAAGAACAATAGATCTAGCCTAGTCACACCTGCACCATTCTCATGGTTTTTATATACCTGAGCCCATTGTTACAGTCACTGTATCAGTCCGTGTTGTTGAAGATCTTCCTCTCTTTTGATGAACCTCTACTTTCCCCATTATAATGTCCTTTTCAAGGACTGGCCCTTCCTGGCAACATGCTCAAAGTCTGTGAGATGGAGTTCCATCCTTGCCTCTAAGGAACACCCTGGTTGTATGTCCTCTGTAATAAACTTGTTTGTTCTTTTGGCAGCCCGTGGGATTTTCAGTACTCTTCTTCAGCACTACAACTCAAAGGTATCGATTCTTCTGTCATCTTTATTCATTGTCCAGCTTCCAGATGCACAGGAAGCAACTGAAAACCCCTGGCTTGGATCGAGTGTGCCTTCGTCATTACGCTGACATTGCTGGTCTTTGGCACTTTGAAGAGATCCTTGACAGCTGATTTTATCATTGCAACATATCTTTCCATTTCTTTATTGCTGTTACCATTGAAGTCTATTAGATACTTGTATATTTGCAATAACTACCTTTTCTTCAGCACCTCTTCTATACCTGGAGGTTTGCATAGATCTTATTTTCTTTTCACAAAAGACTATCAGTCCCATTTGGGAGAGAAGGAAATTGGAGATTAAGAAGGGTTAAATCACTTGCTCACTGTCCCAAAGTTCAGAATTGGTAGAGCTGGGACTTGACCATCCTCTTAACTCCAGCCCTCTGTGGCCTCCTGGATGTGTGTAGGCTGAGCTGATTGCAGAGATTTCTGCATGACTTTGCACATGCAGTAAAGGCCGCCCTTTGGATCCAGGGCACTTGTTCTAGAAACATCTGGCTTTAGTAGAGGCCAAGGAGGAAGTACAAAGAACAGGAAGGCTGGACTGCACGAACTCTGCTGGTGTAGGCATGTCAGGAGGATCCAATTGCAGGGAAGAGTTGTTCTGGCCAGAGGAGGGTGAACATGGAGTGTGACCTAGAAACAGCAAGGGAGGAACTCAGGAAGGGGAAGAGGGAAGGTAGAGAAGGTTTTGAGTTCATCACCCTGGGCCTCAGAGAGAGAGAGAGGATATTGTTGTGGGGTTTGTTTAAGAGTGTATATATATTGGGGAAATAAGTAAGGAACCCCATTAGCTTGTTTTAATCTTGAGAAAAAATGTCAGGTGCCTGTGTGTTATACAGTCTGTCCTCTCCACTGAGGTGACACGGTCACACGTGTGGGGATAGAACACCACAGATCTGTGTTGTCTGTTAAGTGAGAACAGTCCTTCCCAGCCTGGATTCCTGGAAGCGGTTGAGGGTGAATATTTTGACATTGTTAAGTCTTGGTGGGCGGTGACAGTGGGGCACTGGGATTGCCTGGCTCTTCCCGCCACATCAGGCCAGTGGGAATCCCATAGAAATTGCCTCAGCTCATATCCCGTGGTTCCCACAGCTGCTGGGAGAGGACCCTGGGTCTCTGCCAGCTCAGTGACTAAAAAAAAAAAAATGCCTTGGAATAGACATTTCCTGCCAGCGTCCTGCAGAACTTTAAACATCTCTGTGCCGCCCTTGTGCCCCAACATCATCCCAGGTGAACCCTAGGAAGCAGGCAGGCTAACGCAAAGGCAACCTGACCAGCCTCATTTTCAAGACTCCTGTCAGTACCAGCCCCAGTACTAACACCTATGACGAGATGACCTGCATGCACTCCATCACCTGTGAGCCACGTGACTGTGGGCTGATTATACAGTGTCCCTGAGCCTCAGGAAAATGATGATGATGATGATAGCCTCACAAACTCACACACAGGATTAGAAATCGTAAAATGGTAAAGTCACAGGGGATGGTGGGGCCTGGGAATCCTTGCTGAACCCCTCAGGTGAGGTAGCAGGTAGGCCGCCTCATTCCTGTGTCAGCTCCTGTTTGGGGGCGAGCGCTGTTGAGAAGGAATTCATGCACCTTCCAGCTCACTCATGCAAAGCGGGTAGTTTCAGCGGTTTGTAGAGTTTTCACAGAGTTGTGAAACCATCACCACAATCCGTTTTAGAACATTTTTGTCATCTCTTCTGAAAAACCCCAACCCCATCAAAAGTCACTCTTCATCTCCCCCCAGCTTCCTCCGCTCTGCTGAACCATGAATCTGCTTTTGGTCTCTGTGGAGTTGCTCATCCGGACACTTCCTATAAATGGAATCACACACCCAGGGGGTCTTTTGTGGCTGGTCTTCACGTACGTTAATGTAAGGAGTTCAAGGTGGTTGGACACTTCTCTCTTGTGGAGCCAGCGTGGTTCGTTCCCTGGGGTGGCTGAGGAGCCCAGGTCATAGACCCTCCCCATGGCTCCCAGCCCGGCTGGCCCAAGGTCCCGGGTGATGTTCCACTGGAACTGCCCTTCTCCCTCCCACTCCACCACCTTGAAGCCCTCCAGGAAGAGCAGTTCAGGAAGACATTCTAACTCATCTGCAGTTTCTTCCCGCTACTTCCTCTAGTCGACTTCAGCTTGGGGGAAGGGTGGAAACTGGAGCAAAGCCTTTACTGATCTGTCTCCTGGGACTTTTCTTTCCTGGAGGGGGTGGGGCCAGAGACTAAAAAGCATCTTTATTTGTTTTTACATGTCCACAAACTCCTCAGTCCCTTACAAAGCTCTGGAGAAAGTTACTGGGGTCCCGGTCAGGCCGTCCTCCCTGGAGACATGAGGTTATGGGACTTCCCTCGAGGGGGCAGCTGGTGGACACGTTGCCAAGTGTTTTGAAGTCCTCTGCATGTGGATTCGGGCTGTGTTGCTTTTCCTCCTACGAGGGCTTGTCCAGTGTAAAACCTGCCATTCTGTTAGGGGACATTCAGCTGCAAGTAACACAATCCCAGCGGAAACTGCCTTAACCTGTATGGAAATGTATCTCATACAAGGCAGTTCAGAGGTGCACCTTAGTCTTCAAACTGACATCATTGTTCCTCAATAATAGGAGAGGTCCCTGACTACACTCTTTCCCAGTACTTCTCCTGACTGCTGGTACCAAGCGTATTGATTGTGGATCCAAGTAAGATGAAGTTATTGACACTTTTCAATCTTTTCTCCATCTATCATGATGCTCCTTGGAGGCAAGGATTCTGAAGCTTTGTCTGACATACTTTGGGCATGTCACAAGGAGGAACCAGTCTTTGGAGAGGGACATCATGCTTGGGAGGGTGGAGGGACAGCGCAAGAGAGGAAGACCCTGAATGAGATGGATTGACTCAGTGACTGGGGTAATAGGGGTAGGTGTGTCAGAGATGATAAAGGTTGGCTCAAGGATAGAACAGGGTTTAGAGCTGTTGTACATAGGGTCGCTATGATGACTCAAAGGCACATAACAACAACATCACCATGATGTTAGGGAGCTCTGGTGGCCTAGTGGCAAGAAGCTGCACTGCAGTCCCAGATTGCAGGTGTTCTGCGGGAGGATGGGCAGTCTCCTCCCATGTGATTACCTACCTCTGAAAACCCGCTGGAAGGTCAGTTATGGGCTGGTTCCGACTTTACGGTGGTACACAACAACAGTAACATCATGAGGTTGCCTATTGGTCCAGTGCTATATATAGGTCTAGTACTTTTGGGTAGAAAGAAAAAATAAAGAAAAATTTGAACTCTATCCACAATATTTTGAATTTTTAAAATTATTTAAAAAAAACAATTTTAACATTTTGTTTTGGATGAGAGATAGAAGGATTTTATTTTATTAATTTATAAATATATAATTTATAAACATATAATTCATCAGATATTTGTTGGGGGTTTATCAGATATGAGACATTGATTGAGCTTGAGGAAATGTCAGTGCATAAAACAGACAAAAATCTCTGCCCTCTGCCTAGGGAGCATGTTTATATTCCAGAAAAATATAGGGGAGGGAGGGAAAATAACAAAGTATTTAAGAGTGTAAAATAAAGTAATGCCCATTGCCATCAAGTTGGTTCTGACTCTTAGTGGCCCTGGACAGCATAGATCTGACCCAAAGGATCAGGATGGATGGCGAAGAGATTGAGA
>NW_006399756.1:27055308-27056674 GCF_000299155.1 Elephantulus edwardii
ACTACTGCACCACAAGGGGTCCTTGAGAAAATAATACAATGACTAATTGGAAAAAACAAGCATAAAACAATCCACATTAGTGTAATTAAAAATGGAAAAGAAAGTTCAAGATGAAGTACCTGGGTTAATGAAATTCCCATTGGTGCAGAATTTAAAAACTCAGCCTCGCTTCATTCAGTAGGTTCTGAGTCATAGAGACCCCGGTCTGGGTTCTAAGGATGTAAAGCTAAACAAGAGTAGACTGCCCATCTTTCTCCCTTGGGACTAGCAGGGAGGGGGCAAGTTCCTTTTGAAAAGCCCTCAAATTGCCCATTGAATTCACTGGTGGGAGCATTTTATTTGTTATCCTGTGCAGAGTAAAGACCAGTGAGTGAGATGAAAAGAGAAACAAAGGCAGGCCAGTAGCTCCTCTTGTGTGTTCGAACAGACCTGTCAGTGGATAACACGTCCCTCTGCCTTAACGTTAGGTCTCTAACCTGCAGTCCTATTAAAAGTCTGGTGGTGATGAGGACAGACCAGGAACGTGGCTTTGCTATAGCTACAACTTGAAACTTGGCTTTGTGGCAATTCTCTGCCCTGGTTTTTCCCATTTTTCTTATCTCCTTTGAAGACCTTTTCCCACTTCCTAAACATAGGTGTTTCCCCGAGTTCTTTCCAATAACCTATTCTCACTGCTTCCGTTTTCTTCTCTCTAAACCCTCTTTTCCATCTAACCTATGACCCCTGTGCAGATCTGTGTCCCTAGCAAGACCACCTCATGTCCCCAGCTGGCTGGCCATTCCTATTCAGCATACTTTTGGCACTTTCTCCCTAGGGTGGGTCCCCTGCTCCTCACCTCACTCTCTGATTTCCCAGTATTTAAATTCATTGCCTTTTTCCACCTCGAATAAAATCCCTGGAGTTGCTTCCTCCCACTCCCTAAATTGTACTTCTTCTTATTTTCTTGTTGAGAAAATGCACATAAATCAATTTAGCCGTTTGTGCATGTACAGTTCAGTGACACTGATAACATAAATCATCTTAGACAACAACCATGCTAAATTCTTCCTCCCTCATCAGCACAAACTTGCTATCCCCTAAGTTTCCTGTCTAATCTTTTCAAGTTACTATTGTCAATTTGATCCCATATAAATAGTTCTTAAAAAGAGTGTAATGCTCAATGAAAAAAAAAATTTTTTTTCACTAATCAAGCGAAAGAGAACACTCTGGTGGCCTAGTGGCAAGAAAATGCACTGCAATCCCAGAGGAACATGATTCGAATCCACCAGATGCTCTGCTGGGGAAGGAGGGGCAATCATTTGACTGTGTAGATCATAACAAACTATGGCTGACTCTGAGAAGAATGGGAATCCCAGAACACTTGATC
>NW_006399756.1:27057759-27058651 GCF_000299155.1 Elephantulus edwardii
AACAACAACAACAAATCAAGCGAAACTTTTATTTGGTGTTGGTTTGACTTCCAGGGAGGTTTTTGGTTTAAGATGGAAAGGTCATCTCAGGAGAATCGTTTCAGGGGTTCATTCCCCCCTCCAGGGCTCCAGAAAATCTGGAGTCAATGAGAATTTGAAATCCTGTTCTGCATTTCTTCCCCTTTGTGATTAAGATTCTTCTTGGGAATCTTATAGGCTAGTACATTTAGTAATGATAGCCAGGCACCAGAATTCTTCTGGTCCCATAGCTGAGAAGTTCATAGAGGCTGTTAGCCACCTGTGCCCCGTCTAGTTCCCACCCTGACTAGACTCTCTCCTCCTCATTCCTCTGTTGCTCCTGGTAATTAAAGACCCCTTGTACCATAGATGGCCACTTGTGGGCTTTCAAGACCTGAGACGTTATATAACGACTAGAAGAGAAACAAGAACAACAATATTAGACCATTGAAGTGGGCTGTCCCATGAAACCATAACCTTAGACCTCCAAAGTCCAGGTAGTGTTTCTTTGTATGTAAGCAGCCTCACAGCTACTCTTTTTTAAAAACAAATCCTTGCAGATATGGCTATCATATATATTGGCACTTATACCAATTGACCTTTTGGTAGGTTTATAAGTTATTGACAGCAATTAGAATAATCAGCTGTGCAACTGATCGATATTTCCACAACACTGTTCCTCGTCCTTTCACCCCACTAACAATTATTAAACTTTGATCTCTCTCTATTTGCCTTTTCTTACATTTTTATGTATGGGGGGTGTGTGTCATACACTATTTGTTCTTTTTTTAAAATTTTATTAGTTTTAATGAACATTTACAGAGATTTTGGGTTTTCATTCATTCATTGTTGCACTGTTTTCTCCACCCTCATC
>NW_006399756.1:27059986-27082907 GCF_000299155.1 Elephantulus edwardii
TCATAGTTGTTTTAAACTATTTGTTCTTTTGTGATTGGCTTACTTCAGGCAGCGTAATGTCTTGATGCTCCATTCATACTGTGGCATTTATGAAGATTTCTACCGGCTGAGCAGTATTCTCTTGGGTGTATGTAGCACATATATCCATTCACTGATGGAGCTGTTTTTTATTTCTCCTCTTTCCACATTCAGTTAGATTCTGTGTCCTGTTGATGTTGTTGTTGATTACCATCAGGTTGAGCATGACGAAGAGTGACCCTATGATCAAAAGGCCTGAAGCCTTTCTATAACTATCATCATTTGTCAAAGTTCTTAGAATTTCCAGAGGGATGTTCTTTATGGTCCTATTGATGAGTGGGTTCCAAATCCATCTGGGAAGCTAGTGAAAACTACTTCCTTGGGTGTCATTTTCAATCTTGGAAACCAGTGTTTAATAAACCTAGGCTAAGGTTCATGTCTTTTTCAGGGCTCCTCCGGAGATTCTGATGAAGAATCACGTCCTAGACATACTGCCCTGCGTCTGTTTCCACCCTGTCTCACAAATTCATTAACCTCCATTTCCATCTTGACCTCTCTCTTCATCATCCCACTTCAAAGTCATACTGTAGCCAGACACAGAGCAATTCTCACTGCACCTTTTCTCAACCATCTCCATTGTCTGGAATGTTTCCTCTCACCTGTGGAAACCCTCTAAGACTCAGCCTATGTGCCTTATCTAAAGGGAAGGATCTTCGCAATCTGTCTGGGACAGAATGGTTTCGCCCATACTGATCCTATCAGAATTATTAGTCTGTGTATCTCTTTCCTCTGTAACATTAATTGAACAAGCATGTGTGCCAGGCATTTAAGAGGAGAGGCCAGACAGGGTCTTGTTCCTAAGCTCCAGGCTAAGCTCCTCTAGGACTCCCACCAACTGCCACCTGCCCAGACCTTGAGTATGAAATTTGGTCAGTAGTTGTTGACCCCTCCCTGAGTCCATGCTTGTACTGCAAGCTCATCGCGTCGTATCACTGTCTCAAAGCCCTTCCCTTATTTCCTTTCTCTTTCCCCTTCATCCTTAATCTCACTCCCTGCCCCTTTTCCCCACAGGTATCCAATGTGTTCGGTATAAACCCTTAGAAATTGGACTGTGCTGTTTGTGTGTATGGTTATAATCTTCGTAAGTGGTATTGTGCTATAGGCTTTATTTGGTTAATTTCCCTTTTTACTCAATACTGTGTTTATAAGATCTGCTTACATTGTTGTGTCCAACTGCCTTATTGCTTCCATCTGGTCCATAGCATTCCACATTGGCATTCACATTTTGCTTACAACTCTTCTTCACTGGCACCGGGGCTGCCTGAGCAAGCGTATTCTCATCCTGCAGCCCCCTTACATCCTCGGCTGTGATGTCTTTGCTGTGTATACACGGGGGTGGGATTGCTAAGGTACATGGCATATGCAGACTTAATTTAAGTAAACACTACCAGACACTCAGGGTCTGCATCCTTGGATTCTGTCCGCCACACATCCAACCAACCTTAGGCTGAAAATATTGGAGCAGAGAACAATAAGTGATCAAAGCAATCCCTCAGAGGCAAAGAAAGAACATGCAGTGCTGTTTACAAAGCATTTACATTGTATGAGGTGTTACAGGGCACTCTGGTGGTGTAGTCCGTAGGGATTTGTACTGCCAGCCCAAAGGCAGTGAGTGTGACTCTGGAGGTTCAAATCCACCAGCACCTCCCAAGGAGAAATATCAGCACTCTCTTCCTGTGCTTATTATAGCCTGGGACACCCAGAGGAGGGGCAACTATGAGTGTGTTCCACCTCAATGATGATGAACTGATGAGACAAGGTGTTACAAGTACCCTAGTGATAATGTAAAGTATACAGGAGATTGCAAGCACTTCATTTGGATAAGAAACTTGAGCACCTGTGGATTTTAGTACTTGCAGGGGTCCTGGACAGCCCGCTTTCCTGATAAGATGGGATGGTTGTACTGTCTGTCATATTGTTTCCAGAATGGCTGTACCAGTCGATATGCCTACCAGTTGTGACCAGGGTTCCCATCTCCCTACGTGTTCACCAATACCTGGTAGCAACCAAAATAGTAGATCTTCCCTCCACCCCCTTCCTTCCAGAGAGGACTGTCTGTGGTGTTGGCCTTTCTAAATGAGGACCAATCCAACTAAGCTGGAAGGCAGTGAATTTTAATCTCTTCATATCGCTCCTTCCTGACCTATCTCCTTTGCCTGTAATTTAAGTTCTTTTTATAATTCCCTACCCAGTTCTCGCTAATGGAACCAGAAACCTAAAACCTACTCTATTAAGAATCCAGCCAGCTTTTAAAAACTAAAACTCCTTTGTTTTTCAACTTAATCGGAAATAAACCCTCTTACCTTAAAAAAAAGAAAGAAAGAAAGAAAGAAAGTTGTTTTCTTCCATTCACTTTGTGCCTGAAAGCCTCATTGGTCCTTCTTCTGTTTTGTCCCAAGAAGGGCACCTGAAAGGTAGGGTTCACCTGAATCTGCCTACAGTGGCCATGAGGGGCAGAGCAGGGCTGAGACTCAGACCCTCCCCAAGTATTAATCGAATCATAGAAGCCAAGATTAGAATTTAAATTGTGGGTTACAAATAGCTCTGTCTTGGAGGAACTGAAACCAAGTTTCTGCTTGGAGGCTAGGATTTTTAAACCCTGTCTCACGTATTTCGGGCCAGTGACCAAGAGGGACCAATCCTTGGAGAAGGACATCATGCTTTGAAGGGTGGATGGACAGCACAGGAGAGGAAGACTCTGGAGGAGATGGAGTGATACAGTAACTGGGGCAATAGGGGTAGGTGTGTTGGAGTCCATGAGATGGGCTCAGGACAAGGCAGGCTTCAGAGCTGCTGTACATAGTCACTATGAGTCACAGGCAACTTGATGGCACATAACAACAACATTGTTATTAGAAAAAGAATCTTACCTAAGGCTATCTAACTTTTAGCCTATTCAGTTAATAATTATTAACTGCCATGGAACAGTTTGTCCTGTGAAATCTCTACAGCTGGTTTGGACTGTTACTGAGGTCTTCTCTTTTATGTCTTCTATACTCAGAAAGAACATGGCTCGAGGCCCTCTAAGACAAAAGGCCAATACATTTAAATAAGATTCAGACATAATGCAATAGTGTTTGTTACCAAGCCCCATCTAATTATGTTAGTCAATCTTTTATTACCAGGCCCACAAGCACACAGAACTCCATTATAATCTTTCTTTATAATGATCTTCTCAGTATCAGGCGCCTCAAACTCTGCAGTAAATTAATCATCTGCTTATAATCATGAGTAAATATCAACTCAATTAAGAATTGATACATACACAGCTTCAGCGCGCATCCTGATATGGCTTGGAGTACCACAGGGTGTTTGTCAGAGAACTAAAATGCTCAGTGGCTCAGTGGGGAGCTCCAAAATGTGATGGGGTGCCTAGGCCTGGGTCTCCTCTGCTGTTACTTACGGGAGAGGTGCTCACTGCTATTATCTGCTCCCAGGCTGACTGCGCAGGTCGATAAGGACCACCACTTGCTTGTCCTCTTTGAATCCATGTGCTTTGGTCATGTGCTTGCCTGATTTTTACAATTCCCCATCTTGAGTGTTCTCCACAGCTCCTGTCCCCTCTGAACCCCTTCTTCCACAGAGTTTTAGCTTAGCAAGTGCTCAGTAAATACTACCTGGGTGGTTGACACAGGATTATATGTTACTCCATCGTCTTCAAAGGCTTGAACCAGACCTATGTAAAACATACAAACAAAAGCCCCACCTTTAAAAACTGACATTACCTCCTTAGCCTCACTGAAATGTTCATTTTCATTTCATTTATTGCTTTTTTAAGGGCCTTTGAGGGGGAGTGACTCAGAGAGCCTCTTTAATTTAGAAGAGACCTAATAAATTACAGCCTTTAAGAGAAAATTGGACGCCTGTGTGTGTCCTAGGGTTCTCGAAAGCCTCTCTGCTCGCCTTCCCCGCCCCCATCACTGGGCCTGTCCTCCACAACCATGTGTGGTATCCTACAGATCACTGCTAAATAAACAGGGCTTTGAAAACACAACGTACTAAAATAAAAAAAAAAAATCAAAGCTGCCTATATCATGTCAGGAGAGCTAAATATTATGGGAAGGCCAAATATTTCCACTGTGTTAAGAAAATAAGAACCTGGCAGCCTGGAACTTCTAACTTGGTGGGCAGAAGATGTTGTAGAGACTTCAAAAGAAGGAAGAACTATCAAGCCAGCATGAGCTGTAACGGGTGACTGCTCTGTTACAAAAGAGAGGGGGGAAAAGGGAAAATGTGTGTGTGTGCATATCTCATGTGCCGCTTTGGGGGTTGCAACATTATCTTTCACCTGGGAAATAAATTAAATGTGTCAATGAATGTATCATCGCTTGCCGTGATTTAATGCCTACATTTAATGTAACTGTGGCTGTTTGAGGGTGAGGTGAGGAGGAGGGAGGTGGATGTGCAGCACAGAAACGGGCGCTCAGAGATGAGGTAGGGCTGGTGATGCTGGGGGAGAGTCTGCCCTGGGGTCTCAGCAGCCTCCTGGACTCCTGCACTTTAACGAGGGGGCAGCGCACTGACCCCCCGGAAGCGGGACATCCCAGTGATGACGCGTCTCCAGCCCACCTCCTCTCACCTGGTTGGGCTGGTTACATGAAGGAAGACTCTGAGGCCAGACAGCCTGACTTTTATGGGAAAGAGACCCAGGCCCCATCTTGCTTTCATTAAAGAGTGAGGCTGGGTTATCTCAGGGCCATCCGTAGGGAGGACGAAGCTTCAAAGTCGGCCGTGTTCGGAGCAGCTGACCTGCCTGCGTTAATGAGCTGGGTGAAGCTCGTTTGAGGAGTGGCAGTAAAATCCCTCACCAGACTTGCAACGTGAGAATGTTTTTAAACCTGAGTGTTGCCCATGAATCATCTTGCAGAAGTCCCAGGCATGGAGAAAGGACTCTTGTGTCTTTGGCAGACCAAGTCTTCCTCGCCTGCTGGTCTGGCTACCAACACATCAGCTAAGTAAACCTGTCCGATCCAACGTGAAGACAGGGAACCATGTCACAAAGCCTCTCAGGCCCATTCCCGGAAGGCATGCCAGTGCTCCTCACATTGAGCCAGGACCAGTGGGGTGACAGTCCGGGTCGCCAACATTTCTTCAGCCTGGATTTTGCAAAGCTCTTCACATGCTGACCTTGGTTGAAGCCCACTCTCTGTCCTCTGTGGGCCAGATCTACTTTTAGCCAGTTTTGTTATTCCCGTTTCACAGGTGAGCCAACTGAGGCCCTGGGAGGCTTAGGGATGTTTGTCTATAGTCACACGGATGGCATGTCACAGAGCCAGAATTCAGACCTAGACCCTGTGCTGTGACGCTCAACTTTTGCCTGACCTTTTCAACATGACTGTGAGAACTGGACAAAGATGACAAGGACACAGCCCTGCTCACAGACACCTTACAGTTCAATTGTCGCAGAATCAGGTACCCACAATTCCACGGGAGTTCTAGGAAGAGGCTGGGAGAACGAGCAGAGCTTTTCATGCTGTGCCAGACACCAGGCACTGTGCTGTGTGTCTTATATCCGCAGCTTCTTTTAATTCTCAAGGCAACCCAGTGAGGTTTGTTTTACAAATATTAAGGCTGAGGTTCAGAGATGTTCGATAGCCTGCTTACAGCTCAGGGGTGGTGAAACTATCCTTGAACCCCAGAGCTTTCTAACTCCAAAGCCTTTTTTCTGTGATAGCATGATGTCTCTCTCATTCTGACCACAGAGCCAGAATTGACTCCTATTCACCCGCCAGCAGGTTTTCTTTCAGAAACTGTAAATCACAGGAGAGGAGACTGCCTAGCTTTTCTTCTCTGAGCTGCTGATGGATTCGAACTGCCTAGACTGGACTTGAAGCCAACTCTAAAGATAGTGCAGTAAGAGTTCTGATAAAGATTCCATCTTAGTCAAGTTGCGTGAACTCTAGTAGAGGGGGAGGCTGGGTTAAGAGGTGGGAAGGGGAGATGGGAGAGGATTTAAGGCTGGAGAACATGAACTGGGAGATAGGGAGATGCCTGAGAAACAGCAGGGCTTCTACCAGACCCACCCACTAGTGAGCTAGCAGCCAAGTCTCCATGACAATCCCAAACACACCGCCTTGGAGTCTTAGTTAATAGACTTGGTGCTTTCTGAGGGCCAAGTTCCCCTCCTCTCCCCGCCTCCGCCCGAGCTCCCCAGGCAATTCATTAGATGTGGTCATCCGTGATGGGTGTGGACCTGTCAGGATGAAGGATGGGCCATGGGGCTTCTTGGCTGGAAGGAACTGAACTCATTCCTCGATTACTTCTGAGCGCTCTGCTTCTCACTACCCTGCCCAGTTTGAAAACACCTTTCATTGACCTCCCCCCAAGCCCCCTCCAAGCATCATCTCCTTATTACCTAATGGTAGCCTTGCATGCTTCTTACATTTGCCCAGTTGTGCTGACTTTGTGAAAAGGTATCTCACACTCATTATCTCCTGCTCTTCCATTTACTCAATAAACACTTATCAAGAGCCTACTGTGTGCCAAGTTGTGGATCCCTGGTAGCACAGTGATTAACTACTTGGCTGTTAACCAACCCAAAGTCGGCTGATCAAACCCACCAGCCACTCCATGAGAAAAAGATGTGTGCAGTGTTTCTGTAAAGATTTACGGCCTCAGCAACTCCCAGGAGCAGTTCTCCTCTCTCCTGGAGGGTCCCTATGACTTGGAATTGACCCCACGGCAGTGTTTGGATGTGCCAGGCGCCAAGTCAGGTCCAAATTTCTGGATGGGCCAAAGTCATTCTAGGAGAAGTGGGAGCTCACGGGCGGCTAGCATTAATCAGAGTTACTGTTCTCAGGAAGAGGACTCTCTAAAGCAAGAACAGGAGGAAGCTCTGTTAATCTGGAAAGATTCAAGAGGCTGTTGGTCTGGTGAGGGAGACTATACTTGTCACAGGCCCAGTGTGGGAGGACATAGGATATCTTAGGATGCCTGCCACAGCCTTCTTAGTGCTGTGATACCCTTGCTGTTGATAGTTAACATGAGACTCAGGAATATTCTTTTCTTTTGTGTGGAAGGCAAGAGTGATTTGTTAGTAGACCTTGAACAAAATTGGGCCTAGATTGCTCCCAGGTTCTAACCTGTGCCTGAGATGCCAGCAAGAACTGGACTCATTCTGGAAAATATTCTGATTTTGGGAGCTGGTTCCAGAAAGATCCTGGACCCCACTCTCTTTCCCAGGGTCCTGGCATGATCTGCAGTTGACCTGAAGCTGCCTGATCACAGGCTAGGGGTCCAGGGATAGAGTTCTGAGCTCAGGCCAGAGAGGGGCCTTCATTGCAAAGAGCATTGCAAAGTACGAAACCTTGAAAGGCAACATCACACCTAGAAAGAGGGGGTTTGGGAATCTCACAGACCTCCCTTTAAATGGGGTTTATGTCAAGTGACCATAGGCAAGTCATCTAGCTTCTTTGAGCTCGGGTGCTTGCTTGTAAAACGGGGTGACAGTAGCCACTAATGTGTGGATCATTCCTGAATTGCTTGTCTGGGAGCACTGAGCAAACACTGGTGGTTTCATTAGCTAGATTTCTTGAAACTCTAGGTGTGCAAAACAGATACCTGTGTGATTTGTTTAATTTGCAAAGGATTTCTCGCTTTATAATTTTTTCCCCTCTTGATGATTCTTTTCTATAGCGAGTCACTCTTAGGGTTTGAAGAATAAAGTACACGGTTGTGATTTCTGTGGCATCACCACTAGTCAGAATCACATTGACAGTTCAGGGCAATGATAACTCCCATTCTCTACTTCATCCACAACTAAGTGTGTCAGTATTAACTGGAAGTGCCTTTAAGTGTGTTCTCCTAGACATGGGACTTTGTTCTCTGCCTCTGACTATTATAGATTAAACTGTGTACCGCAAGGAGATGTGTTGAAGCCCTGGCCTCTGCTATCTGCGAATATGTCCTTGTTTGGAAATTGGGTCTTTGAACATGTCAGTCAAATGACCATGAGTTCATGCTGGAGTATCATGGCTCCTAATCTAGTATGAGTGGTGTTCTTGTGAAAGAGAAGCTCAGACACAGTGAAGATGGGCAGAGGCTGGCGGGATGCGCCTGTAAGCCAAGGGGTGCTTAGGCTTGCCGGGAATCACCAGGACCCAGAAAGGGTTTTCCCCAGTGGTTTCATGGTCCTGCTGATGCCTTCAACAGGAACATCTGGTCTCCCAAACTATAAGACAATAAGTTTCTGTTGTTTTAAGCCACCTACCTCGTGTCTCTTTATTACAACAGCCCTAAAAAGCTAACACACTCGTCAAGAATGTTTATCCGGGGCTTGGTGGGATTCTGAGATCTTCCTGTGCACATTGACAGTTAATGCAGCTTAGAAGGACGAGACAGTGCTTCAGGTCATAGACGAGCTCTCAAAATCTGTCAGGAAGTTTGACCTTGAGTAGAAATGAAGGTCATATGTTATGACCCAAGAAATTAATGACCCACGTGCTGGTGGCAGGACGTTGTTTTAAGGCAACCGGAGTGTGAGATGTCTAAGTTTGGGTTCCCCAGTAGCCTGTGTGTGACTCGTATATGTAGGGTTTAGAAGCTCCCATTCTGTCTTCTCTGTCTGTACCTAGAAGGTTTTGTTCATTTCTAGTACGCACTTTATGAGTAGGTTCATAGGACAGTCTGCACAGGGAGAGGACCCCAACCAGTCCTGAGGAGTAGGAGGAGGAAATGGGCGTTACTAGAAAGGTGATGCCGGGGAGAGGAACTTGACCTATTCTCTGGGGCTTCAGGGACAAAGCTGGTGGGACTGAGTGGAAGTAAGTAGGAAATAGATTTGGGTCAATAGAAGGATAAACATTCTGGTGGTCAGAGCTGCCTGGAAGTGGAATGGACTTCTTTAACAGTGACTTCCTCGTTGCTTGGGCATACAGAAGGACAGGACAAGGATCCTTTCTGATACTGAGAACCTGATTCTTTGTCTCTCTCTAACTGGTCGGCACTGGCCTTTTTAAGTTATGGTTGATACTTATACATTCCTGGGATTTCTCTCTGGAGATTCCCATTTGTGTTAGACAAGGGGATAGTGTGTCCAGGCCTGGGGATGGGAACATACTAGGTGTCTGTCCCTATCACAAACAACCTCTTCACAGGCTTGTTGGATGCTTGCTTGAGATTGGCAGCTTCCTCTGAATGTCTGCTTGACAGTAGCAACATCCTCCAAAGCCCAAGGCCTTCTGGGCCCAATGTCACAGAGCCTTTGTGTGGCCAAGCTGGACATGAACCTCTCCTCTGACTGACCCCACCTCTGTGCTGGAAGCTGGAGCTGCTCAGAGCAGGGCTGAGCTCTGACCACACACCTCACTCCTAACTGGACATCAGCACTCGGTTTCCATCCCTCCCTTTCTTCCCCGTCTTTCCATTTTAAAGGCAAATTGAGACCCAAAGAGGTAGTTGCTGTTGTTGTGTGCTGTTGAGTCAGAACTGACTTATAGCTGACCCTCCTTTGGGTTTTCAGAGGCAGTAATTTACACAGGAGGAGATTGCTGAGGAGGTCAAGCAACTGAAACCCATGAACAGAAAGAACTGAATCCCATCCCTGCCCTGTCCCTCCACTGGATCCTTGCTCTGTTCTTGGAGGTTTCTGCAGAAGAAGGGCATCAGGTTTGGGAGGGTCATTAGGTGAGAGGTTGCCCAGGAGAGGGCCATGTGGGACACATTCCACAGCGCTTCAAGCTTTCAAAGTAGTCATGCAAACCAGGACAGTAGGAGCGACCTGTGAGTAGTCGCCAGCTGGCAAGGGAGCGCTTGACGGAGCCCTCTTGGAGGGCAGGGACAGCCGAGACATCTCTTTTCATCACTCTGCAGGGGTGAGTGAGGCCTTGGCAGGTCGCCTTGCAGGCGTGGCCATCCCTGCTGAGGCCTGTTCTGTGCCGATTCTGGACGTCTGTTTCCCCGCATTCTCCTGAGCTCGGCCTCCTCGGCCTGCTCCGGCCTGCCTCGAACTCCTCACACTTGTCTGACTCTCTTAGCCTTTTGGGAGTCAGTGTGGTGTGTGTGTCTGTGAGCCTGTGCCACGAGGTGTGGATGGAACCCAAGCTCTCCTCCCAGCTGGTGGAACTTCAGCATGGCCTCCTGTGAAGAGGAGATGGCTGGTACTCATTTCCCGGGATTTATGTACAGATTTTATGTGTTTGAATAGAGATGGCCTCTGGCTTAGAGTCAAGAGCGTAGAACTCTTGCATGCATGTCATCTCCCGTGTTGTGGCCAACAGCGGCCATACTCCTGACCCTCTGATCACACTGGGCCTGAAAGAGGGGTGAGGAAGGGGTTAAGAGCTGAAGCTCTAGCTGAGTTAGGAATGAGCCCTTCTTAGACAAAGCCAGTCCTGCTTGAAGAGCATTTATGCGAAAGGGATGATTCTGTATCTTGTTTTTCTCACTTCACACTTCCAGGAATACCCCCTATCAGCATTTCTGGACTAATAACTACCTAGCCTTTGGGAAAGGTTGCAAAGTATTTCATTCTGACCAACTTGATGGATACCACCCCAAACGCCCTCCTACGGGAAAGGTTGCAAAGTATTTCATTCTGACCAACTTGGTGGATACCACCCCAAACGCCCTCCTACTTATAATTTGACACACTGTTGTGAGTTTATCCTTAGGTTAGATTTCCAGCAGGGGAATTGGTGGGTCGAAGAGTTTGCATTTCTCATTTTGATATATGTTGGCAAGTGGCCCTCCTCAAAGAATCCACCCTCTCCCATATTGTGTGAGATGTATCTATTTCCCATTACTTCATCAGCACTGATCATCATCACATGGGAATGCTCATCAAATCGATGAGAAATAACATCATGTTGTTCTGATGTGCTTTTTAAAATTACACATGAGATTGGGCGTCTCTTCATGTATGGATTGGCCATTTGTGTTGCTTTCTTGGTAAACTGCCTGTTTACATTCTTGGCCCTTGGAACAATTTGACTGTCGTCTTGTCCAATTACTTTGGATTTCTCTTTTTCCCCCATTGTCGATGAGTAGGAACCAACTCATAATTGAGCCTCCAGCAAGTTTTCAGAGGCTGTAAATCACAAAGGAGGAGAATGCTCCTTTTTCTACCTCGGAGCAAGAGGTTAAAGTCACCCTAGGCTTGCTCTGAGCTTCTTCTTGATTGTCTCCGTTTTTTGATGGCTGTGAAAGTGCTGTGCACACCTTCATGTTCCCCCACAGCACCCAGGGCAGTGCACTGTGACTGGATGGCTCTGTGGGTTGGGTGCCCAGAGTCACTGTGCTGGCACTAGGGAAACGGGGGACATCTTGCCACCCAAGAGAAGAAGTGTGTGTGTGTGTGTGTGTGTGTGTGTGTGTGTGTGTGTAAAACTGTGCACAAGAGCTCCAGACTTTCTGTGGGTGGTTTTAGGAGCTGCTTTGTCTTTGTAGGACCCTGTTGTTGCTTGAAGAGTATGTTCCACAGAAAAGCAACAGGTTGACCGAAGTTGCCTTTGTGCCCAGTAAGTGTAACAGTGAGAACAGGCCAACTCTTCCTCAAAAGGAGTGATTATAAAAAAAAATGTAAAGAAGGGTCAAATGAATAATAAATGTGAACAGAGGGAGGACATTTGTCTGGGATGGCTAAGGGTCTCCTGGCATTGGCACTGGTGTGAGGATCCCCAGTGAACGCAGCAACTATAAAGAATGGACTAGCACACACTAAGTGTTTACTGTAGGCCAGGCGCGGTGCTAATGCTTCATGCATTATCCCATGTAATCCTCACTCAAACATATACCCTATTACCATCCTTTCTCAGGCGAAGAAATGGAGGCTCCGAGAAATTAGCTTATTTGACCAAAGTCTTAAACCAAATGAGAGGCTAAGCCAGGAATTAATACCAGAATCCAGTTGATGCCACACATTGGCCCTTCTTTTTCTCCCTCCAGCCCCTGACCCTGTGGTTCCAGTGGAGGATGGACAGCGGGGACAGTGGTGCTCTGGCCAAGTGGCCCAGCCCCCTGCCACCCAGCTGGCACGACCACAGGCAGGCCTGGGAGGGGCAGGCCCTTACTGAGGGCTTTGGTGGACGGCCTGGGAGGGCTGGAATCTATAGCTCACGCCTTTCCCTGCATGGGCCTGGGTGTGAGCAAGGCTATGGGGAGGGGGCTGGCTCCCTGGGGGTGGGCTCTGGCCAAGCACAACAGGCTGAGGTCAGAGGGAAGGGGCCGCCCTCCCCGAGGGAATGCCCCCGATGACGTGACTTTGGGGGGAGTGCTGGCGGGAGCAGGGTGTGGGTTTCGCATCTCACCTCCAAGCCCTGGCCAGATGAGGGATCGCGAATTGGCACGGAAGCCCAGCCAGATGCGGCCTCTGGCAGACTTCCCTGGCCGCCACGCGAGGCTCCTCTCCAGCCGGCTTGGCTGGTCCCTTCTCCCCCTCCCCTTGGAGACCCAGGAGCAAATGACGTGCTGGGCTTGACCATCACAGAGAGGAGGGTCTGGGGCCACTCAGCAGGACGGTGAAAGGGTAGGGAGAAGCTGCGGGGGGCCCAGAACACAGGATGTGGGACCCCCTTCATTCACCCCAAATACTGAGCTACGTTCACGGCAAGGAAGGGCATTCTGAAAGGTTTGCTCTCAAAGCTGGTGCCTGGGAGCAAACTGAGCACGAAGCTGTGTTAGTACCTCATCCCTTTTCTTTTTCAAAGTTGTGCACACCACACCCTCTGTGCTTCAAGTATGGAGCTCTCAGGCGGCCTCTGAATGGTCCAGCCATGGGCGGAGAACAAATGTGAACACTGGAGCCACGCTCAACCCGAGCCCCAGGCTGCAAACCCGATCACTTTCATCCTCACTGTGTCTGTCCAGGGACCCGAAAGCCCTTCTGGCAAGGCCCCTCCATCCCTAAGGTCTTGGAGATCCCTCCTCTCATTCACAGACCCGTCACGTTTCACTGCTTGCTTTCACTCGTCACCAAGCCTGGCAATCACCCACATGCTCCACCTCACCCAGGACGCCCTGGGGCTCCTTCACCCACGTCTCATCCTCCTTTGTTCACATGCTTTTCCCTCCACAGCCAATCCCGAACCATCTAAGCCACAAGAACTGCCAAGTTTCCCCACCCAGGAAATAGTCAAGATTTGACCCTCTACTTCTTTACCCTCCTCTCTCTGCCTCTCTTCTACCTCATCCTTCCCTCCAGCCTCAGAATCTTCCTTCCTTCCAGCCAAGGAATCTTCCTTTCTCCTTCTGCCAATCATTGGATGTTAGATTCCATCCACTCAGCTTCTCCAACCCCTGCCCTCAGGCCGCCTTGTACCCCTCCCTCACCTTGCCTAGTCCATTTCTTCTGGTTAGGACAACACGATGCACTACAACCCTCACTTTGTCACCCAGCTTACTTTCCTCTTTGACCTTCCCTCTCACTGCCAGCATCACCTCCTCCAGGAAGTCTTCTCGGCTTGGCACCTCTTCTCTGAGTTCTCCACATAGTACTTGTACTTAGACAACCTGCTCGTCAGTAGTGTTCTCTCACACTGTGGCAGAGCTGCTCTGGGAGGGGACTGTTATTTATTAGACTCTGTGTTATTAGGGACAAGTGCAGAAATGACACAAAGTAACCATCCAATACATGTTTCTTTGCTAGACCAAATGTACTCAGGTGGCATGTTGTATTAAAGTGTGTCTCAGTGTCTGACCCAGTAAGCAGAAGCAGCAAAATTAGGGAAGATAACTTGCTTTCAAGGTGGTTATGACGCAGCTGAAGCTGGAGCTGGGGGAAGGACAGAGGAATGGATGTGCATGAAATTGGTGACCTGGGTCTCCAGTGCTGAAGTGAGTGTATCTAGGTGGCCCTGAGGCCGTAGGAAAGGGAGAGAAGACTGTAAAGCTGGGACTGGAGAGAAGGGGAGGGTGGGATGTGAGAGAAGGAGGCTGGGTCGAACTCCAGGGTGTGGGCTACAAACAGCAGACGAAGTAGCTTTCTAGAGAAGGTGAACAGATTTCACCCAGTTCTGTGGTTATTCTCTTTTTAAAGTTTTCCGATATCAGGACAGGGTTAATGAGTTTTAAACACAGTTTCATGATCATGGAAGCCAAACAGGAGCTGATGGCGTTCCCAGTTTTGCTGCTTGATTGGGAAATTTTGCTGCATGCCAGGGTCTGCCGTGGCCAGCAAAGTGTCCGGGCAGAGAGCGGGAAGTTCCCAGCATCAGTACCTTCCAGTCTCGATGCCGAGCTCAGAGACCAGTTTCAAGCCAGGCTCTCTCCCTAATAGCTGCACTTTCTATGTCCCAGTGCCTGTGATCCACAAGGTTGGTGGGGGCGCAGAAGGCCAGGATGCGATTCCTCTAGAACTAACGGAAGTGACATGATCACTAACCACCACCACCACCCCACACACACACACACACACTCTTTGCACTAGGTAAGGGCGCCTGAGGTGAGCCAGGGACAGTGCTAGGAGGCCAGGATGTTGATGAAATTAGGCTGAAAGGATAGAGAGATGGGGTCCTCCCAGCAAGAACCTCTTAACCAAGAGAGACATCTTTTCTTTTATTTTTAAATACCAGCTTTAATGAGCTGTAATCTTCTAGTAACAAGAAACTGCACTGCAATCCCGAAGGCATGAGGTTCGAGTCCACCAGCTGCTCTGCGGGAGAAGGATTGGGCAATCTCCTCCTGTGCCATTAACTGCCTTTGAAAACCCACCAGAGGGTCAGCTATGAGTCGGTTATGACTTGATGGTACCCAACAACAACAACAATTCACATAGAGAGTTCCAGTGGCCTAGTGGTAAGAAGCTACACTGCCAATCCAAAAGCATGCAATTCAAATCCTCCAGCTGGTTCATGGGAGAAGAATGGGCGGTCTCCTCTGGTGTGATTTACTGCCTCTGAACACCTGCTGGCGGATCTGTTATGGGTCAGTTCTGATTTGATGGCACACAACAACAACAACAACAACAATGTTGTTAGGTGCTGTTGAGTTGGTTCCCTCTCAGAACGACCCCTTGTACAACAGAATGTAACCCTGCTTCATCCTACGCCAGCCTCATAGTCCTAACTGTGCCCAAGCCCATTGTTGAAGTCTCTGTGTCAGCTCTTCTCCGTGAGAGCATTCCACTTTCCTGCTGACCTTGTATTTTACCAAGCATGAGGTCCTTCTCCAGGGACTGGTCCCTCCTGATAATATGTCTCAAATACGGGAGACAAAGTCTTGCCACCGTTGCTTTCAGAGAGCAAGCAGGCTGTACTTCTTCCAAGATGATTTTATTTGTTCTTAAGGCAGTCTATTGTGTATTCAGTATTCTCCACCAACACCGTAATTCAAAGGCAGCGATTCTTCTTTAGTCTTCCTTATTCATTGTCCAGCTTTCGTGTGCTTGAAAATGCCACAGCGTGGGTCAAGCATATCTTAGTTCTCAAAAATGACATTTTTGCTCTTTAACATCTTAAAGAGGTCCTTTGTGGCAGATTTGCTGAGTGTAATATGTTACTTTTTGATGTCTTGACTACTTTTGTGGACTTTGAATTGAAAACACACAATTTGGTCATTTTTAGTATAGTCACAGAGTTGTGTAGCCATCATTAAATAAATCTCAGAACAGTTTCATTATCTGCAAAGAGATCCCATACCCACTGATAGCCATTTCAAGTTTCACTCTAACATCTCACTGCCAGTCCCACCATATGCATGATGTCTGTTCTGGATATTTTCTGTCAAGGAGTCACACATTATGCACTTTTTGGAGGGTCTCATTTCTTTTATTTTGCATAAATTTTTATGGTTCATTCAGACTGTAATCTCTATCAATATTTCACTCCTTTCTATGGTCAAATAGGCATCCATTTCCTAAACCACATGCCTCTGGAAACTGTGAACATAGAGAAACAATTGATAGTTAAAGAACAGGGTTTAGGTCTTTTGTTCATAGGGTCCCTATGAGTCATGCTCGACTTGATGGCACTTACCAACAACAACATGCCCAAATCATACTCTACTGTATGGTTCTACCACATTTTACACATTCATTTGTCAACCAGTAGGTCTTTGGGTTGTCTTCACATTTTTAGTATGAAAAATGCTGCATCAACATTGGTGCACAAATTTTCACATGGACAATTGCTTTCATTTTCTTGTGTAGATACTTAAAGGTAGACTTATTGGGTCATATGGTAGCCCTGTAGTGTTTTTTTGTTTGTTGTTTTTTTAAAATATTTTATTGTATTTTAGTGAAAGTTTACAGAAAAGTTGGACTTGCATTCATTCACTGTTGTGTATTTTCCTCCCTTCTCCTTCCTTCCCCCTCCCCTAGTCCACTTTGCAGTACACTGGTCACTCTGTGTTTTTAACCTTTTGAAAATCTGCCAGATTTTTTCCCCCCCAGAGTGGTTACACAGGTTTACCAACATGTATGAGAGTACTGATTTTTACACATCCCCACAGCATTTGTTATGTCTTTTTTATTAGAATCCTTCTAGGGGATATAAAGTGTGTCTTGTGGTTTTAATTTGTGTTCCCTTGATGACAAATGGTACTGAGCATCCTTTTATGGACTCATAGACCATTTGTTCTTTGGAAAAAAATGTATATTCAGATGTTTTGATAATATTTTTTATTTGGGCTTTTGTCTTTTTATTACAAAATTTTAAGTTTTTCAAATATTCTAGATACAAGTCTTTTATAGGGAGCTCTTGTGGCCTTATGGCAAGAAGCTGTGCTGTAATCCTGAAGGCATGCAGCTCGAGGCCAACTAGTCATTCTGCAGGAGAAGAATGGGCAATCCCATTTCATAGGATTGGTTGTTGTTGTTATGTGCCATCGAGTTGCCTGTGACCCACAGTGACCTTATGTACAGCAGCTCCGAAGCCTGTTCTGTCCTGAGCCAATCTCACTGATTCTGATATACTTAACCCCATTTCCCCCGTAACATTTCATCCTAGGTCTTCCTCTCCTGTGCTGTCCCTCCACCCTTCTGAGCACCATGTTCTTCTGCTTCTGAAAACCTGCCAGGAGGTTCAGTTATGGGTCGGTTCTGATAGACAACAAAAACAACAACAGTCTCTTATAGTTGTGAATATTTCCCCCCATTCTTTGGGCTGCCCTGTTATTCTCTATATGGTGTTATTTGAAGTACGAACGTTTTAAGCATTGATAAAATCCAATCTATTTTCTCCCCTTTGGTTATTTGTAATTTAGGTAAGAAACCTAGCTAAGAAGTCACTGCCTAATTTGAAGTCATAAAAATTTAGACTTACATTTTCTTCTAAGAGTTTTATCTCTTTTGTTTAAATTTCTGATTCGTTGTGAGTTAACTTTTGTATATGGTGTGAGGTAGGGATTTGATTGAATCAAGCTGTGCAGTCTTGCCTACTTACCCTTTTGACAAACTGTGTTTGCTGTTTGCCTTCAGGGTGAAATCTTCAAACATCTCCTGAGAGAGGTCTGCCCTGGCTACTTATCTAGCATTACCATCTTCCCTGCAGTCATTTTCTGGGATTATCTAAAGTGAACTTGTGTATTGTTTGATGCTCTCCAGGAGTGTGTGACTTCAATGAAAGCAGGCACTTCTGGCCTCACTGCCAATACTCAATCCCCTATCACTATTCATCCCCTAGCCCAACAATCTCACTCCACTTCTTTACTTAAGTTTCTTCCCATCCCTGGGCAGCTCTGTGAGTTGGAAAGTTTCTTCCCAACAATCAGTAAAAACCTGTGCTCCTGTAGCATGTATACATTATAAACTGTCTTTCTTGAGGTTGTGAACCTCACACATTGGTAGATGAACCTCACCTATTGGTAGCTCTTTAACTACTTGAAACCAGCTGTTGTGTGTCTCTCTAAAATGCTTTCTCTTGCCTAAGCACCCCTAATTCGTTCAGCTATTCCTTGCAAAGCTGAGAAGGGCTGGAATCTGAGCCCCCAGTGTGTAAAGTAGGCCCCTGTGGGGTCACAGGCTACAACCTCACCTTCTTGTTATTAGCTGTAACTCCAAAGCCAGAACTAGAACAATGAGTACAAACTTCCTAAATAGAACCTTTAAGGCATGGGTGGGTCTTAAGAGCATATGTCATGCCACAATACTGGTTTCATTTAAAGAGTTCAAATCACTTACACTCATTATTATAGAGTCTAAACCAACTCATAGCTGACCCTTTGGTGTGTTTTCTGTAAATCACACAGGAAGAGATTGCCTGTTTTTCTCTTGTGGAGCAGAGTAGCTGGTGGATTCAAACTGCTTTTGAGTTGGCAACACAACTCCTTACCCACAATGCCACCAGAGCTCTCTACGAAATAAAATGACTGCTGTCCAGTTGGTTCTAACTCATGGAAACTCTTCATCGCATTTGGAGACTGTAAATCTTTACAAGAGGAGACTGCTGGTTGTTATTCTGCGCTTGGTGGATTTGAAGCACTGACCTTTTGCTTAGTTGTTACACACATAATGCACTAAGCCAACAGTAGCCTATTTCATGTCAGCTCAACTCAGTGGTTTGCAGCCATGACAATGAGTAGAATCCCCTGGGGAACTCCTTTCAAATGTCAATGTCCAAACTATATTCCAAAGACCTCTTAGATGCGGCAGGGCGAGACATCAGTGTTTTTCAGGCTCTCCAGGCAATTGTAATGGGCAGCCAGGGCTGTGAACTTGCCTTTTCAAAATATACTGGTTTGCATACAAGATTTGTATACATTGTCTTTCATTTATAAACTTTTTTTTTACACATTCCTCTATTCACATTGTGTTTCATACTATTATTCTCATACATTGTGTTTTATAAGATTAATCACCCTGCCTTTTCGGGTCCTCATTGGGTCTTTCCTAATTCCTTCACCCCTTCCCTCTGCTCACCCATCTCTGTGACCTCATGTTTCCCTCCTCTACCCTCAGCCCCATCTTCTCTCCCCTTGCCAAAAGAGCTCAGCATTAAACCCCAAATTCTCTCCATCCCCACAAGAGTGAGAAAATATTTCTCCAAAATAACCACTGCTAAGAGTTAAGAAAGCTCTGATGGCCTAGTGACTAGAGAGTTGCCTAGTGTCTCAAAGGAGGACAATTTGAGTCCACAAGCTGCTATGTGGGAGAAAGACATTAGTTCTCCTCCCATACGATGTCCAGCCTCTGAAAACCAACTGGAGGGTCAGCTATGAGAAGATTATGACTCAATAGCCATGAATTTGAGGGTTTTCGTTTTAAGGTTTTGGTGTGTTTGTTTTTTAAAAGAGTTTGGTGTATTTTCTCCCCTGACTTCTTTTTAACGTCCATGGTTATGCCTACCCCCCCCCCCAAATAAATGTAATCATTCTATATATGCGTTTTTCTGTAATCTATTTCCTTTTTCCATTTCCTTCTCTTTGTTTCATTGCCATCTAGTCAGAACTGGCTTATAGCTGACCCTCCAGTGGTTTTCTGAGACTTTAAATCACAAAGGAAGAGATTGCCTGCCCATCTTTCTCCCTCAGCTGCTGGTGGATTCAAACTTGTCAGAGAGTTTTAGCTGTGCCTTTCTAGGGATACGCTGTAAAGATACATGAAACTCCACTGCGTGTTTGTTATCCAGCATTCCATTTTATACAGGAACCAACATTTATTCGAAATTTTTTTTAAATCAGTAGACTTTAAAAAAATACTTATTTTCTTTAAACTCTTGCAAATAGTGCCGCAATGAACACTGTTACATACACAAACCTGTAGATATTTGCATAACTATGTGAGTAAATTCTTGTAGGTGAAATTGCTGAATCAGAGGAAATGCATGCTTAGGTCTAGAGATTGCCAACATACTCTTCCAAAAATGTTCCCTGTGCAACGGAGTTCCTAATGACAGCTATTTGCCTGGTGTCAGAAGTTGAGCTTTGCTGAGCACAGCAGAGGGGATGGTGTGAGTGTGTCAGATGGTGGGGAGGAAGCCCGGGGTCACTTCCCCTGCAGGTTGTATGTGGAGGAGGCCACTGGCCTCTGGCCTTCCTGACCGCTGTGTTTCCCAGGAAGAGGAAACTGAGCTGTGTGCATTAACCTTTGACTTGCTCTCCAGGGTGTGACAGTGGAGTTCACAGGATATGTGTGTGTTGAGGTCACTGGTCCTGTGCCGGCCATTGATTTGGAGTGTGTGGAGCAGGAATCCTCTTGTCTGAGCCACGGGGTTGATCTGAGCCCCTTGAAGAATGTAATCTTTTGATGGTCCGGGAAAGAGTACATTTGTTGAAAGTTTCCCGGATGCCCAGCTCCTGAGTATCAGTGTGCATCTAGAATGTTTCTCGAATGGGCTTCCTCCCCTCTCCTGGCTCTTGCTACCCTCCTGGGCATTACTCAGGAAGTTTGCTGCCCATTGTGGTGGTGGTGGGAGGGCCTCTCTTTTAGAGTGCCTGCTAGTTCAAGGTGGTCAGACTGGTTTGCTCTGATAAACTGGGCTGGAGCCAGAAGATGACTGGATTGAAGGAGGAAGGTCCAAAAGGTTCAGCCACGTGCTGCTCAGGTACTCAGTGTGGGCTAAACCCAGAATTCTGGAAGCACAGAGTGGGCTCCACTCCACACCCAAGGCTAGTTGATGCCCCCAAAACCTTATAGGGAATGAAGGTAAAATTCTTACAGAGCCAAAACAGTCGTAAAGCAAGGGTGTTGTTGGGTACTATAGAGTCAGGACTGACTCAGTGTTCAGAGGCAGTAAATCACATGGGAGGAGACTGCCCATTTTTCTCCTGTGGAGCAGCTGGTGGATTTGAATCATGTGCTTTTGAATTGGCAGCATATCTCCTTACAATGAAGTCAACAGTGTTTCCTAACGGAAAAGTAGTAGCATTTATTATGTAGCCAAGTTGTCGCACGTGGTGAGACTCTAAGAAATCATCACAATAAGGCAGGTATTATTACTCCCATTTTTATAAGGGAGGTGAAGTTCAGAAAGAGTAGTAACTTGCCAGAGAGCTGATCTGATTCCGCAAAATACATCACTGTCCCCACTCAGTGTCTTTACTTGGCTATTACATAGACTGCCTCAGTACTTCACTAATAGATTACCTACACACCAACCAACCAGTGGATGGTTACCTACACACCAACCAGCCAATGGCCAGTTACTTTCACACCAAGCAACCAATGGAGAGTTACCTACACACCAACCAACCACTGAAGAGTTACCTACACACAAACCAGCCAATGGATGGTTACCTACACACAAACCAGCCAATGGACAGTTACCTACACACCAACCAACCAATTGATGGTTACCTACACACCAACCAACCAACCAATGGACAGTTACCTTCACACCAAGCAACCAATGGAGAGTTGACTGCACACCAACCAACCATTGAACAGTTACCTACACACCAGCCAGCCAATGGACAGTTACCTACACACCATCCAACCAGTGGACAGTTACCTGTTGTTTGTTGTTATGTGCTGTTGAGTTGCTTGCAACTCATAGCGACCCTATGTACAATAGCCCTAAACCCTGCTCTATCCTGTGCCAATATCACTGCCTCTGACACACCTATCCCGATTACCCCACTCACTGAATCAGTCCACCGCATAGAGGGTCTTCCCCTTCTGCACCGTCCCTCCACCCTCCCAAGCATGATGTCCCTCTCCAAGGACCTCTCCCTCCTTACAATGTGTCCAAAGTATGTCAGACGAAGCCTCAGAATCCTTGCCTCCAAGGAGCAGCCTGGTTTAACCCTTTCCAGGACAAATCTATTTGTTTTCCTAGCAGTCCATCGTACCTTCAATACTCTTCTCCAGCACCACAGCTCAAAGGCATCAATTCTCCTTCTATCCTCCTTAGTCATTGTCTAACTCTCTGATGCATAACAAATGATTGCAAAGACCATAGCCTGTATCAGACACACCTTAGTTTCCAGAGTGACACCATTGCTCTTCAGTACCCTGGAGAGGTCCCTAACAGCTGACTTTCCCATTGCAATACATTTTTTGATTTCCTGGTACTGGTGCCAAGAGTTTTGACCATGGAGCCAAGCAGACTAAAGTTGTTAACAATCTCAGTCTCTTCACCTACACACCAAATAACTGGTAGAGAGTTACCTACACACCAAACAACCAGTGGACAGAGCAGCAGACTGGAAGCAGAGGCAGATCCTTGTGGGCAGAGACTCTGTCTTGTTCCATATGGTGTGGTGTGATTCTCAAAGGGGAGGAAGTGATCAGGCTCTGAATCAATGGTCAGGACCTAACTCGAGCCCCAGCACTTGCTTGCTACCCCTAATGCCTTTGGTTTGTGTCCCTATTTGTGAAGTGGAATTGATGACTGTATTTTCCTTATCGAATTACTGTAAAGATTAAATGAGATTGAATGAAGTGCCTGGTATATTGTAAGTGCTCAGTAAATGGTGCATCTGCTGCTGTTGCTCTGGTTATTCTTCATGGAACCAGTGATTTGTGTGTAGATGGAAGAGGTCTATGAAAACTGATCTTTACTCTTGCTTCTCTCCTAGTTCCAGTGACTGTCAGGACAGCTTTTCTTTTTTTAAATACTATTTTTTTTTTAAATTATTCTTTTAGAAGGGAGCTCTGGTGGCCTAGTGGCAAGAAGCTGCACTGCAATCACAGAGGTATGTGGTTCAATTCCACCAGATGCTCTGTTGGAGAAGGAGGGGCAAACTCCTCCTGTACCAGTCAGATCTGATTTGATGGTACACACACAAAAAATTAAAAAAAAATAATTACAACACACACACAAAATTATTATTTTAATGAAAGTTTACAGAGAAGTTAGATTTTCATTCATTCATTATTGCACATTTTACCCTCCTTCCCTTCTCCCTCTCCCAGTATCCTCCTCTCCCCCTAATATTTATTCATTCAGGACAGCACTTTGACAAGTCTGTGAAGGAGCCCTGGTGGCACAATGGTTAAGCACGAGGCTGTTAACCAGAAAGGACAGTCATT
>NW_006399756.1:27083007-27102278 GCF_000299155.1 Elephantulus edwardii
CACAGGAGAAAAGCCTTGGAGAGCTGCTCCTGTACAGATTTCCCTTCGGAAAGTCCATAGAACAGCTCCATTCTGCCTTATAGGGTTACTTTAGGGAGCTCTGGAGGTCTAGTGGGTAAGGAGTTGTGCTGCCAACCCAAAGGCAGGTAGTTTGAATCCACCAGCCGCACCATTCCAGAGAAAGATGGACAGTCTCCTTGGTGCACTTTACAGTCTCTGAAAATCCACAGGAGGTGAGCTGTGTGTTGGCTCAGATTCAGTGGCAGTGAGTGGAGGTGATAAGCACGATTGACTTTACAGCACTCCACAACAATGGGGTTTGTCATTCCTGGGAGTTCCGAGTTGATAGACTCACTTTGTCTCCAGGAAATATGAAAAAAAGAAAAGAAAGCCCCCAACCCTGGAGGGGCCTGCCACCTCCCGGCTGTCCTTGTAGCAGCTCCTGAGGACGGCCATTGTTTCCCTGGCCCAGTGCAGCAGTTATTTTTTGCTCTTCTGCTTTCCCAGGCCTGGCGTGTTGTTAGTAGCTGTACGTATGTGTGTGACTGTGTGTGTGTGTTTGTCTGAGACCCTGTATCCCGTTTCCTGCTTCCCTCCTGCTCCTATTCAAGCTGTCCTGACCAGAAGCTCTAGTGGCAACTGGAAAGAAGTCGTCTCTCCCCTCCCTCTTCCTTGGTGTCAGTGCGCGTAGGTCAGATGCTGTGATAAGTGCCCAAGCACATCGTCACACCGGATGGGAAATATTCATTATAAACTCGTGAACAGCAAAGGAAATCTTGACTCAGACAGCCAAGAAACTGGCCCAAACACACAGCAGGAGAGCATGGGAGCTGAAATACCAATCCCTCAGGCCCTGTCAAAGCCACCTTGCTCTTCTTCCATGGCAGCTGCTTTGAGTTCCTTCTGAGTTCTGCTGGTCAGCACCACACTACTTCGTCTTGCACTGTCCCCTACGTGGTATGTCCACGTGTATCTTATTCTGCATCTAAACTCTAAAGCCAAAAGGTTGGGAACTGTGCTTTAACTCTCTTTCACAATGCCACCGAACTGACACCAGGGTAGCACTCACTTGGCATTTACTGTTTGCATTGTCCCTTTATTTATTTATTGAAGGAGCTAAATGAGTCCGTGTTAGGTGCAAAGTGTAACACTAGGCTCTCAGACACATTGGCTTTGCCTTTAGGGAGCTTCCACAGCAACAAGGAGACTCAGATGGGGATGGTAATCCCAATAGGGAGATAACCACTGTTACCCCGATTTTCAGAGTGATAAATAGAGGCACCACTGTTATGGAGGTTCTGCTACACCGTTTTGTCAAACCTCTGTTCTCAAAATGAAGCAAGCAAGGCCTAAGATTCATGTAGACAAAGACAAAGTGCTCTGATCCTCGCAAAACACCCAATGGTGCTTTATGTAGTAGACTAGTCAGCTCATGGCCTCTTCCTCTGAACCTTTTTGCTTGCAAAAGGTCTGTTCAGTTCAGTCCATGTCTTCAGTGGCAGCTGCTGTGTTTCAGTAACCAGAGGAACTGAAGATCTGGGAGGTGGGTTCTCCTAAAACATGCCCATTCATCCATGTCTTTCAGGGATTAACTTCTGCTTTGTAAATATCACATCCAGCTGGAGTCTGGAGTAGGGCTGTCTGCAAACTAGGACTAGGGAAGTCTGATGGCCTAATGGTAAGAAGCTGTACTGCAATCCCAAAGGCAAGTGGTTCAAATTCACCAGCTGCTCCACAGGAGAAGGATGGATCTTCTCCCATGCAATTTACTGCCTCTTTAAACTCGCTGGAGGATCAGCTATGGGTCAGTTCTGATTCAAAGGCATACAGCAACCACAACAATAAAGATTAGAAAGGTTCTGCCACATAGTAATTAATCCTGTAGTCAAACTATGGGGGGCTCTGGTGGCCCAGGGGCAAGAAGCTGTGCTGCAATCATGAAGACATGTGGTTCAAATCTCACTAGCTTCTCCACAGGAGAAGGAGGGGCAGTTTCCTGTGATGTGATTAATTGCCTCTAAAAACCCACCAGAGGGTCAGCTATGGGTTGGTTCCGACTTTACAGTACACAACAGTCAAACTGTGAGTGTGTATGTTGGAGATGGAGGTTATCTTCCAAATCCAGGCTTCTACACATGGTAGTTATCCCCTAACTCTATACGATTACCTCTCTTTACACCCAAGACAAGTTGGAGTTTTAACAGGACCACACCCTGTTAAGTTGTTCAGCTTTCTCAAACTGAGCTTAGAAACCCAACCAAGGGCTCATAAACTGGTGAACTTGATCTTAGTAGTAGGGTTTGTAGTTGGCAAAGACCCTTCAAACTGAACCAAATGTGTTCTGTCCCTTGATCCTTGGGGATTTTCATGGGATGGGCGCAGTCCCCCAGTGTTGCTGCTTCTCCACCCCTTTGGAGCTTCAGGTAGTGGAAGAAACTGACCCATGTTAAAATAGAGACAGACACAGTATGTGCCAAGTGCTGGGCTGTTCAGAACCATCCGCAATCAAAAACAAATTCTGTAAACAGCTAATTGTTAAAAGCAAACCTTATGCATCGTGAGAGATGGGCCCAGATTTGCTTAGCTAATGGTGACCCAGGTTAATGCTGGAAGACTTTCTATCCGGGTATAGCCAAATGTTCTCAAGAGAGATCTGAACTCCCAGCCCACTCCAGTGCTTTCTGTAGGGCTAAGTGGGTTCCGGCCCACCATCGTGAGCAGCCACTGCCTCTGTTCTCTTGGTGGCCTGGGATCGGGAGGATCAGCCTGGTATAATTTGAGACTTATACCCCCCTCACCACCACCCCATGGTCGGACTTAAATGGGAGACTAAATAGAGCTGGCTGATATCTTAGATGACCTCATCTTCTTGGGGAAGAGGACCTGGGTGTGATGGACTTCTCCAGTAGGAAGCCAGAGCAGTGATCTTATCCCAAGACGTAAGGTCTCCTTTACTGTCTGTTGGACTGTGTTTATTCTGGGGCTGTTTTCTGTAATAGGCAATTCCAAACATCAGGACTCCCCCCACTGCAGACTCCAGAAACCTTGGGAAAGTTGAAGAGTTGGCTCTTGAGGACATGCAGTGATGTCAGACGCCCTAGGAAACAGCGACAGCTCTTCTGGGGGCAGCATGGGGACATGTTCTCAGCAGAGCTACTGTTAGCACACACGATACCCATGTTCCATTGGAATAAGGGGACCCTTTCTCTTCCCACTTGCAGCCTCAAGCCAAGATGTACAATTTGGAGGGCAAAGCATAGGTTAGATTTCAACCTCTGCTTCGGTCAGGCAACTTGCCCAACTATCGGCAGTGACCCCGAGCCCAGCCAGCTGATCTCAGCTCCGTGGTGGTGCAAGTGGAGAAAGATTGTCATTGGGTTTCCATTTGGCCTGGGGCCAGGGGCAGCTGGCAGGGGTCCAGGGAAAATAAGCCCTTCCTCAGTAAACTGAGCCCTAGTGCCGTGGGAATATAGGATTCCCTACCCAGACCCGAACTCCTCTGCATCTAAGTGCACTTTTCATCAGCAAAGGGAGTAAATATGCACACTTTCTAATTAAGCACAGGGCAGGCCCTAGGCCTTCCAGGAACAACTGGCCATAAAGCCGCTGGGCTCACTGGCCACAGCCCAGATGTTTTCATGGACAGCTCTCCACGAGAGCACAGCTGGGCTTTGCCCTTGGCGCTCAGCAAGACAGATTGGAGCAGAATTGAGTAGCAAAGACAGATTTGCTTCCAGGCCGTTTTCTTCTTGAAAGGAGCAAGGTTAACAGAGGATGGAAGTACACACAGGGGAAAGCACTTTTGGAAGAAGCCTCAGCCTTTGCTGAGCCTGATGATCTGAGCAGACGGAAGGCGAGATGACCTCAGAGGGCGGGCTGGTCCAACAGAGGTGGTTTGGTCGGGGATTGGCCATCTCCTTGGCTGTCCCCTCAATGGAGTTTCTCCTTCCTAGAGGGTGAGATGGCAGGAGAACTTGAGGCTCGGGCTTCTCCTGGGGCTTGAGTTGGCCCAGGGGAAGCATGGAGTCATTGCTGGTCTATAGCCAGGCTGCCTACACACCTGCCATCTGCCTGCGATGTGGGAAACAGAATCCACGGGCTTTTAAAATCCAGAAGGAAGGGAAACTCCACCCAGGAAACATAACCTCAAGTAGAGTGTTTGGAAGCAGGATGTTTAATAGCCAAACGTTCCTTGAGACCCAGCTGCCGAGTAATGTTATCTGGAGGCCCCTGTGGCCTGAGGAGAGTTTATCTCGACCCCTGACTCAGGCTCAGTAAACAGAGCTGCCTTCCTCAGATGACCTCTGCCCTGGCCCCCTTCCCCACCTGCTTCTTCTCTGCGGTTTATCGTTTCCAGGACCAGCTCTGGGTTGCCGGAGAAACTGTGTTGTCGGGGCAGGGGAGACAAGGAGTGTGAGACTGGCTGGAGTTTTGTGTCTCCATTCCTCATCTGCTGGCGTAATCCAGGATGTCTGAGGTTTGGAAGAGAGCAGGGAAGCACAGATGAGAGAGAGAGAGGAGCCTGGAGACTGTCAGCATATCTCTAAGCTTATCTCCAGGGAGGCTCCTGACAATACCTTCCCTCCTCCCAGGCGCTAGACTGTTTGTTCAGGAGGGTTGGCTGTGGGGGGCCTCTGGAAAATCCTAGAAGTTTGGGAAAACCTGGAAATAGGGATTCATTCCCTACACCTCATTCTTAAGTCATATTCATACACACAGGAGACGTAGGAAGTGATATTCATACTCACTGTACCAATAGGAACAACCCTTTGCCCACTTAGGAAAGACACACTTCTGTTTGGGGAGACTTGGCTGCATCTTAGCTGCATGATGGAGCAGTGGCCACGGCCACAAGGGCCACACAGACAACTCTCGGCACCCTTTCACTTTGCGTTCAAGGTGCTCCTCCAGGAGTCGGGCCAAGATCTGGCTGTTTCTCCTGATGGCATGTCTTTGGGCCCCATCAAAGAGGCAAGAGAACTACCTTTGACTTTCAACTTCATGCAGAGTAAAGGTCGGGAGGACTTGACTAAGGAGGAAGAGATGCCCGCTCTGGTGGTCTGTGGGTGATGTCCTAGGCAGGGAATGGAGAGGTGCGGGTTTGTGCCTCAACTCTACCACTAATGGGGCAAACCCACCTGCCAGTCAGGCCAGGCTGCTCTCAAGCTTGTCCCCACGGTACAGAGGAGGAGCCTGAGGGTCTGAGAGGCTTGGCTGGGTCTCCTAGCCAACAAGGAAGGTCCTGGGAACGTGTGACCTGAGTATGACCGACTCCAAAGTTCATGTTCCTCCTCACCTGGCTGTCACACTTGCTTGGCAAGTCACCAGCCTGGGCCCTGGGTGACTTTTCAAAACAAGAAGCCGTATTCCATCCTCCCCACTGCAAGGGGCTATGACTGAGATTAATTCTCCCTGGGAGGTGAAGGGAAGCCCGTAATTACTGGAGAGGACGGAGGATGAATCCTGTTAAGCCTTAGCTAAGCCTTTCCTCTGGGCTCCGCTTGGTTGGCTGGGGTGAAAGGCTACTGGCTAATGGCCTGCAAGTGGGTGGCAGGCTCTCTCCTGGAGCCTGCTTGGACCTTATTATGGGCAGAGAGCAGGGAGGCAGCACCTTTAGTGTCCACACATCTGTGGGGGCAGGTGGGAAGGGGAGATGCAGGTAGGGTGGAGGGTTGTCCCCCAGCAGGATTTAGGTACCCAGGAGCTGGGAGTCAGCAGTGGAGCAGGGAGGTAAGCCCCCCATGAAATCCCAGACTGTCCCCAACCACAGTTGTGAATGCGGTTTGCATGAAGGGTCCCACCACGCTGGTCTGGTTTTGTAGCATTCCTAACTGTTGACTTCTGTCTGGGCCCCCAAGTCTAGTCTCCTCTTGATCTCAGGCTCCCTCATGTTGCGCCAGGAACACTCTGAGCAAGAGATCTGCAGACTTTTCAGACAATCAGATAAAGCTTTATTTAAAAAGGTAGCACTCAGTCGTGATGTAGTAGTTTCATTAAATAGCCACACTCCGTCTTGGGTGGTTAGGAGCGTGGACTCAGGTAGACTTGGTCCTTTGCTCTGTGTTTACAAGCTGCGTGACCTTGGGCAAGTTAGTGTCTCTGAGCCTTGGAGAACGTTGCATCCAGGATTAAATGAGCTAATGCATATATGTGCTTGTCCTTGTGCTGGCGTGTTCTTGTTGCTGCTGGGTGCCGTTGAGTTGAGTCACATTGAGTAGACTCATAGCAACCCGATGAGTAATGGATCTAAACTCTGTCCTCTCTATCCTGTGCTGGTGTGTAGTGACCATGAATGCAATGCTTTCTACAGGCCGTTATATGACTTTGTGCAGGATCGGGTGGCAGTTCATTTTGTTGTCTGTACAGTTGCTATATAGGTCACAGCAACTCAGTGACATCTAACAACAGCATGCTTATATGTGGTATAAAGCAAAGCATAGCCTCTCTACTGTAATAATCCACAGTTCACTTTGAGCTAGTGCAGGTGACGGTGGTCTTTTACCTTGTGTTCTTCCTTGTCAGGGCCACATAAGACAGGACCCAAGTGCCCCATGGGGCAGCACTCAGTTCTATTTGGTTGGCTTTATAGGGTTGGATCTCAGAACAAACACTCTCCACGTGACCAAGAGATATAAGGGAAAGGAGGACTGGGGTCCGTCAACCCCTAGACACATTAGCCTGTGTGCAAACCCCCCATAAATGTCAAGACGTGTCTTGACTAAGCTCTCTTCCCCATGGTAGCCAGGACCCCTGGGTTCGCTGGCCATTCTGTTCTCTTGCTTGGAGTCCTCTTGAACTTACTGGATTGGGATCATAGACAGAGGAACCTGAGTTTTTACAAAGCTCCCCTGGTGGCAGTGCAGGGTTCCGGTGGGAATCTGCTATTAAGGCTCGACAGTCTTCTCTCCCTCACCTTTCTCTCTTGTAACCACCTGCCTGGAGACTTCCCAGCAGGCATCAGAGGCTGTGTGAGAGGACCCCATCCTCTAACCTAGTCTTCTCCTAACAGGGTGGCCTTTGGTGTGCATTTAGGTCAAAGAGATGGGATTTGTGGGAACAGGAGGCCAGGTTGTGTGGACAAGGAGCTTTCTCTTTTCCTCAGAATGGTCTCAACCACCTCATGGGCCAGATGAGCAACCTGAGGTGGACACAATGGGAAGAGCTTCGGGAGCGTCGAGAACTAGGCCCTGAAATGCTTTCATTGTGAGGGGCCTAAAGCGAAATGTGTGCAAATCAGCCAATTGCTAAAACCTCGCTGGGAGATCTACCTCTTCTCAGTTCTCGAGATAATAAATTATTTTCTGAGTACTCACTTAGTACCGGCTGAGACCAAATGGATGCTGAGCTGAATCACATGACTCTGAGAGGCTCACATGGTGTCCTGTGTCATGTGATTTTCATGGTGAACAACTGTGCCGAGAAACCCAGAACAGTTTGTTAAAGGAGTTCCTGGGTAGTGCTGCTAACAGAAAGGTTGGAGGTTCAAGCCCATCCAAGATACCTTGGTAATTTTCGATAATCCATTAGAAGAAATACCTGATGATTCACTTCCAGACAATCACAGTCATTCAAAACCCAGTGAGGCACAGTTCTCTAACTCATACCTGCTCGCCACGAGTCAGAGCTGACTCGATAACTTGTTCTGTTTTCCTTTTGATTTGTTAAAATAGAGATGACCAGGTCCCCTAAACCCAAGTCTACAGTTGGCCGGGCCTATGCATGCTTGGAAAGGGCCCTGGTGGAATCTTATTTACTCCAACGTTTGAGAGCCACTGGCCTAGTGAAAGGTAGCTACTAAAAATATCTTTAATTTACCCAGTAATATATGTTCACTTGTAAACAAAAAGAAGTTAGAGCTATCTATAATCCTTTCCTCATAAAATAATCCACTCATGGCATTTTATTCAGTGCCACTCCAGGTAAATATGGAAATGTGGATAGATAGATAGATAGATAGATAGATAGATAGATAGATAGATAAATAGATAGATAATAGATAGATAGATAGATAATTTACCTACCTACCAAGTATATGATAACTAATACTGTGGAAAGCCCTGGGGATGGAAAAAAAAAAGAACGGACCCAGCCATGGAGCTCCCACTTCGTGTTAAATGATGGCTTAGCACCGTTTGACGCCAGTCATGATCACCTGCTCACCTTCTCTTACCTTTTCCCCACAGGTCTACATCATCAACGTGACCTGGTCCGACTCCACCTCCCAGACCATCTACCGGAGGTACAGCAAGTTCTTTGACCTGCAGGTGAGTTTGGCTGTGTCCAGATAATGCCCAGTTCTACCCAGCGTGGCCAGAATCACTGTGGATGGGTCTCTCTTGTCTGCATGGGTCTGAAGGGCACCCGGTCTGAGCTTTCAGAGCTGCACAGATGAGAGCCTAGGGGCCGATGAGGGGGACCCTGACGGTTGAGCCGGACTTGTCGCCATCTGGGATATTGCAAGCAGACACTCAGGCTCTGCTGGCATCCTCAGATGGTCTTAACAGTTGTGCTTTGTCACCTTCCTTTGCCTGAGGGCTAGGAAACCAGAGTGGAGAAGGTAGGAGGATGCCTGTGGGTGCTGCGTGCATGAGCCGACTTGTAACTATAAACACCAGGATGAGACCAGCCGCCACACCACTGCAGACAAAGAAAAGCAAACACACGGAGAAAACGGAAACAGAAAATAAGCAGTTTCTTGAACTGCAGACCAAACTGGGCATTCCTCTGTGCCTGTCTAACCGATTAAGACTGTGGCGTGTTACAGACGTATTACACATGATCACCCAGGAAGATGGTAGTGTGGGTCTCAAAGCTGCCACTGCAGACGCCTCTCTTGATACCATCTCCTTTAGTTAGGCTCATTTGGTTACAGATGACAGCTTTCTACTCAAATTGGATTAGGCAAAAAGGAGAATTGGTTGGAAAGATATATATACTGGGAACATCCCACTTCCATAGTTGACCAGATAGGAGAAAGGGTAGTGCGGAGTGGGCTTTAGAAACCCCTAAAACCAGAGCTGTTCTCTCTTATTCCTGCTTCCATCTAGGGCCTGTCCTCTGCCTCTTTGACCTCTTAGCCTTTTTCCTACACTCTCAAATTGTGTGCCTTGTGACTGTCAAGAGTGGAGGCTAACGCTCTCCCAGTTAGAAACTGGACAATCCTGAAGGAGACACTGACTGGCCTGACTTGAGTCAGATGTCCTCTCTGGACTATTTGGTGTGGCCAAAGGTAATGTGTCCAGCAGCACAGGCAGGGCCACTAGAGTACCCACCCCTGTGCATCAGAGGAAGGGAAATCACTGATGTTGGTAAACAACCCTTCTCATACCAAGAAGGGAAGCCAACTTTTTCTAGATACTTCCTTAAAGACCATGAGTCTAGTTTAGGCCAACAAAAATGCAAAGAGGCATCACTTCTGGCCCCTCCCAAGCAGGGTCCTCTTTTGCGCTGTGGTGGTCAGTCGCTTCGGAGAGACTAGGCCTTGTGTGTTTGTTTCCTGGTACCTTTTATACCATTGTCCTATTGATCTTCCTATCAGAAGAGCCAAAGGCAAGCCAACTTCCTGTATTAATAACCTTCTCTTCATCCAACCAAATGAGATTGAAAGCCACTTCTTATTCTCTTGCCTGCTTCCTCTTTCTCCCTTAATCCCTGTCCAGTCTCCTTGGTCCTTCAGGCATAAACTGGGAGGATTTGCTGATATCCCATCAATGGCTGTAGTGTACTGGGCAGGAAATGATAACACAGTTGGGGAGAGGGAACCCTGAAAGGACTCATTGATGAGCCAGAAGGAGTCCAAACTCAGCGGAAGCTCCCAATTCGGAATGTCTCTAACCCCCTTTCCGTTCTGGTCCCCCAACCCCTCCCTAGTTGTAGACTCTCATAGGAAAAGAATGTCGCCCCCTTGCCCGGAGGGTTCATTTCCTGTGTGTGAGGAGGAGACGTAAGTGTAAAGCGGCTTGTGGCAAGCCCTGGGCCCTGGCCTTGGAATAGCCATGGGCATGGCGAGGCTGGGCCATGGGGGCCATCACCACCTTGTAGATGTAGTTTGGAAAAGGCTTAGGGATGATTCTTTGGACTTTAATCTTTGAGCCAGTTGTAACAACTTTGGGAACCCATTTTATATCGCTCATGCCACATTGACTTGTTTAATTTCTTTTTTGCGTGTTGGCTTTTAGTGATGATTGTGTTGGAAAGGCTGCTTTATTTTTCAGAGTCACTCATTTCAATATGGTGGCTCCTGAAGCGTTTGGGGTGTGGTTGTGATGTACTTGGCTTCTAACTAGAAGGTTGGTAGCTTGAACCCACCAGCTACTCTGTGAGAGAAAGAGGAGGCCGTCTCCCTCCATAAAGATTTACAGCCTTGGAAACCCCACGGGGCAGCTCTCCTCCGTCCTGTAGATTCAGTGTTGGTGGGAACTGACTTGCGTTAAGGGTCTGGCTTTGCTCTAAGAGAGGAGCTAACAAATGCAGTCGCCAACTCCATCTCCGGCCATCAGTCATCCTCAGAACTCGGGTTTCTGAGTGAGAGAATGGCTTAGAGCTTAGGTGCGGAGGGCCTCTTCTCTGTCACCACGTGCTCTTGATGAGGCTACTTGAATTGAGGAGGCTCAGTTTTCATGTCTGTAGAATGGAGATTTGCATAGTACCCACCAATAGGGTTGTTCTGAGGTCTAAATGACCTCACACACATTTCTCCTGATCAGTTCATTATATATTGAGTTACCCATAGCTTATGTGAAGACTCAGATTCAAAGCTCTAGGTTATCATCCTCAAAGCTAGGACCTGAAGGCTCTGTATGTGGAGCTCAGAGAATCCTAGGAGTGGAAAAGCGAAGGCACACTCCCAGGCAGCCAGTCCTGAGGGGCTACAGACAGGAGAGAGGGTTTGTGCTTGGAAGAGAGAGATATCCCTTTGAGGTGACTTACGGCATTGATGATGTTCAACAGGATCCTTGGAATTGCCATGAAATCGTGGGGAGATATTCACACCGGATGGGAGAGAAAAACAGATAAGCTGTTAACTGCTCATTCCATGCTTATCTGAAGCCTTAAGAACTGTACAGAGCAGGCTCCTTTATCTCTATCCTCGCCCACCTCACCACCCACACACTTCACTTACTGGCTGTCTACTGCTTTGAAGACCCTGGATTAGAAATGCCAGATAAAGCATGAGATACCTAGTTAAATGTGCATTTCAGATCAAACAATGAATTTTTTTTTGTGTGTACATCTAGCTCAAATATGACATGGAACATACATTATTTTAAAATTAACTTGTTTCTCTGAAATTCAGATTTAATGGGTCATCCATATTTTTTGTTTGCTAGGTCTGGCAACCCAGGCCTGGGTGTGAATATGCAAACATGAGGCGGAAGAGAAAGGGTGGAGAATCCAGGGCGGTGTGCTGTGAGTGGGCTGTCCCGTGATAAGGCCCCAAACACGTCTGCTCTTTGCAGGGAAAAACTGCCCCAGCTGGAGAACACAAAGTTGAGAAGGGTGGATTCCAGCCTTCCAAGAGTCTGTGTCTAGTGAGGAAGCAGATTTTAGGCAATTAAGTCCACTGTAAATGAAATGAAGCCCACTATAAATGAAAAGAACTATTAGATTGTGGCACAAGAAACATGCTATGGCACAAAAAGGGTTGAAAGAGTGTTCTTAGAAGGTGGGGACATTGAAGATGCTCATATTGTGACAACAGTCTTAAATGATCGTCTACCCTACCCCAGATGCCTCAGTTTGTAGGATTTTGTTGTTGTTGTTGGGAGGCAGTAATGGTTACTAAAGTTTGTCCTTAGTTTGTTTATTTTATCATTCATTCATCCCTTCATATCTGTCGTCTCTCCATCCATCCATCCATCCATCCATCCATCCATCCATCCATCCATTCATCCATCATCAATATTCAGTTCCTTGGTCGCTCTTGCCACCTTATGTATGGGGTTCAGTAACGCCAGTGTCTCACGGCTACACAGGGGTATTGCCAATATAGAACATCTATCACCATGGAAACTTCTGCTGGTCAGCGCTGGTATAGTCCATCTGGGAAGTAGAAGCCTCATCTATCGTTTTGCTGACTGTGAGCATTTTGCCACCCTTCTAGTCTCCCTTTTCAGTCACTCGTTAGTCATCTAAGGTCCAGCAGGAACAGGGAGACCATGTCCCAGGATGATTTACTCCCATCAGCAGAGCAGAACATTTCCATTTGACAACTCTGAAACCCCTTTAGTTTTCAGTGAGGGCTTCTAAGAGTATTGCAGGTGCCAAGTTTGGAAGAGGTAAGGCTCTTCATCTCCAAGTAGAAATTGGTTCCTTCTGCAAATACTGCCCCCCTTTCCCCTCCCCCCATACAGCCCTATCTTGTCAGGAATGGGAGCTAGGGTCACCTGTTGAGGACTATTTAATTGTAAAGGGGTTGTGTTGCCTGGAGGTTAGAGGGAGGAGGAGGAAGGTGAGGGACAGCAGAAGATTTTAAATTATGTTTTCAAAGTCTGTACATTTCCTTGCCCACCTTCTTCACTGCTAAGTGTCTCCACCACGGCCTGGCCGTAGAAGGGCCGGAAGGCTCTGAAAGGGCGCTCCATTGAGGGTTATTTCACAATCTGACCTACAAGGCACTGGGCCGGACTAATTGCTCTGCAAACAGTGGCTCCAAGGTGCTGCTGCCCTTTAGTCTGAACTCCAGCCAATTACTGCACAGGGTCAATATTTGATCACAGCCACCAAAGGCCCTTTCTGTTCTCCTGTGTTGCTTGGAAGATGGACTTAAGAGAGTTGTTCAAGTCCGCTCATTTGCTCTAAAGGACTCAACCTATTCTGAAGAGCTTTTATCTCTTCCTTATTCATCTCTCTAGAACTCCCTACGTAGCGTCACTCAGAGTCACCACCACTTTCCAGCTTGCAAGTAAGCAGGCTGATGATGGCTGAACAAAAACAGTAATCTCTCTGAGTCACTAAAAACTGAGTTTGGAGTTTGTGTGTGTGTGTATGTGTGTGTATTTGTGGTGATTTCAAGGGATTTGTAGGGTATAAAGGAATAGAATTGAGAAGTTTCAAGAAATGGTTGCAATCCTAGGAAAAGAATTCTCAAAACAGATATATGACCAACCAGCTGAAAAAAGATCCATATTTGTGCCCATTCCAAAGAGAGGTGGTCCAACGGAATGTGGAAATGGTCAATGTCATTACTATCACAAGTAAAGCTTATCTGAAGAGAATTCTGAAAAGTGGTTGCAGTAGGATGTTGAGAGGGAACTGCCACAAATTCAAGCCTGCTCAGGAGGACGTGGAGTGAGGGGTAGCATTCCTGATGTCGGGTGGATTTTGACTGAAAGTAGAGGCTACCGCAGAGCTGTTCTGTTGCTGTTGTTAGGTGTGCTCCTGTTATTGTTGTTATATTGACTCTTAACTGTTGTTGTTGCCTGAAAGAGAGAGAGGCAAGTCGGGAATGCTGGGGCGTTTGTGGCTTTCTGTTTGCCCCAAGTGGTGGCCACAGAGCAGACTTGCTAGGTGAGTTAGGGGTCTCTCGCCCAGAGTTTGCCACCGTTTGGGTGTGCCGGAATGGTAAAATACTGAAATGTATGTCCAAGCCTGGAGGATAAGGGTGAGTGTCTCTCCTGAGTCTCTATGTCAGCTGGATGGACATGTGCGGCCTCTCGAGCCTGGAAGAGAGAAAGGCAAGTCAGGAACGCTGGGGTGTTTGTGGCTTTCTGTTTGTCCCAAGTGAGTGTCCGCAGAGCGGACTTGCTAGTTGAGTTAGGGGTCTCTGGTCCAAAGTTTGCCAGCGTTTGGATGTGCCAGAATGGTAATAAACAGAATCTAACTAGTGGCCCTAAATACAACAGATTGAAACCTTGCCCAATCCTGCCCCATTTTCACAGTCTCCACTGTTTAAACCTTTGTATTCACTCTCCATCCGTCTTGTTAGGAGTCTTCGTCTCTTTGATGCACCTCTCACTGTTCCGAGTATGATATCCTCTTTCAAGGACTGGCCTCTCTTCACAACGTGCCCAAAGTATGTCAACTCCAGACCACTTCAGTGTGCTCGTGGAGAACCTATACATAGATCAAGAGGCAGCCAGGGGATAATGTGTGATTTAACATAAGAAAAGGAAGTAAATTAGGGCTGTATGAGTGCACTGTATTTATTCAACCTGTATTATAAGTAAATAGTCCAAGAAACTGGCTATATGAAGAACGTGGCATTAGAATTGGAGGAAGACTCATTAATAAGTGGGGATATGCAGATGACAAAACCTGGCTTCCTAAATGCCAAGGACCCTCGAAGCACTTACTGATGCAGACAGATCAAAAGCCACAGCTTCAGTATGGATTACACCTCAAGAGACAGAAAGCAAAAATCCTCCCAAACTGGGCAAATATGCAACATCATAAGAAATGGACAGAAGACTGAAGTTGTCAAGAATTTAATTTTTTTTCTTTAATACATGACAATTGATTCTCTCATAGTTTAAGAGCTGGAAGTTTAAGTTCATGGTGCCAGCAATAGGGGAGGGACTTCTGTTTCTTCAACATATGTTTAAAAGAAGTTAGCACACATGTGATAGAATTTCAAATTGTCAGGTATAAATTTTTGTAGCATATTTTGTGCCCCAGGAATGAACGTCACTGACTCCAGAATCTCTAGGAAAACTGAGAATGTAATTTTTTATGATCATAAATTCAAATGAAATTGGGTGTTTTCCCCTTATTTGTTAATACTTGAACATTGATGCCTCAAATATGAGATTCCGTTTTCTTTCAGAATACAGTCAGGAAGATGAATCTGGTGTGGTTGTGTGTTTTTTTGTTTTGTGGTGTTTGTTGTTTTTTTTAAATTTCAATGAACATCAACAGAGATTTTGTACTTCCATTCATTCATTGTTGCCCTTTTCTCCCTGCCCACTCCCCCCCCCCCCACTTCGCTCCTCTCCTTGAAAAGCCAAAGAAAAACTCCTTCATTGGTACACAATCTTCCCCCACCCCCACCCCCACCCCCACGCCGAGTATACTCCACTCTGCAACCCTCATTCCAGACTCTTATGATAATCATAATGCCCTAAAATATATTAATTTTAAACTATTCTATCCCTCATCGGCTTCAATGCAGTAAACATGATTTATCCAGTTTTTCTCAGTCTTACCCCCCACCCTGATGTGAGCCTCATTCTACAACAGTGGCACCATACAGTATTTGTCCTTTTGTGATGGAGATATTTCACTCAGCATAATGTACTCCAGGGTCACCCATTTTGAATAATATTGCATGAGTTCCTTGTTTTTCAATGCAGCGTAGTATTCCATTGTGTGAATATACCACAGCTTCTCTATCCATTTGTTTGTTGATGGGCACTTAGGTTGTTTCCAACTCCTTGGTATTGTGAACAAAGCCGCGATAAACATGGGTGTGCATATATCTGCTTGGATGTCGTTTATGGTCTCTTTAGGATATATTCCCAGTAGTGGAATTGCTGGGTCAAATGGTATCTCTATTTACAACTTTTTGAGAAAACGCCACACCACTTTCCACAGTGGTTGCACCATTTTATACTCCCACCAACAGTGAATAAGGATTCCAGTCTCTCCACAACCTCACCAGTATTTGTTGCTTGCTGTTCTGTTAAATTTTGCTAGTCTGGGGTGAGATGATATCTCATAGTTGTGTTGATTTGCATCTCTCTCAGAGCTAGGGATTTTGAACATTTCTTCATTTGTTTGTTGGCCATCTGAATAAGAATTTAATTTTACTGGGATTCACAGTCAGTGCCCCTGGAAGCAGCCACCACCAAGAAATCTGGTGCTAAAGGGCCTCTTTCAGGTGCTAACGAATGCTCAAGGACACCTGACCCAAGATGTGCTATTTTTAATCATCTCATATGCACTTGAAAGTTGCACAATGAATAAGGAAGATTGAAGAAGAATTGGTCCTTTATTGAAATGTGGTGCTGGCAAGGAATATTGAATTCTTGGTTGTCAGTGACTAGCAGAATAAAAAATCTGCCAAGGAGAAAATGGTGACATTTCATCTCTTATACTTCAATCATGTTATAAGGAGAGACCAGTCCGTAGAGAAGGATATCATGCTTGGTAAAATAGAGAGTCAGTGAAAAAAGAGGCAGACCCTCAATGAGATGAACTGACAGAATGGTTCAACAATGCAAGCATGTTGTTGTTGTTATGTGCCACTCAGTCACCTGCGACTCATAGCAACCCTATGTACAACAGCCCTAAACCCTACTCTATCCTATCCCAGTCTTACTGTCTCTGACATACCTACCCCCATTGCCCTAGTCACTGAATCAATCCATCTCATCAAAGGTCTTCTTCTCTTGCACTGTCCTTCTACCCTCTGAAGCATCTCACCCCTCTGCAAGGACTGGTCCCTCCTTGTAACATATCCAAAGTATGTCAGATGGAGCTTCAGAATCTTTGCCTCTAAGGAGCAGCCTGGTTTCACCCTCTCTAGGATGAACCTGTTTGTTCTCCTAGCAGTGAATAGTAGATTCAATACTCTTCTCCAGCACCACAACTCAAAGGCATCAGTTCTCTTCCTCCCTAGTCCTTGTCCAGCTTTCTGACCCATAGCAAGTAATTGCAAAGGCTATGGCCTGGATCAGGTACACCTTAGTCTCCAGACTGACATTGTTGCTCATCAGTACATGGGAAAGGTCCCTGACAACAGACTTTCCTAATTCAATTAGTTTTTTTATTTCCTGGCTGCTGGTACCAAGAGTGTTGATTGTGGAGCAAAGCACACTGAAGCTGTTCACAATTTCAATCTCTTCACCATCTATCATGATGTTGTCAGTTGGTTAAGTGGTAAGAATCTTTGATTTCTTGATGTTGAGCTTCAGTCCATATTGAAGGCTGAGTTTCAACGTTGAGTCCTTGAGTTTCAGCAGGCAGGGTTGTGCCATCTATATAACACAGATTGTTGATAAGTTTTCCTCAGATCCTTATGCCACATTTCTCCTCATAGAGCCCAGCCTCCCAGATAATCTGTTCTACGTATAGATTGAAAAGGTACGGAGATAGGACACATCCCTGGCATATACCCTTTCCGATTTTGAAGCAGGTAGTGTTTCCTTGCTCTGTTCTGATGACTGCCTCCTGGTCTAAATATAGGTTTCATATAAGCATGATCAAGTATTCTGTGATTCCCATTCTTCTCAGAGTCAGCCACAGTTTGTTGTGATTCATACATTCAAATGCCTTTGCATAATCAATGAAGTACAGATAGACATTCTTCTGGTACTCTCTGCTTTCAGCCAAGATCCATCTAACATTAGCTATAACATCTCTAGTACCATGGCCTCTTCTAAACCCAGCCTGCACTTCTGCAGTTCCCTGTTGATGTGCTGTTCCAGTGGTTTTCTGGATAATTTTCAGCAATTTTGAGGATAGCATTGTTTTGTGGTCTTGTACAAACAGAACCAGAGTCAGGCATTGTTTTATTCTATTGTATGTAAGATCTCTATGAGTTGGAACCAGCTTGATAGCACTTAACAATAAGATTGTTGTATTTTTAGAGTTAGAAGAGTTCTTATCCAAATTTTTTCACTTTACATGTACGAACTGTGTGCATTTTTCTCCTCATTGAATCTGCATGAACTTTAGTTTGATGTCCTGAGCAAGCCTCTGCTGACGCCAGGCTGGGGTGACTCTAGGATGTGCCGGGGATGGACCTCAGGGTAGAGAATGAGGAAAGGGTCTCTCCTGCAGTGGTCAGTCCTTTGATCATCAAGTAAAGCTCTGTGTTATTTGACTCTAATCTAAGGTCAAGTGGAGCAAAACTTGGGAAGGTAACTTGCAACAGCCCGAGGATTTCAGTTCCCTGCTCCCTGTGTGGCAGTTCCAGCTCCTGCAGTGCTGAGCTATGGCTCGATGTGATTGTTCAGATAGATCCACACGACAGAAGACGGTGACTAAGGGCAGTCGTCGTGCCCAGGAAGGCCCATGGTTTTAGACAAAACGAATATGAGAAACAACCTGTGATGAGGCGGGGGGACCCAGTAATCACTCCAGTTACTAAAAATCAAGAGAAGGTAGTTTATTCTGGCACGGGGTGGACAAGGAAAACGATAGAATGATAGAAGAGTGGACGAACTGCACAGCCAGCAGAACCAGCTAGACCTGAAACTCTTGAAGGTTACATTTGTTGTTGTTGACTGCCTTCAAGTTGAGCACGACTCATAGAGTCCCTGTGAACAAAAGACCTGAAGCCCCTTTACAACTATTGACATTTATCAAAGTTCATAGAGTTTCATAGGCATGTTGTCTAGGAAGTGGATGCCGCTCCTGCTTCCAAACCTGTCATAGTATGTTATTGTTGTTATGTGCCATTGAGTCGCCTGCAATGTATAGTGACCCTATGTACAGCAGCTCTGAACCCTGCCCCGTCCTGAGCCAGTCTTGCTAACTCCAAAAGACACACCAACTCCCATCACCCCATGTACTGTATCAATTCATCTCATCCAGGATCTCCCTCTCCTCTGCTGTCCGTCCACCCTTCCAAGCATGAAGTCCTTCTCCAAGGACCAATCTCTCCCGGCCACGTGCCCAAAGTAAGTGAGGTGGAGCTTCAAAATTCTAGCCTCCAAGGAAAGACTTGGTTTTACCCTCTCTAAGACAGACCTATTTGTTTTCTTGGCAGTCCATGGTATGTATGTTCAAGACTCTTCTCCAGCAACACAACTCAAAGGTATCTATTCTTCTGTCATCCTTAGTCATTGTCCAGTTCTCTGAAGCATAACAAGTAATTTAAAAGGTTATATTTACAAAAGGATTTTATACAAGTTATTGTTGGTCCTTTCCCATTAAGGTGATAAAGGAACAGGGGGAACCCATACATTTGGTTCTTATAGAAAAGACATTTTGATGTGAGTAGCAGCCTCATGTCTTCATCTTATCAGAGACCAGGATATTTGCATAACACAGAAAGGGAATATACACAACAGGTGCTGCATAAGGGGGTAGGGGATCAGATGAAGCCATCTAGTCCGGGTTGATAAGGCACAGAAGTGTAAGTGGAACAGCCACAAACTCTGCTGTTAGGGACAACTTGGCTTTTAAGGCATGAATGCTATGTGTGCAAAATAAAGTACCTTTGCCAGCAGGTGAGGAAAATTCCAGAACTGATCGGCATAGAGGTTTCTCTGAATTAACTATAAGCCATAAAATTTCAGAATCAAGTCAGTTTTCAACAGCTGTCATTACTGGGCATTGTGTGTGGTTGTTTACATTAAAACAGACCTGTTGTAGAATGAGGCTGG
>NW_006399756.1:27103907-27154155 GCF_000299155.1 Elephantulus edwardii
TCTGTTCATATTCTGTGCCCATTTTTCTACTGGATTATTTACCTTTATCTTGTTGTGAGTAAATATCTTTACAAGCACTATAATGCACTCCAAATTGGTTGATGGAGTTATCTTCTGGGGGTAGAGGGTAAAGGCTAGTGTGAGACATCAGCTAGGACACAGAGCTTTAAGCCTTATCTGTAATGCTTTTCTGTTTTCTAAAAGGAGACTGTGTTCTTATACTATTGGTAAAATATCTCTTTAACAATTAAAAGGACACCTGTAGAGAAGGTGGGGAAAATTGGAAGGCTAAAATAAAAGGTGCCTTTTGTGGTTATGAGACTATAATGGAGCAGACAAGAAGAAATAGTAAAATAACAAAAAAGACACTGAGAAAATACGGAGCAAGAGCAATAAAATGAGAAGAATGACTAAAATCACATTACCTCAGATTTCCTGGACCATCATTCTAGATCACAGGGGAATGTGACTGGTGAGATCTCATTACAACATTACAACAAGCCCCAGGGACCTGTCCAAATTATCTTGTGAAAGTGGAATCTTACATTCATATATTACTGAAAACACATGAATTATGTATCGGGGTGGGGTGTGTGTGTGAGAGAGAGAGAGAATGACGATGATGAATCCCATAAAGTTGCATGCTTCCAGAGAACAGCAGATGAAGGCATGTCCTGTGGGGCCAGGAGGTTGCCTCTGAAGATCAGTTCCAGCTGGTCATACCTTTTATATTTAACTGCTGTCTGCCTCAGTTCTCATCTCTTCAGAACAGATAAAAAGATCTACTTTATAAGAGAAAAGGAAACTCTGGTGGCCTACTGGGTAAGCAATTGTGCTGCCAACCCAAAGATAGGTCGTTTGAATCCACCCGCTAGCTGCTCAGTGGGAGAAAGCTAGGCAGTCCTGTCCTGATGGAGCATGAGTTGTGTTCCAGCTCCGCTGCACATGACAAGTAATTGTAAAATTAAATGAGGCCGTCACGGGAAGCCCTTAGTTAGCAAGGTAACTGGTGTGGAGCCTCCGGGCAGGGAAGCTGACCGACCCCTCCAAAGTAGATCCTGAGTATCTCAGCTCTCAGAGCACACAGCGGGTGAGCTCCATTCCCTCTGATGGCAGAGGCTTTTCTTTCTGTGCCCCAGAGACACAGACAGGGACAGAGTACCCCAGAGCATGATAAGCATGGGCTTACCTGTGCTTACTAACTGTTGTGCACTGGATACCCGGTCACTGCCAAGGAGTGTAAATTTTTTTTCATTTTATTTTTATTTTATTATTTTTGTGTGAGTGTACCGTCAAATCAGATCTGACAGGTACAGGAGGAGATTGTCCCTCCTTCCCCGGCAGAGCATCTGGTGGATTCGAACCGTGCGCCTCTGGGATTGGGATTGTAGTTGCAGCTCCTTACCACTAGGCCACCAAAAGGACTGTAAATTTAAAAAGAAGCTTTCATTTTCTAGGAAGGTACTATATAGCTTGGAGAGAGAGAGAGAGAGAGAGATGTCAGGCCAACTTAGAAGCAGAATCTTTGATGTCTTTTGTATAAAAGTGTTCACTATAGATTAGTAAATCTGTGAGTTAGTGTCTGTATGAGTGAGGTAAGTAGCCTGTGTGCTTACCTTACCGATTGGGTAACCTAGTGCTGGCACTGACCTCAGTTTCACCCTATAGCTCTGGCTGCCCTTGGGCAGGAGAAGCAGATGGTGATGGAAAGGGCTTCCTGGGGACTAACGACTCCCCTCCTTCCTACTTTAATTGCCAGTCCACCTTGTTTCCAGTAATAAAGGTAGGAAAACACCTGCCTTATTACCAGCCAGTAGCTTTCCCCCACTCCTAGAAGGAGGCTTCTGATGGGACACATGGATTCCAGGGGAGCCCGGTGCAGATTCCAGAGGCTCCAGGGGACCCCATCCTCGCTTCCCTCCCCCTCGGAGCTGGCTTCCTTTTATCTGCCCCAGAGGCCTGGGGGTGAGCTCCGGGCGTCCTCCAAGTCTCTCCTCATTTCTCCTTTGCAAAATGCCAGGAAGTCTTGGGGGTCCTTGTCGAGAATCTCGTTTGGAATAGCTGATGTGTCCAGGCTGCTTAAGAGGGAAAAGCTCCTTCCCATGGGATAAGGATGCTGAGGCTGTTTAGTGTCCAGCTGCAAAGTCCTGGGGAAAGTGGGATTAGTTTTCCTTTCTAAGCAGACGATTTTTCTCAGGAACCTGTCTCCCCACAGCAGATAGAGGAAGCAGAAGGAGGGAATGGCAGCAGGGGGTTGGGAGGTGCCTCTGTGCATAAAAGTAAATGAAGACATGAGGCAGTGTCAGAGCCTTCCTTCAGACAGAGCCTGAAATGCAAAGGGGTGAGAGAAATTGCGGGACACCAGCACAACCCAGAACCACCTTGTTCTCACCACTGTCCCCTGAACCTCTCCTGGGCCAGGCTGGGGCTTATACACATTGAGGGAACCTACTTTGTAGTTACAGGGGATAATTGTAAAAGAAGCTGAATTGTCCTGTGTTAAATTTTTTATCAGCTCTGAACTCATGGGTGACGTCTTGTAAGTGCTGACTTTGTGGCATGTAGGGGCCAATGGGAATATTTTGTGAGGGCAGAGAACTCATCTGTGTGCAAATATATCAGAGGTGCATGCTTGCCAGCCAGCATTAACTATGTCCACTGGGGAGTCAGGGTGGAATTGTGCTGTTTTACAACCTAGACCCTTAGAGATCGTCTACCAGAATGGTGAGCTCCTGGCCTTCATGCTGCCACTGTCCAAATTCATGCTCACAGCAGACATTATTAATTGATCATGGCACCCTTTTATCCTATGCCCATGACAGACATTACTAATCAACCATAAGTCTAGGTCTGGCCTCAGACTCTTTCTGAATAACAAAACAAAATTATCTTCAGACAGTTTACAACTGATTGGCAATTGTGCCTTTAGATAAACCTGATTGGGTATCCTTCTGATCAAATCCATTTCCTTTATTTGCCAGATGAAGAAATGAGGTCCCAGGAGGAGTAGTGACTTGTCTAAAATTACACAGCCAGCAAGTTGCAACAGGATTAAAACCCAAGTGTTCCAGCCTCCAGTTCTTTTCTCTCTGGGATTCTCGCCTCTCATCCAGGGATTCTGATTCTATTTTTGAATTGGAGGTGGTGTTGGGGGGTGCAGGGGACAGACAAGGAATTTTTGCATTAGCCAGAGAGGTCCAGGCAGAAGGGGAAATCCTGCTCCTTCTCTGGCCTGCATGAAGAGTGGCTGTCTCCTCTCTGGTGCCCAGTGGGCTTGGGTGGCAGCTCCTTCACAGTAAGGACTGCTGCACAGAGCTTGGCCCACACCTGCCCACTGTCTGCCCACCTTCCCCGACTTGTTGGACAATACATCAATGCTGCCAGGGCAGTGTGTGAATCAGGTCACACCCACGGGCATAGCTGCTCAGGGCTGTACGCCTTGTTTCCCCAGCATAGGGTGTTGTGCCAGGGTGTGTTGAGGGTGATATGTCAGGAAAGTCCAGGACTGGTGTTCCACCTCTGTCACGTCCCACCTCCTCTAGTCTCAGCCTCAAAGGTCCGACCTAGAAAACTCAGCTCTGTTCCCACCAGGCCCCATCTCTTCCTTTTTGGATAACCAACTGGAAAATTGGCTGGAAAGTGTGTAGGGGGACAGTGTCCCCCTCCAAACTGGACAAAGACAGGGAGGAAGCTCTTTGGCGGCAGTCAGGTGAGTGAGTGAGTGAGTGAGTGTGTGTGTGTGTGTGTGTGTGTGTGTGTGTATATACGCCCTTCACCTATGACCAAGTCACTCCCTTCCTGCAGGAGAAAATGTTAAGCCAATCCTGGTACTTTTTGAGGAGTACCAGGTACGTAGTTGGCACTATGCTTGGTAGTGGGGACCCAGTAGGGGAAAAGCTAGGGTTTCCTTGAGTGGAAGAACCAGAACAGCAATTTTGACTGTAGTCTAAACCTTCAGCTGGTGGTAGAAGTAGGACAGAGTGGTGTTCACCCTAGGAGCAGCCCAAGACCACCCCACCAGGCCCTAGATAGCCCCTCTGGCTTGCTTAGGCAACTCCCCAATCTAGGGCAGGAGAGTTTGGCAGCTTCCCCCTCTTCTCCACCTTCTCCTGATGTGGCAATAGTTGGTTTTGCTTTTAACTGTGGAGCTAGGTATACAGGACAGTGAGAATGTGCTGTAGGAGCCAGAACTGTGGGCATGTCTGAGGGAAGGGAAGACATTTGATTCTTTCCTCAGGAGGGGGTCTGCTGCCAACAGGGTAGCCCAAGCTGTTTTCCTTAACAATTTTCCTGGTCAGTACCTGGGGTCTCAGAACCCTTGAAAATTGGCCTTTCTAGCCATCGTGTTAACCACCCTCACCCCATTGGAGACATGGTCTCCAGCTACCTTAACTGTGGACACATGAGTCTTGCAAATCATCAACATCTGTGGGGCCAATATAAGAGAAAGCTTTCCACACTCTGTGAAATAGCAATGATGGTGGTGGAGAGAATGTGAAGAGACTGTAGCACACTGTGAAGAGACTGTGGTAAGAAGAACCCTGAAGGTAAGGCCACAGTTAAAGATTTTACTTGCTGGAAGATTGAAGGAAAAGTTAACGTGTAACTACTCCGAGACAAAGGGCCACAGTGAAAGGTTTTGCTTGCTGGATTATTGAAGGAAAAGTTGGCTTATAAGTACTGTGAAGTAAAGTTTGCAGGATGATTGAGGAAACCAGAAGCTTCTTGCACTTGTGCTGTTGAACTGAACCTGAACTTTCACAACACCCACCTCAACCACTGAGATTTCAAAACTGAGACTTCTGGATCTCAAAGACACGGATTCAGATCAGGCCACGACAGAGGTTGTTGGAGAACTGGAGCTATATACTTAGGGAGCTCTGGTGTCTATAATAAAGAATTTTACTGCCAACCCAAAGGTATATGCAGTCTGAATCTACCAGCTGCTCCACAGGAGAAAAATGGGCAGTCTTCTCTCTTTCTATTTGCTGCCTCTGAAAACCAGAAGGAGGTTCAGCTGTGGCTCGATTGTGACTTGATGACACTCAACAACAACTGCCTCTATATCCTCGAGTTAGTGACAGTTGAGAAGAAAGGAGGTGTTCAGTTCCTGGAAGTCCTGCACAGTTGGGTGACAGAGGCCTTTCCAGAATTGGTGGTGGTGTTGCTAGTGCTGCATTCTCATCTGTGAGTGGTGCTTGGTCATCACCTGAGCTTCCTTGTATTTGCACCTTGGCCCCACCTTTTACCTTGACCCTGGGCAGTTACATCACCCTAAAGAGTCCCAGTGTTCTCATCGATAGAATGACTCTAGTGGCAGAACCTGTCTTAGAAGGTTGGGGGTGGTGTGGCAAGCTATCGAGGGATAAGGTACTTGGACCTTTCACTAGTGTGTCTGGGGTGGGGTGCATTATATTCCTTCTTACTCCTGGAGCAAGGGAAGGGGTGCAGGTTCCTCCCTGTGAACACAGTATCTGCACAGTTTCACTAGATGAATATTCTCCAGCCTTTCCACACTGTAGGATGAATGCTCTGGGCTGGCCAGCAGACAAGCCCCGAAGCCGGCCAGGGTTTGGCTCCATCTGCTAATTAGGGAGCGTTTATCTGGTGCCCAGCAGAACAAAGTGGCCAGTTGAGCCACGCTTGAAGCCTGAGTGCAGCGCTAGTGGGGGGCTGGGGAGGAACCTAGGAAAGGGGGTGTATCCCTGAGGCTAAATGGACCATGTTCAGATATACCTAAAAAAAAAAAAAAAAAAGAAAATCCAACCAAACAGGAAGCAGGAGGCTGCGTGTATGGGCTGGCGTTGGGACGCCTGCTGAGAGGGTGGTTCTGCAGCGTGACAAGAGGCCATTCTTTCCACCAGACAGACGGTGCCCGGTCTGCCTTTCCTGCGGGCATCTCTGGTAAAGGCTGGCCTGTCTCATACTCCCAGGAGACATGGGGGTTTTTTGTCTCCGAATCTTTGGAGGAGGAATCCCCAAGTGGGAGGGCGGAGGGAAGCCCCTATGTGTGCAGTACCCTCATGCCGGGACGCTAGACCCTGCTGGCAGCAGGAAGCAGGGACCGAAACTCAACACCCAGAAAGGAGAGGGACCAGGGGCTGAGACATGCAAGGGACGCTCGGGCTGGAGGAAAGAGGGCGAGACAGGTACTGGCCAGGCCCAGGACTACTGGGGTAGTGCCCCAGGACTAGTGCACTGCTCGCATTAAGAGGACATTCCAATCAAGTCACCTCCAAAGAGAAGGGGGCAATGGTGGAGGTTCCATGTCCTGGGCAAGGGCTTTTATTAACGTCAGTTGGTTCAGACTGAGGCTTTGCCACTTCCTTGCCAGGTCCACGTTGCATAGTCCCCTTTAATCCCTCTCGGTCATCTCTCCATCTTACTCTGGGCCTGGGAATGACATCGGTAGGCCTTCCGTGCCCTGTGGCTTTTGGCTGTATTGGCCAGTGGGAAGCACTTGAGAGGCAAGAGGCGGTGTATTGCACCCCACTGCTCACTGCGGGAGTGAAGGTTAGGAGTGGCTGTGTCCCCTTACAGCGGGCACAGCTCCTGCTGGCAGGCCCTCTCCTGCAGATCTCTGGGTTCTAGGACCCATTCTACCCTGGTCCCTTCAGGCCCAAGGTGGTAGGGATCCCTCTGGTACCAACCTGGATGAGGCACCACATCCTGATTTCAGTCACATGGCCCGCCTGGTGCTGCATGTGGTCCCTGCTGAACTCCCTGTGGTCACTCCTTGTGAGTGTGTCATCTGTTTGCTACCTGGACCCCACCTGATCCAGGTGACTTGGACGAGCTCCTCAGCGACTGCATCTCCTTATCTGTAAAATAGAACTGTCGCCATTGCCTCCCACTCCTGTCACATTGTTCCCAACTCGTGATGCTCCTCCACTGGGGGGCCAAGCCTGTGAGTCTTCACCAGGGAAATGGTCCATTGTTGTCCAGAGGAACAGCCGGTGGATTCAGGTCCTCGACCTTTCAGCCCCGTGTGTTACGTCCTCCACCAGCAGAGCTCCTTATTGTGGTATTGGCAAAGCACAAGGAATAAACCACGGGCCACCGAAAGAACAGAGAGCTGTGTCCAGGGAGAAGGGAGAAGCGTGGCCACAGCGCTCAGCAGAGGTGAGGAGGGAAAGGCTTCATCTCACACATTTTCCGGGAGGCTGGGCTCTATGAGGAGAAATGTGGGGTCAAGATTGGTGGACAATTTAGCAACAATCTGCGTTATGCGGATGACACAACCCTGCTTGCTGAAACTGAAGAGGACCTGAAGCACCTGCTGCAGAGGGTCAAGGACTGCAGCCTACAATATGGATTGAGGCTCAATGTCAAGAAGACAAAGATTCTCACCACTGGACCAATTGGCAGCATCAGGATGGATGGTGAAGAGATTGAGATTGTACACAGCTTTAGTTTGCTTGGCTCCACAGTCAACACTCTTGGCACCAGCAGCCAGGAAATTAAAAGGCGCATTGCCATGGGAAAGTCTGCTGTTAGGGACCTCTCCAAAGTACTGAAGAGCAATGATGTCTCTCTGGAGACTAAGGTGCATCTGATACAGGCCATGGTCTTCGCAATCACTTGTTATGCATCAGAGAGTTGGACAATGACCAAGGAGGATAGAAGGAGAATTGATGCCTTTGAGCTGTGGTGCTGGAGAAGAGTATTGAGAATACCATGGACTGCTAGGAAAACAAACAGATTTGTCCTGGAAAGGGTTAAACTGGGTGGCTCCTTGGAGGCAAGGATTCTGAGGCTCCGTCTAACATACTTTGGACATGTTGTGAGGAGAGACTGGTCCTTGGAGAAGGACATCATGCTTGGGAGGGTGGAGGGACAGCGCAGGAGAGGAAGGCCCTCTATGAGGTGGATTGATTCAGTGACTGGGGTAATCGGGATGGGAGTGTCAAAGACAGTGTGATTGGCACAGGACAGAGCGGAGTTTAGGGCTGTTGTACGTTGGGTCGCTATGAGTCACAAGCGACTGGATGGCACATAACAACAACAACAACATCAAGAGGGGCCAGTCCTGGAGCACTTGGAAAAGAGAGTTAGCGTAAGAAAGGAAGATCCTGGGAGGGGGGAGGGGTTTGTGCGGGGAGAAGGGTGCAACAATGAATGAATGGAATCCCAAAATCTCTGTAGATGTTCATTGAAATGAAAAATAAACAACCTAAATTAAAAAAAAAAAGAAAGGAAGATCCTCAGGGAGGTGGATTGACACAGTGTCTACACCAGTGGGCACGAGACGGAAGAGGTTGTGAGGATGGCACAGAACCGGACAGGGGTTTGCCCTGTAGTATGTACATGGACGCGGTCACTGTAAGTTGGAGTCATCTCAGCGTCACCTAACAACTACAGTAGCTACCATCTCAGTCATGTTTTGAGGATTAAATGTAGCCATTGTTGCGACTTGCCTGTTGCCTGTGACATCGTTAGTGTTTTGTCTGTTACGGTGATTAATTGTAATTGCGTGCTGAGGCAGATGCCAGCCTATTCCACATTCTTATTTGTGCCAACATTTTAAGAACCTGAAATAGGAAAGACTCAAAATGGAGCCCGAAGGCACGCAGTTCAAGGCCAACAGCTGCTCTGTGGGAAAAGGATGGGCAACCTCCTCCTGTGTGATTAACTGCCTCTGAAAACCCCCCAGAGGGCCAACTATGGGTCAGTTCCAACTCTACGATACACAACAACATCCATTATTTTTACTTGGTGAAAATTGGGTAATGGGCTGCCTCTCTGGGTCTGGCAGGTGGGACACTTTGGGCTAGTGGGCCCTGGAGAGGGGTGCAGTGGTGCCCGTCAGCCTGACCCTTGGGATAGGTCCTGGACTCTTCAGCAGCAAGCACAACCCTGACTGTGGGCCAGGCACCGTCCTAGGCCCTTTCCACACGTTATTCCTTTCATGCTCGAGACCTGCCCCACGATGTTGACGTCATGCCTCATCCCAGGGTTTTTAAATGGGCCTGAGGTTGTATCCACTTGGAGAGGCCAGTTATTTAGCCAAATAGTAATGTAGGTGTTTCTGTGAAGATATTTTGTTGATCATCTGTTTGTTGACTTTAAAGAAATGACCGCTGATAATTGGCATAGCCACGTCCACTCAGTCAGATCACTCCCAGAGAGCAGAGCTGAGGGTAGGCGGGCAGAATGGAGGGCAGTGGGCTAGCCTGGCTCCTCCTTTCTCTTCCCCTTCTCTGGCTCGACAAGAGGGTCCCCTGGCTCTCATCTGTCATGCTGCCTGTGTCCCCATGCTGCCTGTTCCTCCAGGGCCACGCCTGCCTTGGACTTTCCCTGCTAGAAATAGCTCCCAGGGAAGGGAGCGACCTTTGCAGGGTCAGGCTGGCCCAAAATACCCACCAGCTGTCAGCAGTCTGAGCCAGGTAGGGTATCAGGAATAGGCTTGAGTACGGCTTGACTTTCTCTGGGCAGCATGTCTGAGCAAGGGGCAGTTTTCTCTGATGAAGGCCGCTGCCATCAGTCAGGATGGAGGTCAGCCCTGACCACATTCACTGAGCACCTGCTATGGACAGGTCACGATGTTCTGGGTAGAGCTGGTGGGTGGAGACAGATGAAAAGTGAGCTGACCTGCAGGCTGACGACCCGTTCCAGTGGAGATGCCTAGTAAGCTGACTCCACTAGAGAACTCCAGTTGAAAGTCAGACATGTGCTTCAACTTGCTCTAAACTCACCCCCTTGTCCAGACTCTTCCCTCTTCTTTCTCTTTTCCTGAAGATTCAGCCCCCGAGTCAAGCCCTCTAATTCTTTGATAGCACCAACACCCCAGTTTTCTTTTTTTAAAAAAATGTTGGCGTGAGTGAAAGTTGACAAAACAAATTGTTTTTACAATCAGCCATTCAACATCACTTACAATATACACAAGATCTAATCATCCACTAATTAGATATTGTTTTTCCCTTCACCTAGCTTAATAAGTGTTTATTATCTATTCATTTTCTCCTCCCCCTCCTTCTTCCCCGTCGGTACCAGGACTCCCCAACAGTCCAGCTAGGCATCTTCTAGTGGCTTCCTGGCCCTGCTGCCAGCAAGCCTTTCCTTTCTGTTACTGATTTTTACTGTTTGGCATCTGCCAACATGATCTATTTTACATGTATGGCTTAGTGACACCAGTTACATCAATCATGCTGTTCCATCATCACCGTTAGCTGTTGCCGGGTTTTCTGCCACTCACCGTTACATGATATCAGAGTTCTCTGGTGGTGTAGCTCACGGAGAGCTATGCTGCTAATTCCAGGGCTCCACCTCCCTGGTGACCTGAGTCCACAGCTGTTCTCCAGGAGAAAGATGGACAGTTTCTTCCCTTGGAAGCCCACTGGGAGGTCAGCTGTGAGCTGGAACCATCTCAATGACAATGAGAAAGAAGAATATTATAGAAATTTTCAATCACAGAGGAAATAATTAAACAGAAGTCAGTAGGCCCAGCTCTCAGATTTAACCAAGATAATAAATAGTAATCTTTTGCTATATTTGTGACATACTTAAAAAAAAAGTTAGAATGGTACAGATGGAGGAGGTATCTGATAAATGCCAGATTATCGGAAGTTTTACAGAGAAAGTGGAACTGGACATGAGTCTAGAAGAATATATAGGGTTAAGGTCAAATGCATCCGATCTCAAATGCATACCTTTTCAATCTACATGCGGAACAGATCTTCCAGGAGGTTGGACTCTACGAGGAGGAGTATGGCACCAGGATTGAAAGAAGACTCATCAACAACTTGTGTTATGCTGATGACACAACCTTTCTTGCTGAAACTGAGGAGGACATGAGACATTTGCTGCAGAGCTTCAAGGACTGTAGTCTTCAATATTAATTGAAGCTTAACATTAAGAAAATAAAGATTCTCACTATGAGGCCAGTTTGGCAGCACCATGATAGATGAAAAGATTGAGGTTGTTAACAATTTCAGCTTGCTTGTTTCCTGGATCAATACTCTTGACACCAGAAGTCAGGAAATCAAAAGACAGATTGTGTTGGGAGACTCTGCTGTCTGGGACCTCTCCAGAGAACTGAAAAACAATGATGTGATTCTAGAGACTAAGGTGCACCTGACTCAGACCATGATCTTCACAATTACTTGCAATGCATCAGAGAGCTGGACAATGACCAAGAAGAATTAGTCAAGAAAAATTGATGCCTTTGAGTTGTGGTGCTGGAGAAGAGTCTTGAACATACCATAAACTGCTAGGACATCAAACAGATCTGTCTTGGAGAGGGTGAAATCAAGCTACTCCTTGGAGGCAAGAATTTTGAAGCTCTTTCTGATATAATTCAGACATATTGCCTGGAGGGACCATTCCTTGGAGAATAACATCACACTTGGAAGGGTGGAGAGACAGTGCAAGAGAGGAAGACCCTGGATGAGATGAACTAACTCAGTAATTGGTCTAATGGAGGTAGGTGTGTTGGAGACAGGTAGGAGCCTAACTTAGTTCAGGATAGGGCAAGGTGCAGAGCTGGTGTATATAGGGTCACTATGAGTCACAAACAACTCAACGGCACATAACAACAACAGTAACAGAAGATATGAGGTCATCTTCCATACAAGAGACTTGAGTTCAACTCTGGCCAGTGTAGTGCTACTATCTTTCTGGCAATGGGTCTCAGACATTTCTATAATGCTTTACAAGTTTGAGCAGATTTTCCAGGCTAAGATAACCTGGGAAGAAGGGCCTGGTGGTCTCATTTTGAAAACCAGCCTGGTGGACCACAGCTGTCCTGTCTCCAACCAGTCATGAGAATGATGTAGGACTGGGCAGTTTGGGCTCCATTGTGCATGGAGTCACCATGAATCCAGAGCTGCTAAAAACAGAAGCCTTTCCAAGCAGCGTGATCCACAGAGGAAAGACACGGAGTGAGAACTTCTGGGATGTGCCCAGTGGCCAGAGAGAGCGTGTTCTGGGCCCGCAGGGGATGGAACCCAGGGGGTGGAGCCTGGAAGGAGGAGGCTGGAAGCAGGTGCCCCAAGTCTCTGTAGCAACAGTGCCTTCTCACCTCACAGTGCCCTCCACCTTGCTCTGCCCCTCATCCTGGGTGGGCAGATGCCTGTTTTATGAGGTTGTGATGAGGAACCCATCACCTGGGTCACCAGCTGGGCTGCCATCTGGAGAAGAGACCAACCTTTGGGTACTGGGGTGGGCTGGAAGACACCAAGCTCTACGGAGGAGTGTTTCCCATTCCAGTTCCCCGTTTCCCGGCAGGAATCACATTTCTCCCCCAGGAAAGCCTCATTAAATGGAGTTGGCAGCAGAGCCTGCAATAGGGGAGCTGCCCCGGGTGGGTCTCCTCACTGCAGGGGCGTTTTACAGGGCTTCCCCTGGCAACTGCGCCCGGGTTTTATTTTTTGCTTTGGAGAGTTTCTCTTTTTCCATCTGGCCTCCACCTTTTTTCCTTCCCTTAATGTTTCTTTAACCCCAGGAAGCCCTTGATTTAACGATCCTTCAGAAAGGAGATGTTATAGAAGGAAATTCACTGGTTAAATCCCTGAGTCCAATGACAGGGGGAGGCTGTCCAAGCAGCAGCGCCCAGTGACAGCCCTCAGGGTCATCAGCCCAGCTAGGTGTGTGTGTATGTGTCAGCTTTAGGAACTCCTAAGGTGCCAAGGGAATTCAGACCCTATAGGGATCATCCCAGCTGAACCCTACACTGCTGGCGTAAAGCTCACACTTGAAGTAGCAAGGGCAGAGAATATTGGAAAAGTCATATAAGCCCCTGAGAATTCTCCATTCCTTTCTTTTTTACTTTCTGTGGTTCAAATGGGGGCTTTCTTCCATTTAGTCCTAGCCTGTTTTGTCCAGGTGAGCCTTGGACAGAAAGGAAGGTTGTAGCCCAGGGAATCTGAGCTCTGGGCAAGGAGCTCTGTTCCAGCTCTTTCCAGAGCTGCACAGAGAAGAGATGGGGACTCAGTCAGTCATTGGTGGCGTGACCAACTTCAGTAGCTGTGCAGTGGGGGTGCTGTTGCCTGTGTGGGGAGGAGGCAGCCTGCCCTGCCATTCACCTTTGTATCTCGCCATGTGCTTTCTTCAGACTTGTGGAACCAGGAACACATGTGGCTCCTTCCCCTTGGGTGACTTTTTAAGGTCATCTGGCCTTTCTTCAAGCCCCGACTTCCTCAGTCCTTCCCAGGGAAAGCCTGGCATTCTAGTAGCATATTTGATTTGGTTCCGAGTTCCTCGTGTGTGTGTGGTAGTCGGTGTGTGGTTTGAGGAATGATTCAGTCACCAATGGTCTGGCTTGACTGAACCTAGCAGTAGTAAGCCTAAAAAGGTTCTACACACTGCATTGAGTCTTCTTCTTTCAGGATGACTCAACGGGCATTGACTGAGCTCCTTTGTATAGTCAAGGCAAGTTGGCTCCACTGTTAAAAAAAAATCTCTCTATGGATTAACATAACAGAAGCTTAGTTCTTGCTTATGCCACAGCCTAACACAGGTCGCTGGGGGCTTCTGCTCCAGGTGGCCATTCAGGAACCCAGCTAGTGACGTCATCCTCGCCAGTGGACTGAAGAGGAGAGCAGTGAATCTGAGAGGTGGTCTAGGTTGTTCTTGGAGAAGGTATAAATCACTACTGGAGATGTAAATTATTCTTGCTCATATCCCATTGGTCAGAATTAAGTTACGTGGCTGTAACATCTGGCACAGGAGGCCGGGGCATGTAGTCTAGTGGTGTGTCCAGCCATGTCTGCATTGTGACCCATAAGGAGGGGCATTCCAGATGAGGAACAGAATGTACAAAGGCACAGAGCTGTGGAGCAGCCTATTATATCTGGGCAGAACTGCAGACAGACCAGGCAGACACAGGAGTGTGTGGGTGTAGCAGGATATGTGGCTGGAAAGGTCAGTCAAAGCTGAGGCCATGACTAGACTTGAGTCCCATAGAGGCTGAGATCCCCCAGAGGAGGTGAAGCCAGAGATGAAACCAGCAGATGGAAGTGTCTTATGTTGCCAGATGCCTAATGGGTAAGAAAGGTGGATGTCTGTCTCAGTTATTTGGTGCTGCTGTAACAGGCGTACCACAGGTGGGGGACTCTAACAAACAGAAATTCATTTCCTCACAATTTAGGAGGCCAGAAGTCCAAATTTAGGGTTCCGGCTCTAGGAAAAGCCCTCTCCCACTGGTCTCTCTGAGCTTCTGCTCCTGGGTGGTAGGTCCTCAAGTACCTTGTCTCTTTCCCACCTTTTCCTCCCTGCTACTGTTGTTACATGCCCAGAGTTGACTCATAGCTGACCCTCCAGCGGCTTTTCAGAGGCAGTAAATCACACTGGAGAAGACTGGCGGCCATCTTCCCTCCGTGGAGCGGCTGGTGGTTTTGAACAGAGTACCTTTAGGTTGGCAGCACTATTCTTTACCACTAAGCTACCAGAGCTCCCTTCTTAATCTGCTCTTTTTCTGTTTTGTGAGATTGACTCAGATCTATTTCGCTGTAATGTCTCATTAACATAACAATGACAGTCCTTTCCTAAATGAGGTTTGAGCCACAGGCATGGAGGTTAGCAATTAAGATATGCGTGTGATTAGTAGTGCCTTTTGTTTATTTAGGTGCTCACTTGGACAGACCTCAGCAGCTGTAGAGTAAGGTTAACTGTAATCTTTACTGAAGCAGATCCCCAGGCCCCGTTCTTCCTCGGTGCTGTTAGGTGGATTTGAACCGCCAGCTTTTGAGTCACCAGCCAAATGCAGACTATCCCTGCCACTTGGGGACATTTACAACACGTAATTGGGGAATGGGGCCACCATTCAATCCATAACGTTCTGCCTCTGTTCCCCCAAATCTATGTCCTTCCCCCAGGCAAAACACATTCACGCCCTTTCATCATCCCAAAAGTCTTAGGCCAAGTCCGGAAGCTCATCTTCGGAAGCATCTAAATCAAACAGAGGTGAGACTTGACATAGTCCAGGCTTCATTTGTGAGCCTGTGAAATCTAAGATTATATCTATAGAGTTATCTGTTGTCGAGATATATGGTAGAACTGGTACAAGATAGACATTTCCTTTATAAACTGGAGAAATTAGATGGAAAGAAGGAGTAACTGGCATCAAGCAACTTGGAAACCATTTCTTCTCTCCTCGAAATCACGTAGGCAGTGGCCCTGTCCTCCGCACTCTGGATGTCGGCTAGGATCTCTGAATTCTAAGTGGAGGCCCCAGCTCCACACTCCAGGATGACAGCTCAGCTTCCTTTGCTTTGGGTAGCCCACATACCTAGTCCATCTGAGTGCTTAACCGTTCCTCCATGGCCCTGGTAAGGCCCTGGGGCCTGGCAGCCTTGCCCACTCAACCCTGGGCAGTGGCCTTAACAGCAGCTCCAGAAACAGCTTGGTAAAGATCCAACTCACTGAACCTAGAAGACCACGGCCCCACCTTCTGAACCAGAGAGAAGCCACTGTGCTCCTTCCAGGAGTCCAGCTGCTCTTTTTATTTCCTTGGAAGATAAGAGATGGAGCTCCTCTAGCCTCTTCCCTGCCTGGAGAATTCCAAAAGACACATAGTGTTCTTTGCTTTTGTTCTCGTTGCCTTCAGTCTAAACCGATTTGTTGTGGTGGTGACGATAGTTGGTTAGATCCCTTAGGCTTAACCTCTTTAAAAAGATGATGCAGCCTCACTTTGGTGAAAAATCTAACCTGTGTCCTTAGTTTGAACAGTAGGCTTTTTTAGGACAAACTTTTAAGTTCTGTTTTCATTTGGCGCAGTTCATTTTTAAAGGCCATCTCTTCTCGTATTTTTTAAGTGGCAAGGAGAAACCACCTTTTAAGATCATTCTTAGAAATCTCTTCCGTTTGATATTAAAGTTCATCACTTATAAGGTTGTTTTTTTTAGAATTTTTTTTTATTTTATTTTATTATTTTTGTGTGAGTGTACCATCAAATCAGATCTGACTGGTACAGGAGGAGATTGTCCCTCCTTTCCCGGCAGAGCATCTGGTGGATTTGAACCGTGAGCCTCTGGGATTGTAGTTGCAGTTCCTTACCACTAGGCCACCAGAGCTCCCCTCACTTTTAAGTTTTAACTTTCATCAGATATTTGAACATAATTCAGAAATATCCTTTGTACTACATACATTTCCTTCATTGTCCAATCACTTGTTCATCTTTTCCTTATAAAGTCTTATTTGTAACTCACTTAACAGCCATGTCACTGGTGGTGTATATATTATCAAAGATGATGGAGACTTTCTCCATAGTTCCCCTCATGTCCTCCCAAGCCGTCACTAGAATTGCTTTTGACGCCCATAATTCTACCAACAATCTCTTCAAGGTAATCTAGGCTTTTCCTGTTGTGTACCATCAAGTCAGAACCATCCAGTGGATTTTTCAGAGGCAGTAAATCGCATGGGAGGAGATTGCCCATCTTTCTCCAGAGGAGCAGCTGGTGGATTTGAACTGTGTACATTTGGGTTGGCAATGCAGTGTCTTACTACTAAACCACCAGAGCTTTTTACTATTATTGTTGTTGCTTACCACTGAATCTGGACCGACTCATAGCTGACCCTCCAGCAAGTTTTCAAAGGCAGTTTAACTACATGGGAGAAGATAGCCCATCCTTCTCCCATTTAGAGCCAGTGGTTTTAAACTGTGGGCCTTTGGGATGATAACGAAGCTTTTTACCACTAGGCCCTATTGTTGTCATTGTTATTATATGTGATTAAGTCATTTGCAACTCACAGCACCCTGTGTTGTTGTCTTGTTTGGTTTTTTTAATTTATTTTAACAAAAATTTACAGAGACTGGATTTCCATTCACTCATTGTTGCACTTTTCTCCCTGCCCACCCCTGCCCCCCAGTACACTCTTCTTGTACAACAGTTTTGAGCAGGCTCTACCCTGAGCCAGTCTCATTCTCTCCAATATGCCTACCCCATTACTTCAGTTACTGTGTCAATCCATCTCATCCGGGTCTTCCTCTGCCACGCTTTCCCTGCACCTTTCCAAGCATGATGTTCTTCTCCAAGGATTGGTTCCTCCTGGCCTAAGTATCTGAGACTAAGTTTCAGAATACTTGCCTTCAAGGAAAATCCTGGTTTTAGACAATTTAAAATTCTTCCAGCTTCTCATTTTTGTTATTATGTGCCGTCGAGTCACCTGGAACTCATAGCAACCTCATGTACAACAGCTCTAAAGCCTGTCCTATCCTGAGCCAGTCTCACTGACTCCGACACACCTACCCTCATTGCCCCAGTTATTGTATCAGTCCATCTTATCCAGGGTCTTTCACTCTTGTGCTGTCTCTCCACCCTTCCGAACGTGATGTCCTTCTCCAAATACTGGTCCCTCCTGGCCATGTGCCCAAAGTATGTGAGACAGAGCTTCAAAATCCTAGCCTCCAAGGAGAAACTTGATTTCACCCTTTCCAAGACAGACTTATGTATTTTCTTGGTGGTCCATGGTATGTTCAAGACTCTTCTCCAGCACCACAACTCAAAAGTATCGATTCTTCTCCTATCATCCTTAGTTATTGTCTGGCTCTCTGATGTATAACAAGTAATTGCAAAGACCATGGTGTGGATTAGGCACACCTTAGTCTCTAGACTGACATCGTGGCTTCTCAGTACTCTGGAGAGGTCCCTGACAGCAGATTTTCCCAGTGCAATTTGTTTCTTGATTTCCTGACTGCTGGTCTACATTTTAGATAGCTGGTGGTGCTGTGGACTAACATTGGACTTCCAAATGAAAGGTTGACACTTCTGGTCCACCTGCCACTGTAGGGAGAACTAGGAAGCAATCTGCTTCCATAAAGACTGACGGCTTTGGGAACCTTCTGGAGCAGCTCTGCTCTGTCCTGTAGGGCAGCTGTGAGTCAAATGCCATTGCATGAATGGATGGACAGCACCTCCACTCTTCTGGTGCCAGTTTTTTCTGTATTATCTAGTGCGGCTGTAACAGAAATACCAAAAGTGGGTGGCTTTAATAAAGAAATTTATTTTCTCACCGTATGGGAAGCTTGAGGCTGAATTGACGGTGCTGGCCCTGGGAGAAGGCTTTCTCTGCCAGCTCTGGAGAAGAGTCCTTGTCTCTGAGCTGCTTCTTCTGGGCAGTCTTTATATGACTTAGTCTCTCTCTTTCTCTGTATCTGCTTCTGTAATCCTTTTACATGTTCTAAAAGATTGACTCAAGACATACCCCACACCAATCTTGTATCACTAGCATAACAAAGATACTTTGGGGAGGGGGTCACAGTTGTTTTGTGACTATTTATTTGGATAAATAAACCTCGTGTTTGGGAAGATTAAAGCTTGCTCTCCTTTCCTTTCTTCAGAGCCCCTTGATTTTTATTTATTTATTTTTTTTTATGAGCTTTGAAGGTCTTTGTGGGAGAGAGCTGTGTCAGTCAGCTTGGGGGAGGTTAGAAATCTTGGAAGGGGTCTCTGGCAAGACTAGGGGTTAGCTGGAGACCCCCCAGAAGCACCTTTCTCTGTCACTCCCATTTATATACCCTCTGAAGGAAACAGGGAGACCACAGTCAGGCCTGCCGGAAAGCATCCCCTGTGTGGGCAGACCATCCTAGCTGGACCTCCTTCCTTGTGGGGGAGTGTCCCCCGCCCCAACACCTGGGCTGATGCCAGCATCTCTCCAGTGCTCTGTCCCACACACAGATGGCTTGTTCACCGCTGCTCCGTCCTGTATGCTGGCTGGATTTATTTGCTAGAATTCCACATTCACAACCTCACTCCTCTGCTCTGAATCCTCCAGGGGCTTCCCACTGCCCAGAGGAGGAAGTCTAAATTCTTCCTTTCAGCCTCAAATGAACTCGCCAGCCCTGTCCCTCCCACCACCCAGCACACACCCTTCTTTGCCCCTTCTTCCAGCCCCCAGGTACCTTCCTGGAAAGAGGGGCCAGCTAGCAGCCAAGGGCTGACATAATGGTTTGCTGGAGAGGAGGTTGGGATGTTCGCTGCAGTCTTAGAGTGGGAAACCGTGTCTCGAACTCTGAGAGTCATAGAGACACTCCACACATCTTCCCGGGGACCAGGCTTGCAAGTGACAGAATCTGAGTCTCTGCTCTAGTACCAGTTTGCCAGCTTTCCAGGGGTCAGCTCACTGCCCTGATGTCATACCCTTACTTCTTGGCCAAGGGGAGCTGGAGTAAATGGGTGACCTCATGTTTGTGGGACAAAGCTCAAGGGCCTGAGGAGGTCAAGGATAGTAAAGTTATAAGGGCAGACCCTCAGAGGCCTTTCTGTTCTTGATGACGAAGACTGTGGCTGTCTGGATGATGAACTCCTGCAGCAGCCTCCGGGGCCGCCTTCCAGACGTCAGATGGAAGCTTTCTAGGGTTTGACGAGGTCCGCTTGGGATGACATCCTTTTGCACATCTGCTCGTGCCTTTTGCCATTGACCGTATGAGCATCTGAAGTCAGAGGCACTTGGTGTATGTAAAAGGAGCAATCCTAAATTGTAGGCTTGACTCTGTGTGAAAATCTTGGCATGAATCTGGGATCCATGTTGGATTTTTTTAAAGCTGCCTCTGCAGACAGCCCTTTAGCCTTGTCACTGACTCAGCCGTGTATTTTAAGGATGACATTCCTTTTCTCTGAAGTCCGACAGGGATAAGCTATCACAGTCTGTTCCCGGAGGGTCTTTGTCATCATGGTCAAACAATGGAAGATGAGCTAGCTTGTGCCCAGAGGGTCCTGTTTAGCAATAGATAAACACATGTGATTGTGTGACTGAGGAAGCAATGTTACTATTGTTGTTGTTAGGTGCCGTTGACTCGAGTATGATGACCAATAGTGACACCATGAACAGCAGATCTGAGCCCTGTCCTATCCTGTGCCATCCTCACACTTCCTGACACACCAGGGCCCGTTGCAGCAGTCACTGTGTCAATCTACCTGGTCAAGGATCTTCCTCTCCTTTGCTGACCCTCCACCTTCTCAAGCATCATGTTCCTCGCCAAGGAATAGACCCTCCTAGTAGCATGCCCGAAGTATGTGAGGCAAAGCCTCATCATTTTTGCCTCCAAAGAGCACTCTGGTTGCACCCTTTCTAAGATGTATTTGTTTGTTCTCTTGGCAGTCCATGGGATGTTCAGAGCTCTTCTCCAACACCACAGCTCAAAGGCATCAATTTCTCTTCTGTCATCCTTATTCATTGTCCAGCTCTCAGATACATAGCAAGTGATTGAAAAAACCATGGCTTGAGTCAGATTCACCTTAGTCTTTAAACAATCATCTTCACTCTGTGACTATGAGTATTCTTGGTCTCTGTCTTTGTTCTTCAATAAACGCCCTTTGCTTTTATTTAAGCAGGCTCTGTAATGACGTTGGGCCATCAGCCCAAGCCCTATCATGTTTAATGCAAAACACGCCCCTGCCGGGCCCACACATCCGATGAGCTGCTGGAAAAGCCAGAGGCCTCCTCCCCAAGCCCGACCTACACACGCCAGCTGAGCAGCTCCTCTGGGGCCCCTGGACTCTCATGGCCAGGCTAGCGTGGGACAGGACACCTCCCAGAGTGTCCCTTAGCAGCCTCCCTGACCTCAGGGACATAGCTTCCTAAGCACTTTCGCTGGCACTAGAGACACAGCTGGGTGTCCTAACAATAGTGAGATGATGACAGTAATGATAATGTGCCTCTCGGGCTGTGCCAGGCTCTGCCAAGCATCCTTCACACATTATCTCACTTAATCCTCCCACAACGCAGGTTCAGTCGCTGTTCCCATTTTGTAGATGAGGAAGTATATTTGAATCCGGCTGTACTAGCCACTCACCACTTCTTCTTGTTACGTTTTCAAAAATGGGGTGCAGATTCCTCTATGAACTCAGGAAGTGACTTTTGGTAGCAAATGGGCAAACATTTTCCATTTCAGTAGTTTAATGTGTGCTAGAAATACATATATATATATATATATATATTTAAACACATCTGTAAACTTGTGATTTCATGCGTATTACTGCTTTGGATGTGGCTAGAGTAAGTGTTTAAGTTTTACTAGGGAGGAAGTCAACAAAAAATATTAGGTCAATCATAAAGATGGTTGTGTTAGACCTCGTTGTGGCAAAGGGACGCCTGTGCATTTGCTTGCACACTCTCTAAGCGATCCTGTTTAAGTTTGGATACTCTCTGGATGTTTATCCCCCAGTGAGGAAGCTATAACTCTGGAAGCCCAGGTCATTACTGATTCAGTTACTCCCTTGCTGTATGTTTTAGACAAGTTGTATAACTTCTGACTTCTGTGTGTGTGTGTATACAATTTGTTACATACCAGTTTATTTTTATTTGCCGAGTGTTAGAGATCATCAGCGAGGAGTCCTGGTAGTGCAGTGGTTAAGTACTCAGCTGTTAAAACACAGGTTGGCCGTTTGAACCCCCCAGCCACTCTGTGAGAAAAGATGTGGCCGTCTGTTCCCATAACGATTAGAAACTTGATGGGGAAGTTCTCCTCTGGCCGGCAGCATTGCTGTGAGAATCCGCTCCAGGGTGAGGGGTTCGTTTTGGTTCGAGAGGTAGTGAGAATCATCTATTAGTGCAATTTTGTCAGTTTACTAATGAGGACATTTGTGTCCCAAGAGGTACATTGGAAACTGCCCGTGTTACCATGGCAGAGCCATGACTGTCAGCTTGCTTCGACTTCCTCAGGGCTCTTTCTGACTCAGCTACCCAGGATATAAACAAAGTTTGTGTTCCTGATCACTGGATGTACTTAGAAGGATGAGGGCGCTGTGTCAGAGCAGGGACATTTAATTGGCCGCAATTAGTATTATGTCTTTGGAAAGTGTCCCTTAGTAATTGGTAGTGAATAGCACACTGGCATGAACATTTATTAGATTAAGGTCTCCACCCTCATCTTCCTCTCCCTTTAACGTTCCACAGTGAGAGCCAAACCAAGCCATTTGCCATCCAGCCTAACTACGGCCACCCCGTACTTCAGAGTACAACTGTTGTAGTTCTTATGTTCCATTGAGTCGGAACCAACCCTCCAGTGGGATATTAGAGGCAGCAAAGCACATGGAAGGAGATGCCCATCCTTCTCCTACATAACATCTAATGGATTTGAACCACAGTCCTTTGGGTTGGCAGTGGAACTCCTTACAACCAGGCTGCCAGAGGGTTTTCAAAAGTGGGGTTGTTTAATTTTATATATTTTTTAAAGTAGATTGCTGGCCTTTCTTTTGAGGTACCTCTAACTGACTCCAGGGTGTGGTTAACTGAATAGTGATGCTACCCAGGGTCATCTCCAAAGTGAAAGGGCCTAATAAAATAAGTAGGAAGGAATGATAAAAGAACAGGGAAAATACAGCAACCTTTTAATGAAGCATTTCATTCTAGTTCTTAGGATCAAACATCCTGTTGAATTCTTTCAGTGAAATGTCAGTTTTCCTACCTACTTACGTGCTTATTCTGCTGCCCCGTTTTAAAATCAGATTTTAAAAAACAAAACTATGGATTGATATGAAACAATGCATGTTTTACTTCATTTATAAAACATGAAGCTAATCAAACATACAATATGAGAAGCTATTTAAAAACTGTCATTGTGATTTGAGTGAAATGTTAAAGAGAACTTCCAGCAAGTTATACGCATTATTTTTTGTCATATTGAGTACAGTCCCCACATAGCAGCACTCTTCCCATTTCCCCTCTGTGTTTCTCATTTCTGTTTGCCCTGCTTTCCCTTCCTGCCTTCTGAGAATTACCTCATGGTTTCGTATGATTGATTAGAGCTGTTCTAAGGAGTGTGCTCCTCTCCGATGTTATTGATCACCTCATGTTGTTAATGTATCATCCAGTCTAAAAAGCTGACCCTCCAGCAGGTTTTCATAGGCAGTAAAACTCACGAGTTCACTGCCCATCTTTATCCCACAGAGCAGTTGGTAGATTTGAACTGTGGACCTTTAGATTGGCAGTGCAGCTCCTTACCACTAACATAGGGCAGTCTGTTGTTTGGCTGCAAGTTGAATTACAAAGGTGATTTCCATTTCAGACTTGAAGAATAGTCCCCGGGTACTACTAGTCTCTATTAGGCCAGTAGTCTTCTGTATGACTTTTGAGTTTTGTTCCACATTTTTTTCCACTTCTAGAAGGATCTTCTATTATGATCCTTTCAAAGTGTTCAGTGGTAATATTCGGGCACCATGTAGGTTCTTCTGATCTCATCTTCATGAGTGCTTTGGACTAAACTTCTTATTATCTTCACTTTTCTATGCTCCAAACAGTGTGGGGCCAGTAGTTTGTACCTATTGTCCTATTGTGAGAAGTTTTGAGGGGTTAAGATCCTATTTGATTGCCTACCACAGTACACAGAGTGATCACTCAGTATTTGTCTTCTTACTGTTATATCCTATTGTTTCTTGGATCTCCAGTCAACACCCATGGTAGTAACACTAAAAAAAAAAAAAAAAAAAATTGTTCCACTGGGAAAAATCTGCTATCAAGGACCTCTCCAAAGTGCTTAAGAGCAAAGAGAATTGCTTTAAAGACCAATGCAAGCCATGACATTTTGAATTTTTTTTTAAGCCAAGACATTTTAATGCTTCCTGTGCATCTGAAAGTTGGGCAATGAATAAAGAAGACCAAAGAAGAATTTATACTTTTGAATTGTGGTGCTAAAACAGAGTACTGACTATCCCATTAACTGAGAGAAGGAAAAGAAATCTGTCTTGGAGTTAGTACAACCAGCATGGTCCCTAGAGGCAGGGATGGGAAAACGTCATCTCACATACTCTGAGGATGTTGTTAGGGCCCAGTCCTTGGAAAAGAACATCATGCTGGGGAAAGTAGAGGGTCAGTGAAAGAGAGGAAAACCCTCAAGGAGGTGGCTTGACACAGTGGCTGTAACAAGGGGCTTGAGCGTGGTGGAGATAGTGAAGAGGGTGAAAGAGGGCAGCGTTCAGATCTGTTGTTCATAGGGTTGCTGTGGGTAGTGGGCTTGGAGGGCTCCCAATAGCAGCGACACTTTCTATTTGTTTTTCTATTACTGCTGTTGCCATTATAATTCTATTTGAGAGTGCAGTTTCTGCTGGCCATGTCCCTGCCTGGTTGGCTGCAAGGAGTCTGGGCCCCTCTGTGAAAGTGCTGCCCACCCTAGGACTTAGCCTCCTCTGGGAGAGGCTGGCGATCCCTTGTTCTGGGTCTGAAACAAAGAAGGGAGATGCATATAGATAATTATTTTAAAGAACTAATGGATTATGTGAACCTCAGTTTCCACAATGCTAAGACAAGAAGAACCAGATGGTGCCCAGCTACTACTGCTAACTGTTCTAAAAGGGATATAGTAGAAGGTCCTGAGTGGGAGAAAATATGGGAAAAAGCTCACAATAGTCCTAAAAATGACCAGACTTGCTGGTCTGATAGAGAGTGGTGGAACCCCTGAGACACAGCCCTTAGTCATCCTTCAAGCCTGCAACAAAACTCACCTCTGTGATTCAACCCTCAGTCAAACAGCAGACAGGCCTACAAGGTAAACAGTGGTACAAGGGAGAAACTCAGAACTTATACCAACCAACCACATAGTGTCAGAAAGGCAGCATAAATCTGAGAAGGCAGAAAGAGATAGGATTAATGGAAACAAGAATCATAGGGAGGAAGTGGGAAGTGCAGTTACATTGTAGATATTGTAATTTTGATCTTAAAGCAAAGTGCATATGAATGGTTGAGTGAAAACATTACTCTGTATGTTTTCACTCATACCACAGTAAAAAAAGTAAGTTTTATGAATATATATGTATATGTACATTCATCGTAGCACTGTTTGCAATAGCCAAAGGATGGAAATTAAAAATTAAATTAAATTAAAAATTAAATACTGATACATACCACCACCCATGGCCAGCAAATCTATTCTGATTCACAGCAGGCCTGTAGGTCAGGGAATTGCCGCATGGGCTTTCTAAGGCTGTTTGTAATCGTCTTGGAAGCAGACTGCATATCTTTCTCCCGTGGAGCGACGGGTGACTTTACACTGTCAGCCTTTCAGTCAGTAACCAAATGCTCTAACTCCAGCACTCAGCACTCCCTGAGCTTGTTAGACACCCTACAGAATGGGTACATTCTGAAAGGGAACGAAGCTGGTGACAAAAGACCACATATTATACGATGCCATTTGTTGGAAAGGTCCAGAGAAGCAAATCGACACAAAGAGAAGGTAAATAATGGTTATCCAGGGTTATGGGGAAGGAGCCTGGAGGTGTCATATTTGACATGTTAGGTGCCTTAACCAAAAGGTGAACGGTTCAGACCTACCACCTGGTTCCTAGGAGAAAGAGGAGCAGTCTCATACAGCCTTGGAAACCTAACAGATGGTCACTTTTGAGTCAGGATCAATTCAAAGGCAGTGCATTTGGTTGGTTGGTTGGTTGGTTGTTTGGTTGGTTGGTTGTTTGGTTGTTTGGTTGGTTGGTTGGTTGATTGGTTGGTTGGTTGGTTGGTTGATTGGTTGGTTGGTTGGTTGGTTGGTTGGTTGGTTGGTGGGACAGTGGAGAGGGATGGGGGAAAAGGAGTTACTGCTAAATGGCATGAGGTTTCATCATAAAATATCCTGAAGACCGTTGAATTGTACATTGAAATGAGTCAAGTATGCGAATTATGTTTCAAGAAAGCTGTTTTGAAAAGAAACTATTTGGCGTTTGGATACTTCCTGTTGGGCAATCAGATTAATGTATACAAAAGAGTAGACATGTAAGACCGCATGGAGCTCTGAGACGGTAACAGGAGCCAGGAGTGTTGTTGAGATGCAGAGCAAGGGAGTTTGCTTGTGTGCCTCTCTGAGCAGGTGCCTATCAGTCCCACAGAAGGAATGGGGGCGAGTGGGGAGCACATGTTAGGGTGTAAGGGACAAGAGCTTTAAGATGTGCCGCACTATCATCATGTTTTCTCTCTGTCTCTTGATTCCTGGTGTGTCCCCAGCACCAAACACAGCGCCTGGCATTTAGTAAGCCTTCAGGAAGTAGAATGCACAAATGCATCTTGAAGTGTCTCTTGATTTCTCATGGTCTTGAGAGTCAGGGCAGCCTTGTGTCTTTTGAAGAATCGCTGCATCAGGGAAGCGGTCCCCCAGCCTCTTGCAGTGATGCTCGCTGTACTCCTTGAGCTGGAAAGGGTCACAGGAGGCGGGTTGGAGGATGAAGCCCCAAAGCTGAAGTTTCTGGCAACTCCACCCTGTCGGAAGGGCGAGGAGTCAGCCTCTAGGGTTACAGATGTGCCCCAGCTGGACCCGGCCCGCCCTCCTCCGTCCTAGTGTTTATTGCTGCTGAGCCCTGCCCCGGTGAGCTGCCGAATCAGCTTTCTCCGGCCGGGCTGGCTCTTGGAGCCAGGCTGTCCTGTGTCTCTCACACTACCCACCCCTTAGATAAACACCCTGGCGTCCACACGCTACGGAGTTCTGATGTGGTTGCGGAGGGCTGCATCTGCCAAACGCCTCTCACTCCAAAGAGAGACCCTGGCAGCAGGCCCTGCTTTGGCTCCAGCCTGAGTCAGGCCCTGGCTGGAGGGACAGAGGCCACTTCCGCCCCACCAAGGTGGCCACAGCAGAACTCCATGCTAGGCAGAGCTGCCTTCCTTGCTGCCCACATGCACCAGACAACCTCTGGGCTGCTTTATTGCACCCCACCCTTCATACTGGACACCTGAAGTCACAGAACCTGCTTTGCAGCCTTCCTGCTCCCCGAATAGGGTGTTACCGGATTGTATATCAGACATGGCCCCAGATGTTTATCCCACCGCCCACCACTCTGCTGTGTGTGGAGCAGAGATACTGAGCTGTGCAGCCCTGCAGCCCCCCACGTCGCGGGCACCTTGAGAGAACCCCATGGGGCCCCCTTTATTGGTTTGCAGGAGTCTGAGTTGGGCCTGGGGGAATTTGCTTGCTTTGAAAGGTGAACTGTAGGCAGAGAACAAGTCCTCAGCAGCTGGTGAGCTGTTTCCTCTTGCCTTGGCTGGTGGGCCATGGGGGTGATGAGGAGGGCAGACTCTGAGACTCTGCTGGCTTAGCTGAGGTGGCAGGATCAAGTGACAGGTGTGGCTGGCCCAGCATCAGGAGGCTGGGGTGAGGGGGCAGGCCAGCTGGGGCCTCAGGGCTCAGGAGAGGACCTGCAGCAGATGGGCTTGTCTTGGCCTCTGAGGGACCTGAACCAGGCCAGAGGTAGCAGAAGGGGAAGGTCTGTTACAGAAAAAGGAGCGGAAGAGAGACCAGCTGCAAGGTGTCCCCTAACTCCCCAGAGACCTCCTTCCGATTAGGGATAAAATGTAAGTCTGCCCTCTTAGTTGAGGGGCTATCAGATGACCCCAGCTTTCTGGAGATACTTGATCCTATTGAGAAAATTCAAACTACTTTTTTTAGCAGAGAAGACACAGGAAGTGTGACTGTCACTTAACCAAGACACAGCTGGCTTCACCTCCTCCTGGAAGCCTTCCCTGACTTCCTTTCTCTGTCCTCCAGGACCCTGTTCCCAGGTGCTCACCATTCCCCATCACACCAGTGTCTGTCTGCTTGTCTCTCTCAGGCACCAGATCAAAGGTTCACAAACTTCTCCGGTGAACACGAATGACTTATGTAATACAGAAATGAATTTTACAAAATTAGAAACCTGGCTGAGGGAAAAAGAAAATTAGAGCTCTCCCCTTCCCTAGTACTTCATTAAAATTTGTTTTTAAAATCCTAAGTACAAGTTTATAGTCTCACAGCCCAGTGGTTATATTTACACCTGCCAGGCAATTATTAACTGTTTGAGAGATGGATTTACAACATTGGGGTTTGGAAACTCATGAGCCGGCTTTTGTTAAATACCAGTCTGTATTCAGGGAAGTGAAAGTTAATTATGGTGCAGTCTCTGTCTTGTTTTTAGTGAATCTGCTGTTGGCCCGCCTTTCATCTGCATTCCAAGTAGCCTGTGCATAGTAGGTAATGACTATATGCGAGAATCCTATAATTGTGGATGAATCGATGGATGGATGGATGTATGGATGGATGGATGGAGGGTTGGATGGATGGATGGAGGAATGGATGAATGGAGGGATGGAGGGATGGATGAATGGATGGATGAAGTTAAATGCACACACATAGAGACATGGCTCCAATACTAACAACCTAGCCGAGGTGACCATAGTTAGGCTATCACTGGGTCTCTCTGCTCCCACTCTTTGATCCATTCTTTTAAATGGAGCTAGAACCATACTTTCAAATGTAAATCGATTAATCTCTTTCTTTTGCACTGAAGCTTCCAGGGCTTCCCTTCTCAGTTCAAGACCTTCCATAACCTGGCCTGCCCTGCTTCTTGGATCTCCCTATTTGTTCCCTATACGCCTTGCTAATTCCACTTCAGTCGTACCTGGCCTTCCCAAGCTCATTGCACTTCCTGTTCCCTCTGCCTGGAACATTCTCCCTCTTCAATTTCCAAAGACCTTGTTTCCTCACTTTCTATAGGTCTCAGTTCAACACTGGTAAGCCCATCCTCACAGCCCTGTGAAATAACCCCAGCTCTGGTGGCCTAGTGGCAAGAAGCAGTGCTGTAATCCTGAAGGCACATGATTTGAATCCACCAGCTGCTGTGTGGGAGAAAGATAGGCAGTCTCCTCCCGTGTGACTAACTGCCGCTGAAAACCTGCTGGAGGGTCAGCTGTGGGTCAAATCTGACATGATAGTACACAACTACTTATACCACCTTTTTAATTTTCTTCACAACACTTTCTCCCTCTGGCCTATTGCATATGTATTTGTTTACTATTTATCTCTTATCTCCATCCATGCGCATAGCACCCAGTGAGGGCAAGGGCTTCGATTATTTTCATAGCTGCCATATTCTTAGCACTCAGAGCTCTGAGTAAAACTCCCAGAACCAAATCCACTGCTGTTGAATCAGTGCAAACATAGTGACCCTCCGTTGGTTAACATCACGTGTAACACACTCTGCCTCCAGAGTTGTGCCTGCATAGATGCTCAAGAAATACATCAATGAATGGATGGACGTCCTCCGTCATGGTGCTGATTCTCCTTATTTCTCCAGTGGGCCCACCCAGCCCTGGAGTGCCTTGTCCATGGCAGCAGGAGGAGACCCAAGAGGCAGTTCTGTGCTGCCCTTGAGGGTCACTGTAAGTCAGAATCAATTCAGCTGCAGTAGTGGCTTCTCCCCACTCCTGCCCCAGCCTCCTACCTGCACCCTGAAAGGGAGACCAGCCACCCACGTGGTGGCCCACGCTCATCCATCCTGCCTCCTGTGTGTTTTTCCATTTGATACAGCATTTCATCCCAGAATAGCGGGAGGAAAACCAGTTGTTCCTCCAGACTCCTGGAAACCCTTCCAGTGGGCGTGCTCCAGACACCAGCAGCGTTCCCCGGATGGGGATATAGGAAACGGAGGAGGGGTCTTCCAGCAGTGGGGGCAATGGGATGGCTTTGGCTTTGTGATTAAAATAACATCTGGGTCTATTTCCACAGAGCAGTTGTGGAAGGTGGGTGGTCTGTGTGAAGTATGGGCCTTCCCTGTCCTGTCCCAGGAGAGCTCAGAAGAAGGGTGGGAGAGCTTCAGGGCTCACCCCAGCTGATGAAGTATGAAAGAAAGGAGCCCCAAAGAAGCCTCTCAAAGCCCACCTGCAGCCTGGTCTGAACGCCTGCTAGGTGCTCCCCCAGCCTTGCATAGGGCATCTCCAGACACCTCCAGCCCCCACCCCTCTGCAGAGGGTCCAGACGCCCCTTTGATCACAGAGAGCCGCCGGCCTTCCTCCCAGACCTACCAGGGCTCTCTAATCGTCTGTGAAGTGAAGGATTTGAGGCATCACTCACCCATGTGATGACAGGGGGGCCTGGGCAGTGCCCGTGAGGGGCAGGACCGCTGAGGGCTTTAATCTCTGAACTCTCTCCTTCTGTTTGGCTTCTCAGATGCAGCTTCTGGATAAGTTTCCCATCGAAGGTGGTCAGAAGGACCCCAAGCAGAGGATCATCCCCTTCCTCCCAGGTGAGCCACAGGGGGAGCATCCTTAGAAACAGGACTCTGCATCGTACAAGTTCCCTGTTGTCATTGCTGTGTACCATCAAGTTGGAAGCAACCCTCCAGTAGGTTTTCAAAGGCAGTTTACCACAGAGGAGGAGATTGCCCATCTTTTTCCCGTGAAGCAGCTGGGTGATTCCAGCTGCTTGTCTTCTGAATTGTGGTGTAGCTTCTTCCCACCAGGCCAGCAGGGCTCCCTATAGGTGCCCTAGGGGGATTTAAAAGTCCCCAGGTTTGGGGGCCACTGTGCACAAAGTGGCTTTTCACGCCTTTCCACATTTATGTCTGCTGGGCCTTGGTCATGCCACTTTTAGGGGGAGTTTTTTTTTTTCAGGCTCCCTGAATGTGCTTTCCCTTTTAGAAGATGCTCACAGGTCAAGTTCTCCTATAGGAAGATGAAGAACCAAACCACTAGAGAGCAAGACTAGGCTGTATCCACTGTCTCCTGTCTCATCACGCTGAGTGATCACATCAAGTGATTTTGATGTATAGCGGCCCTTTATAGTGATTTTGATGTATAGCATCCCTTTATAGTGGTTCTGATGCACAGCGGCCCTTTATAGTGACCCTTTATAGTGATTCTGATGCTTCGCAACCCTTTACAGCAGGAATGTCTCGTGGACTCTCCTAGACGTAATCTTTATAAAAGCAGTTCTCCAGGTCTTTTCACCTGCAGAGTGGCTGGCAAATTCCAACCACTGACCTTTCGGTTAACAGCTGAGTGCCTGACGATAGCACCATCCCAGTTCCTGATCTTAGTTAGCTTTAACTGAACACACCCCCTGTGGCTAATCTCCTCCTATTCTCATGTCACCATTATACCAATGACGTAACCAAGGCTCAGAGTTTACGTGATGCTGCTGGTTGGATCTGAACCCAGCTCCATCTGACCATTAAGCACTCTACCATTCGGAACAACTTTAAAGCTATCGATTATATAGTGCCATCTAAAGGCACACTTCTCAGGAACACCATAGCATACTGTTACAGTGATATCTTACATTTGAGAGTTGTCATTTACAAGGTGCTTTTTCGCCGTCATAGACAAACTTTCATACGGAAGTATGCATTATGATTTCTTTTTTTTTTTTAGTAGAATCTTTTTTTATTCAGAAAAAAAAAAACCAAAAAACAAAAAGTTTCGAACCACACACAGGAGGGGTATGGGTAGGGGGCGGTATCTGTCCATCCAGTCCTGCCCCCTGCCCATATGGTTTTGGCAGCAATAAAGGATGTGGGGTAATGGCCCCCCAAAATAAAAATGGTGTATGTGTATGGGAAGGATAGGGGTGCAAAAGCAGTGGGGAGTGGTGGGGTAAGGGGCAGACGAGGTCAGTACTGGGCACATGCATTATGATTTCTGATTGACAAAGATGTTGGCGATCAGAGAGGTTAAGTACTCACCCATGGTCACACAGTTTAAGATTGGCAAATCTGGAGCATGACTCCAGATCTCCTAAACAACGTGTCCTTCCTGCCTTCTGGCTGTCTGCGTCCCCTGTCTCTCCCTAAACTGATGGATGGGATGGGCTGACTCCCTAGGGAAGTGCCCTTCCTTAGCGAGTTTCGGCTTTCTGAACCTACTTTATCCTGATGACTGTTGGGCCCTGGACTTCCATGGACCAACCTCCAAAACAAGACCAACTAATGGGACCTTCACAAGAAGCCAGTCAACATCCCATTAGCTGTTGGCATGCTCTTGGCCAACGCCCATGCATGTTAATTGACTTGAAAACAAATCTAGGTCCATATTCTTCATGGTTCTTCTCTGAAAGGTGCCCTCTACACATCCCCTCCTCTTAAAAACAGTAAAAGGCAAGAATTTCAGTTGTTGCCTGTCCTCTGAGTTTATGCTAAAGTTAGAACTAACGTAATATAAGTAATGTTAGAACTAACTTCCAGACCCAATGGTTTGGAGAAGACCAGAGCTAGTCTGTAAATTGCTTGAAGAAGCTCATCCTTAAGCTTACTTCCAAGGGGGCAGAAAATTGCCGTTCTTTGTCAAGGTTGGCATGGATGTAGGATGACCTAAGTGCCTTGCTTGGCTTTGCAACTGAGTCTTGAGGGAATTCGCAACGTCCTGCATCTTTAGATGTTCATAATGTCCTTAGTTGCTGCTCTAATACAGTCTTCTGCTTTGCCCATCAGAGGCCTTGGAGCCCAGCTGAGATGCTTTAAGATGAAGTATCCCAGAGCTAACATGAGGCCCAAGGTGTCCTGTTGCCAGCAGTTGGCCTGGCCCAGGGGGGTATGAGGGCTGCATGTTTGCTCAAAAACAATAGCTTCCTTCTCCCACTATTGTGCTGCACCCCAGAAAAAGAGCACCTTGTTATCAGCCAATCAGTAGGCATCTGTGAGCAGCTTGACCTGTGCCAGGCCAGGAATACATCCCCACAGGTGAGGCCTGGGATGATGTGGTAAGCCGGGGAAGAACTGGGTTTGTTTCGTTCACCTAAGGAACTCTCAGCCAAGTGAGAGAGACAGGAGAATGGTCCTTCACCCAGCTGGCCGCAGGTTCCTGGTTGAGGGTTCATAGAAGTTTGGCCGGTTGTGTGGAGGTGCTAGAGAGAGCAGAGGAACTGGGAGGAGAGAAGGTACCCAAGGTTAGGATTCATTTGAATCATTTGACAACAAATCCTGCACATGAGCCATAAATCTTGGGATCTTGGGATGTATGTTTTTGATAAGTCTGAGTGGTGAGTGACCCCAAGCTCAGGGTCACCCTGTGGGTTTGAAAAATGGTGTGAGGGCCAGGATCTCTTGGGACCAGAGTCTGAAGCTCCCTCCCGGAAGAGGTCCACCCCAGGTGGTGGCTGTTGACTCTTAGGGAGAGCCAGGGTATTCTGCAGTAGCGTGCACTCTCTGGAGGGAGGATTCTGTGGGCAAGGCCAACAAGGTGGTAGAAGGAGGAGCCAATACAGCTACTAGGCCTGGGGGTCGCCAAGGAGGCTGAGGTCTGACATGCTGTGCATCAGAGCAAATCCTGTTTGAAGGTTCGTAGAGGAACTGCCCTTGCTGAGGGTCACTGGGTGTTTTCACCTGGACTAGCACCTGTTTCCCGGGTCCCACAGGTGCCCACCGTTCCTGAGGCCATCAGCCTTGTGAAGCCTGCAGAGCTCATGGGAAAGGCAGTGAGGAGTTAGAGGCTCCAGGTGGGACAGGCAGTTTTCCAGCAGGGTATCCTGAGAGAGAACCCTATTACTTTCTTGGTCATAAAGAGTTGGATTGTTACACCAGGACCTGGATGCCCTGGGAATAGAAGGAAGCAGAGAGAAGAAGCGGAACTCTTTCCAGGCCTGGGCCTCCAAATTTCACATCATGTGAAAATGAAGGAGGCACATCTGTCTTTCTTGCTAACTGAAACCTTCTTCTGAGATAATGCTACCCTCATCTGTCCCGTTTGTGTTGTGGGCCTGGACACATAGTAGGTAATTTGAGAAGACATAGTGAGCAATCATGAATTGGGCCTTTTCTTGTTGTATGTAAATACTTTTGCCTTTAGTCCACCTCTTTCAACATCAAGCTTTGCACTAGGCAATCTCCACCCCTCCCCGTTGTGTCTTGCCATCACGATACAGGGTGGGTGGTATCATCCCCGTCTAAAGAGTGGCCAAATCACGTTCCACTATCACATAGCCACTAACTGGCAGGGCTGAGATTCCTCCCACTGTGTCCTGTGTGCAGGGAGCCTTGCCAGGGCCACCCTCAGTTAGACTGCCATTGCCCCTCCTTCCGCATTGCCTTGGATCCCGGGAGTTGAGGCTGAGGGCCAAGCAGCCCCAGGTCCTGCTAACTGTCATTATTGTCCTGTACTTTGAGAGTATGCTGTTTAGGGTGGGAGAATGACCTGAACCGCATGGGAACACAGGAGACCCTCAGGCCTCTCTCACTTCATGTGACTCAGGCCGTTCGTGCTGAGAAACCAATTTTTATTTTTGCTGTCAAACCATTTAGTTCATTATTGTCTTAATGTGTTTACGTATTGGATAGTCCCAGGGCTGGTAGAATGCTGCCTTCATTTAATTCTAGATCAAACAAGATTGATTACACTTTTTAATTGCAAATAATTAGATTCAAATGGAAAGGTGCAAAAATATGAGACAGTCTACCTACCTCCCCTTCGGTGCCACCCACCTACTGCAGGGTAAGTGCCTTCATCCCCAGCTGAAGTCAGAACAGTTTCCACCATCGCATGGCCATTAAGCATGAGACCCATCATTCGTAGTTATCTTATGCAACAATAGTACATTATCAAAACCAGGAAATTGATATTGGCACAATTAACTAGAGAGTTGAGTAGTTGATTTTTATTTTAAGGAGGTGGAGAGTGCTATTATAGGCCTGCCAGCTGGTGTTTAGGAAGGGGGCGGTGTCTCCTAATGGTCCCTGAGAAACACCACTGCCAGGCCTGACCTGTTGCCATTCATAGTGCCAATAAAAATATGGGTGGACTTCATTTTATTTTATAGCATATTGTGTAAAAAATTTGTGTAAATTCAGCTTTTTGAGACAAAGCACATCCTCTTTTTAGATATCCTAAGTTGTTTTCTATTTTAAAAAGGCATGTGATGAATCTTCTTGTAAAGCAGAGAACACTGTTCTTTGTTGTTGTTTTTTCTTTTTTAAAAAAAAATGAGGGGGAGCTCTCGTGGCCTAGTGGTAAGGAGCTGCAACTACAATCCCAGAGGCGCACGGTTCGAATCCACCAGATGCTCTGCCGGGGAAGGAGGGACAATCTCCTCCTGTACCAGTCAGATCTGATTTGACAGTACACTCACACAAAAATAATAAAATTAAAAAAATGAAATTAAAAAACCCAACAACAACCAAAAAAAAAAAGATCGTCTGTCTTCCTGGCTAACATATATTTTTATAGTCTGGGTCTTTCATCATCTGAGTTTGCTGGAAGCAGGACAGAACTGGGAGTTTGGGGGTTTGGCCAGTGGCACTGACTCCATGAGGAACAGTGTGGTGAATGGTTGAGGGGTCTTAGATTTCACCCTGTTAGTAACCAGTGACGGAGTTCTGGCAGCACAGTTCTTAGGGAGTTGCGCTGCTCACCCAAAAGCGGCATCTGCCTGGTGATTTAGCTCTGCCAGCAACTGCACAGGAGGAGGATGGTCAGTCCCGTCCCGTGAAATGTACAGGCTCAAAAACCTTCTGAGGACCAAACAAGAGTAGGTTCCAACTCAGTCACAGTGAGTAAACCAATTCAGTTAGCCTAACTCAGGTTCTTCGGTGCCCACGTAAGGTACACGATTCCTGGGCCAGAGACAAATGACGCTGTGTGATAACATCAAGCTTGAGCATCAGCATGTGCACCTGTTCCCGTCGGCCTCGAGCCCTTGGAGATGATGCCAAGGGGTCCACATGGATGCCTACATTCACAATGGGCGTGAAACAGGAGAGGAAGCCAAAGCTTAAGGAACTCATATCTTTTCTAACGGACAAGAGGCAAACCTGCCTCTTAGCGTCCTATAACCAGACGCATAATCATCAAGTCAGTTTTGACTCAGAGACTCTATGTTGTTATGTGCTGTCGAGTTGACTATGACTTGTAGACCCCTTATGAACAACAGCTCTGCACTGGGCACTATCCTGAACCAGCCTCACCATCTCCAGCACGCTGGACTCCATTGCTGCAGTCACCGTGTCAGTCCATCTCGTTAAGGGTCTTCCTCTCATGCACTGACCCTCCCCCTTTCCAAGCATGATGTCCTTCTCATGACTGGCCCCTCCTGATGACATGTCCAAAGTACATGAAACACTTTGTCATCTCTGCCTCAAGGAGCATGACCCCGTAGGACTGAGTAATGCTGCCCCAGAGGGTTCACAAAGCTGTAAGATTGAGGGAAGCTACTGCCACATCTTTCACCCATCAAGTGGCTGGTGAGTTCAAGGCTATAATCTTTCAGTTAACAGCTGAGCCCTTAACCACTGCACCACCAGGCCTTCTTGGGCTCCAGAGAGAGACTCTGTATTGTCCAAGACTAACAGCAAACCCACTGCTGTTTTCAGAGGAGACAGTCCCTCTATCTTGTGTCACTATTTGTGAGCTCTGATGGCTTAGTGGGAAGGAATTGCACTGCCATCTCAAAGGTACATGGTTCAAATCCACCAGCTGGTCTACTGGCGAAAGATGGGCAGTCTCCTCCCGTGTGATTTACTGCCTTTGAAAATCTACCGGAAGGTCAGCTCTGGGTCAGGTCCAATTCAGTGGTTCATAACAACATCTGCTGTACAAGCACTAGTTTGTTGCTTTATTTTCTTTTTAAAAAATTTTTAAATGACTTTTTATTTTATATGGGCTTGCTTATAAAGTTTGTATACATTGTTTTTCACACTGTCTTCATTCTTGTTGTGTTTCATACAATCACTCCCATTCATTATATTTTATAGAATTAATTAACATTGAAATTTGCCCACCATTGCGCTGTCTTTCCAGATCCCTGACAGATCTTTCCATTTCCCTTACCCACCATTCCCTGTTCCCTTCAAATTGTGCAACCTTATGATTCCCCCCTGCCCATCCTCAGCTGAGTGTAGGAAGAACAAGTGTTTAATGCCTTGTTTACACAATGTACAGAAATGACAGTCTTCTACACGGGAGGGTTGTCTCCCAACAAGTGTACCCGGTGCCTCTGGGCCTCTCGCACTTTGGATACCTGGGCAGAGATGCTGTTCTTTGGGACTATGGGTCAAGTCAAGCATGGAGGAGTCCGTAGCCTCTCAGGGCAGCTGACTGTTTACATGGAGCGTCCTGCCTTGTTTTAAAAGACGATTGTGGAAAATCCATCTCCTGTTGCCTGTCCCGGGACTGAAGTAAGCTTCCTGTGTATCCTGAGTTTGTTAGCCTAAGGAGGCTGCCTGGGAGGAAATGGTCCTTGCGGAGTGAAGTGGAGTGTACAGCTGCTGATATTAAAAGCAAATGACTGTGACCGAGAACCAAGAACCGAGAGACTTCAGAAGGCAGGCAGAAGGGCTGAGAAAGCGCAACTCTCTTGGCAAAGGCTGTGTAAGGTTTTCATCCACTCAAAAGCCATCTGTGTCTCACGCTGGCTGGCACGGGGCCCCGAGCTTGCAGAAGGCCCTCATACTCCAACAGCCCAGCCAGTTCCCCCCGTAGTGCTCAATCTCCCAGGGCTGATGAGTCATGGAGAAGCCAGGTCTCCTGGGGAGACAGGGAACCTATAACCATAATCAAGGTGGACGCCATCAGTCTGCAGACTGCCCGTGACCTTACTCGCTTTGAGGGGTGTATTTTTAGAGAGCAGGCGCGTCTGGCTCTTGTGCACCGTCTCGCCAGCTTACAGACCGGCCTCTAATAAGGACGCAGTTTGGAGCCACAAGGGCAAGAGGGTGCCCATGAATTGCAGGCACGTTTGTTCTCTAGGGCCTTCCTCTCCCTGCCCCCCAAGAGCCCTGTCAGCAAATCCGGTGTTTGTTCCAGCACCAGAGGAAGCAGGGGGAAGGGATGACTTTAGCTAGTACGAGTCACTCCCTCGTTGTGGGTGGGTCCGTGTGTCTCCACCAGGTGCCACCCTGAGCAAACCTCCACCAAGGGCCCCTGGAAGGTTGGGTTACTGTACAGATTGCAGCTCCGCAGGGCTAAGATACCACCGGTCACCTGGGATGGCAGGAAAGACCAGACTTGCTCTGTGATAGAGAAGGAGAAGTAGGGCCGTCTGATACTGCTGGGTTTTCTAAAAGGCTGACGAGATTAAAGGCCTCTCAGAAGCAGCTTTCCACCTGCCTCCTGGAAGTTCTGGGTCTTCTTCTGCCAGAATTATTCCCCAACCCCCCAGGATCACTCTCGCACACTGTAGTCAAGGGCAGGTACTCTGGCTACCACTCGGAAGAGTTACGTTCATCCTTCCTTGGCACAGCAGTGGGCACAGTGACCAGCTGAAGCCCTAACAGGTTGTTGTTTCCAGGAAGTTCCCTTCCAGCGAGAGCATGAGAAAGCAGGCTTCCAACAGTGCTTAGTGCTGGAAGGAAGAGTCACGAGGTAACGTGACAGGTGGCATGCCCCTGGGGCTTCTGTGATCACATGATCAACAACAGCAGAGAGGACACGAGCTGAGGGGCTGCATGATCAAAAGGAGGCAGGCAAGGGAGGATGGGGACCAGACTGGGGACAGCAAGGACGGTGACTTCAGCAGGACTGAGTGTGGGTTTGAAGAACCACACACAGGGGAAGAGGGACCCCAAAACTCCCTAGCATGTGGCAGAACTGTTCATGACTAGTCCACAGAGTCCCCATGTAGGACGTTAAGCTTTATATACAGCCCAGCCAAGGCACCCAGCCTGCAGTGACAGCTTCCCCATCTGTGAAATGAAGCCATCATGGTGACAGTCCAAGCACGAACGTGTGGAAAGGGCCTGACAAGCTGCAGAGTGAGTGAGGTGCGGTGCTGCTGACAGAGCGAGCCCGCCCCTCCTGCCCCTTGGCCCCTCCTGCGCCTTGGCTGCCACTGGACATTGGAAGTCATTTCTGCTCCACTGCCCTCGGCCTGCCCTCTCTCCCAGTGCTGATTCAGCCCTTCCCACCACGCTTAACCCTGGCTTCTCGCTGTTCCTGCCTTGCCTGTGTTAACTTGAAAAGCAGCAAGGAGCTTGTTCCTGGAGAGCCGGGAATTCAGATGACAGATCTGAAGAGAGTGCTAGGCAGGTGACTACCAGGCCCCAGCCCCAATGTCAGGTTAATAGATCAGGACCACCAGCTTCTCGGGCTTTCAGCTCCTGCCTTTGCAGGAGGCAAAAATGTTCGCTTTGTAAAGTGTGTGTGTATCAGGGCCCTAAGCCCTCCCCATGCCATCCCTGTGTTTCAAAACTGGGAAAAGAGCCAGGGCCCCTCCTTGCGATTTGCTATATGTCTTCTTTGTTTAAAGATAAATCCAGACGGAATCAACCTCCTGAACATCCTTCGTCCTGAATGGGGTGTTTCCTGGAATCTCTTCTGCGAGAAAGCTCTGATCTAAGCAGAAATGAGTGTTCTGCAGTGGCCAGAGCAAGCCTGTGTGATTTACCAGGCAGGAAACAGTGCCTCAGCCATGCAGTCCGAAATCCTGGCCTCCGATCTGACTCCTGCTAATTACTGTGCGGCACTAGTGAAGTGAGCCACAGCTAAAGTCTTCTGACTCTGTGTGTAAGAGCACGGACACTGTCTTCCCTGGGGTGATTGTTGCTCTTCGGTGCTGTGAAGTCAACACTGACTCTTAGCAGCCCAACACACAACAGAATGAGAAACCATCTGAACCTGCCTTAGCCTCACAACCTCTGCTGACTTAAGCCCCTTGCTGCCTTCACAGTGTCGGTCCATCGCATTGAAGGTCTCCCTGTATTATTTTCCAAGCGTAAAAATTGAATAGATATGGAAATGAAACAACCTTGACCCAATACCTTTCCTGATTTTAAACCATGCAGCTTTCTCTCTTCCTATTGGGAGGCTTCATGTGGTCTGTGTACAGGTTTTACAAGAGCACAATTACGTGTCCTGGAATTCCCTGGGAATGGTGGAGGTTTTAAGTCACACTCCAGTATAGATAATGGGCGAGACAGTTGAACAATGACTGAACTCAAGTCTTAACAGAAGCAAGTGGGCAAAAAAAGTGGGCTGAGGTGGGAGATGCAAAATAGCTGAGGTGGGAGATGCAGACTTTCTAGCGTGGCTGAGAGGGAGAAGCTGACACGGTGAAGCTTGTGGAAGTTTTCAGTGTGACAGCCACCATGCAGGGAGTGAGAGGAGAAGGCTGGAGGATGCTGTGGCCCAGGCTGAGCAAAGGGGTGAACATTCTATCCTCTGCACAGTGAGAAGTCTCTGAAAGGTTTTACACTGAGGAGCAATGTGATTGGATTTCTCTTGCAAGGATCGCTCAGACTGATGCATGTCAAATGGACTGGGGGCGAGGGGCGCGGTGGGGGGGTGGGCATCAAGTGTGAAGTGATAAGACCAGAGGAAAGCTTGTAGAGTCATGGTGGCAATAGAGAAAGTGGTCTGACCTTGGTGAGGCAATGAGGTGGAGACAAGCTGTTGTGGTGGTGGTGTTAAGTGTATCCGGTAGAGTACAACTCCTAGCAGCCCTATGAACAACCAAACCTGTCCTCTCCTGTGCCGTCCTCACCATCTCTGACACACTGGAGCCCATCGCTGCAGTCACTGTGTCAGTCCACCTGGTCGAGGATCTTCCTCTCCTTTGCCATCCCTCCACCTTTCCAAGCATGATGCTCATCTTCAAGGAACAGTCTCTCCTAGCAACATGCCTGAAGTATGTGAGACAGATCTAGTTGGGGACATATTTTAGGGAACTACCAATAGATCTTAGTAGTGGAGGTAGGGGTAAGAGATAGAGGCCAAGAATAGTTCTGTTTGGACAGTCTTGACCAAGACAACAGAATCCATGCTTCATGTCCCCCACCAGCTATTCATGCCCCTAACCTTCACCTGTGGCCTTTCTCCCTTCTCTCTGTGACAGCTGGATCCTTGGTGCATATAAAAGGTGCTTTGTGGTGGTGAATTCCCTCCACTCTCCTCCTCCTCAAGAGCCTCTGGGCACTGGGCACTCTGGTTTCTGTGCCCAGGCTTCTGTGGAGGGTAGCAAGGGGTGATAGGGGCTGGAGGGAGAACGCTGAGGGCCATTGAGAGGGACTCTGACCCCCAGAGGAGGTGAAGGAGACAGATGCCAAGTCACCACACACCAGTGTCCCTGGACTGCTACTGTCCTTTCTCCAGAGTCACCCCCAGCTGGACCCAGTGCCGAGCACAGAGCTCCAAGCCAGAGCTCTTCCCTGGCAGGAACAGAGTTGACTCCAAGACACCCCAGGATTAACTGATAGCCCATTCATCCAGGGGCGCCTGGCATCGAGCAGTCTCAGCCATGGCCCCCAAAGGCACCTCTCCCCCCTTTGCTAACACAGTTCCTTGAACTGATGGCCCAGAGGAGGCCCCTAGATGCCAGGCTGCCTGGCCTCCAGACCACAGTCTGCCTGAAGGGCTGGCATGGCTTGAAGATGGAGTCTGTTCACCTGAATGCACCTTCAGAAGGAAGACAGGGTGGGTGGCTGGCAGCGCCATGTCCACCCTTTAGGCGCAGGGGGAACAGGAGAGGCCTCATGGGTGCAGTAGCCAAGGTGAGGCTCGTGGAGTGGGACAGGGCTCAGTTTCTCTTTTTCCCCAGTCCATGACCGTGAGGGACTAGCTGGCATCTCATAGTGGGAAGGAATGGGCAGACCTCAGGGAACACGTCCAGTGCTGCACTGCCAAGGAGGCAATGTTAGTCCTCTGCCCTGCAGGCCCTTCAGTGAGGTGGTGCTGAGAACTCGCTTAGGTATCCAATGGATCTGGGTTGAATCTGGCCTTTCTTCTTGATCCCAGTTGTTTTGACCCAAGCCTCTGTGCCTTTTCTATGGTGGAAACAAGTATACACTGTACGTTAGTGCCTCACTGCTAGGCACACCTGAGGCTCCAATGCTGACTCTGGACCACAGTGTGGCCCTGTGGTTTGTTTAGCATCTCTGCTTCTGCACCATAGTCCTCCTTTGTGAAACACCTCTCAGGCTTGCTAGAATCAGGTGAGTTGTTATAGATAAAGCTCGCCGTAAGCGCTGAGCCACGATGGTGATTAGAGAAATGGATTCAATACAGAGTGGTGAATTGTCTTCCGGATGGTTTTATCTGCAGGTCTCCAAAATCTTTTCCAAGAGTGGGATTTTGAAGGTTGGTCCATTTGAGGTTTGCAACTCTGAATGTGGTTCACCTGGAACAGTATGGGCTTCGCCTAGGAACTTGCTGGAAGTGAGGAGCTGTTCCCAATCCCAGATCCCCTAAGTCCTAGTCTGTGTCGGAACATGGTTCCCAGGTTACCTGTATGTGAAGTTTGAGAGGCACTGTCCTAAGGCCTCCATCTGAGTCCTTGTTGTGAGACCTTTCTTGGTCCTGCCTCTGGCACATTCTAGAATGGGGTGCAGGTAACAGCACAGCCCTCAGTTCTACATCGTTAGTCGAGACGGAGGATGTCCTGACCCCAGCCACATACCTTCAGGATATAAACCTCTCTGACCTTCCTTACAGAACAGGATGAGGTTTTGGAGCAAGGATCTTATAAGGTCTTAAAGAACAAGTCTCTCTGGTTGGAGATGGGAGAGACTAACCCACTGAGCTCTCTGGGATTTTGACAAAGTGTGGCATAAGTGTGTCTCAAACCTATGATGTTCAAGGATGCTATACCATTAGAAGGAGAAAAAAGGTGGGGGGCTCTCGATCTTGTTGAAAGAAGATCTGCCAAAAAAGGTTTAACAATAAACTAGGCTTTTACAAATTATTATTTTATATAGGTTTGCTCACAAAGTTCATATACATTGTGTTTCACATGATTCTTCATTCATTTTGTGTTTCCTACAATCATCCCCATGCATTGTGTTTTAGAAAATCAATCACCATTGGACCTTGCCCATCATTACCCAATCTTTTCGGGTCCCCACTGGATCCTTTCCATTTCCTTCATCCCCTCCCTCCACCTACCAAACTGTGCAACCCTGTGGCAATCTGGGATTTTAAGGATCATCTTTTGTTCTTCTACATAAAATCTTCTTATAGACTTAAGCTTTGAAACAAGATGATCTTAGGGGTTGACAAATGAGTGACTGGCAATTTGGTGTCAGGCAACTCTCCTCTGGCATATTTTTAGTCCCTTGTTCCTGATATGAAATATGAATTTATAAATTCAGTAGTTGGTGGTTGCTGCAGACTGTTGAAGTTAGGACACCCTTGTCTTGGAGGAAGTGTAATCACAATGCCACTCAGAAGTGAGGGTGGTACATGCTTTTGACACATAGTCAGGGGCCGGCAGTCCCTGAAGAAGGACATTGTGCTTGGTAAAGAAGAGAGTCATCAAAGAAGAGGCTGTCAAGGGAGCTCTGGTAGCCTAGTACCAGGAAGCTGTGCTGCAATCCTGAAGGTGCGCAGTTCGAATCTACCAGATGCTCCACTGGAGAAGGAGGGACAATCTCCTCCTGTGCTAGTCAAGAAAAAGAGGGGGGGAAAAGAGGCTGTCAGTGAGGTAGGTTAGCACAGTGACATCAGCAGTGGCCACAGCCAGACACAGTTGTACGGAAGTGTGGGAACAGGCTGTGTTTCATTGTGTGGTACAGAGTCCACAGGGTCACTGTGAGTTTGGACCAGCTGAATGGGACCTGAAAGCTGGTGGTTGACAGTTTCTCATGGCCGAAAGACTTGCCTACAAAAGGAAGAGAGTGGAAGAGCCACTGAGCCCCGTGGTCCAAAGAGAATTTTTAGTTGGATTGGCTTATAACGGGAAAGGGGCCATAATGGCATGGTGTGTGATGTTATCAGGGCTGCTAACCAAAAAGGCAGCCGTTCAAATCCACCAGCCACTCCATGGAGTAAGATGGGACAGTCAGTCTTCACCTGTAAGGATTTATAGGCTTAGAAACCCAGTTGTTGTTGTGTGCCATCGAGTCAGAACTGACCCATAGCTGACCCTCCAGAAGGTTTTTCAGAGGCAGTAAATCTCCCGAGAGGAGATTGGCCATCCTTTTCCTGAGGAGCAGCTGGTGGATATGAACCACGTGCCTTTGGGACTGCAGCACAACTTCTTACCAGTAGACCACCAGAGCTCCCTCATAAACCAGGCAAAGGGTCATGATGAGTCTGAAGTGACTACAAGGCAGTGGCCCTGGCTTTTTATGGGGGAAAAGTTGCTTGTAGCTTCCTGAAGGACTGAGCATGAGACCTGAAATTGACAAATAAATGTCATGGAAGGAAAATTTCTGCCAGCGATTATGACTACTAATTACTGAATATGTACTTTTGACAGGTACTATATAAAGGGCTTAGAGTATCTCATATAATGACAAGAATCTCACTTTACAGGTGAAGACTAGAAAGGATGGGAAACTTGCCCAGGGCCCTGAAGCTTAGGAGGAGGCAAAGCTGGGATTTAAACTCAAAATTCTTGCATGTTAGGCCAAACTCTTGACTACCATTCTCTGTTGGCTGGAAGTGCTTGCAAGAATGTAGGGTTGACCAAAAATATACTTCCCTGAGATTAATAGTTGAGGTTCATGTAAAGTGGTGGATATGTTCCCTACAATAGGGTGTTTGCAAAAAGAATTTGAGGCTGTCAATTTTGTCTTTTTAACAAACTGCCACATTTCTACAGTAAAGGTCTTGTCAGGCATTTTCTTAGTTTCTGTTACACCTACGTTTAACCATCCCCCTGGTGGCAGATGGTGGAATTACAGGAATAGTACCCCGTGGCTTCTAGAAGATTGTTATGCGTTACAGATTTGGAACCAACTAATAGCTAACCCTCCAGAGGGTTTATCAGAGGCAGAAAAATCACATGGGAGCCCATCTTTCCCCCAAAGGACAGTTGGTTTGCATTTGGGTTAGCAGTGCAACTCCTTACTATTAGGCTATAGCTTTGGGAATCCAAATCTATAATGTACATAAGGAGTTTGGGTGGCCTAATGGGTAAGGAGTTGTGCTGCCATCCCAAAAGGCAGGTTGTTCAAATCCATTAGCTGATCTGCAGAAGAAAGATGGACAATCTCCCCCTGCGTGATTTACAGTCTCTGAAAACTCACTGGAGGGTCACCATGGGTCAGTTCCGACTTGATGGCAATGAATTTCCTTTCTGTGAGTATGTGCCAAGTATCATGTGTTGTTGTTGTTAGGTGCCATCGAGTCGTAGATGACTCATAGCGACCTTATGAACAAAAGGCCTGAGCACTGTTCATAGAGTTTCCAGATGCAAGCCACTTTGGAAGCGGGTGCCACTCCTGTTTCCAAGCTTGTTTTAATCGGGAAGCTCCACCAAACACTGTCCACCATGGGTGACCATTATCACATTTGGCACATCAGCATCACAGTGTTTAGCATCACAGCAACCACGAGTTACCTCTGTACAGCAATGCACAGACCAGTGCTATACCACCTAGAAGAATGTTTGACAAAAACAACAACAACAACAAAAAAAAACCCAATCAAACAAACCCAAACCAATTTGAACCAGGCCTGAGGGCCACAGATTAAAATCACCCACCTTGGGCTAGGTAGTATAACTTTCTGTCCACTAGGCCAATGTAGCATCATAGATAACTATTTTCTAAGATCTTGAACAGGGAACTAAAAAAAATTTTTTTTAAAGCCATCTACTTTACCTTTGCTTTTCTATGTGCTACTAAAGCCAGGAAGCTTCCACTGGGGATACTGATAGGAAATGTCATTTGGTTTTACCTATTCGTTACTGAAACCCAGTGGGCCTGGAATTATGAGCCAGCTTTGCTGCCCCAGTTTCTCTTGCTATGCCTGGTATACTTACCCCATCATTGAGATGGTCCCCCGTGCACTGTACTAGATTTTTATGGATTCATTCAAATTCCCCCATAAGGAAGACAAGTTGTAGCTTGTCTCAGAGCCTGAGTTTCTCCATCTTTCATATACAAGAATTGGTCTTGACATTTGTTTGAGTTTTCTCTCAGCCACATTTTATGATCCCATAGTTATAGATGCTCTAGTGGCTTAATGGTAAGAAATTGTGCTGCCAGTGCAAAGGTACGTAGTTCGATTCCACCAGCTGCTCTGTGAAAGAAAGATGTGCAGTCTCGTCCTGTGATTAACTGCCTTTGAAAACCCACTGAAGGTTTATCTGTGGGTTGGTTCCAGCTCAATTGTACAACACCACAACTACCACATAGCTATGAAAACCCAAAGCATAAATGTCTAATGGTGGGACATCATGCAAAAGGGAAATATCTTAAGAGAACAGGGATATTCTGAGTCCTCCGCAAACCCCACTCACTGCCTAGGTAAAATGTGACTGCCTTAGCATAAGGCCAGCTTTGTGCCCTTGCCACTCCCACCCCCCTTATTTCCCTTGGAAGTCGCAGAAAGCCCCCTTGTCTTGCATGTTTCCCGTCAAAGGGCTCCTGCTGAAAGGCTGCACACACAGCCAAGACTTTGACCTTCACCTCTGCCCCTGACTTATTTGGTGAAAAAAGAGTTTTTATCCTACCCTCTCTAGGTATCGGGGGTGGGTGATCAATTAAGGTCAGTAGAAAGTCAGTGAAAATATAAATAGAAATGTCGTCTATGAATAACACTGCCCCCACATATCTGGAGGCATAAACACTGGCTGGGTAGCAGTCACAAATCACCAGGGTAGGACAGTGCATGTGTGTTACTCACAGGCTCTGGTGTCTCTTGGGATGTTTCAGACTTGTTAGTGGGGCCTGGAGAAACTCTCTCTTTCTGGGCTCCAGAAATGCCTTTCTTGTTCACCGTGCTCGTTTCATCTCGTGCAAAACCTTGTCTGGGAGCAGACATCTGTGGTGGGTCAGGAACACGGCTCAAACGCAGACCTGACCTCTAGTCCCAATTCTCTGTGGCTTGGGGTCATTCAAAAGCTAACTCTGAGCCCCAGTTTCTCCATCTGTGGTCATGCGAGTTTTAAGAACTGGAGTTGCTGGCTGTATTAGTTTCCTAGGGTTCCTCAGGAGAAAGATGGACCATCTCCTCCCATGTGATCTGCAGCCTTGGAAATTCAAAGGATGGTTAGCCATGAGCCATTTCCAGCTCGACAGCAATGAGTTGACTTTGTTGTTGTTGTTGTTGAAGGTTGCATAACAATGTACCACAGACTTGTGGTTGATGTGTACCATTGAGCCAGACGTACCCATCACTGACCCTCGGGTAGGTTTACAAAGGCAGTAAATTGAATGGGAGAAGAGTGCCCATCTTTCTCCCATGGAGCAACTGATAGAGTCAAACCACCTACCTTTGGGTGGCCACCACAACTCCTTACCACTAAGCCACTACAGAAAGTTACTGTCACCATTTTGGTGGCAAGAGGCTCAAAATCAAGACTTCGTCACAGTTGTTCCTTCAGGGAGCCTTGAGGAAGAACCTGTTCCATTCCTCTTCCCAGTTTCTGGTGACTTCCAGGAAGCATTGATGTCTCTTTGTTCATAGCGGCCTCATGCCTAATTCAGTTATCATCATATGACCATCTTCTTTCTGTGTATCTAGGACTGTATATCTTTTCTCCCTGTTTAGAAAAATACCACTTGGACCGGATTAGAATCCACTCTACTGCATCATGACTTCACGTTAACTGATACCAAGCAAAGATTTTGTTAGCAATCAAGGTCACATTCAAAGTTCTGAGAGTGTTGTGGATCTAATCCTGCCTGCTGAAAACTAGGCTGTAAATCTTTTTTTTTTCTATAATTATATTTTATTAATTTTCATAAACATTTACAGAGATTTTGGGCTTCCACTCATTCATTGTTGCACTATTCTCTCTACCCTCCTCCCAGTTTGATCTTGTCCAAATGCCACAGTGCTTGTCAAAGCCAGTTCTGATTAATCTTCTTTGTCAGTGTGTCCTTTGCCATTCCCTATCACTCCTCCCTGAGAGAGACTTCACCCTGAGTCATAAGGAAAAGGGGATGGCGTATTCTCTTAGCTACTTCCTGCTGAAAAGGGACGCTGTGGGTTTCAGGGTGAAGATCTTCTCTCACTACTCTAAAGGGCCCCTTTGGCAGTAGGAAACACATAGACTATTATGGAGATTGATTTTGGAATTTAGATACACTCTTATTGATTGTGCTTGGCCGCAAACGAATGGCTAGAGAAGCTGCGGTATATTCGCACAATGGAATACTATGCTGCATTAAAAAACAAGGAACTCATGCAATATTATTCAAAATGGTTGACTCTGGAGAACATTATGCTGAGTGAAATATCCCAGTCACAAAAGGACAAATATTACATGATGCCACTGTTGTAGAATGGGACTGTCCTTGGGGTTGGGGAGAGACTGAGTAAGATGGGTTCAATAATGTATACTGCACTGAAACAGAGGAGGGAGAGAACCATTTAAAAGAGAGATATAACTGGGTATTTCTGTCATCACAGGAGACTAGAGCGAGGGCTACATGGTGGAGGGGACCTGGGGGAGGGTTTGTAAAACAATGAAAGAATCTTTTCTTTTACTTTTCCATAATTTTTGGACTCATGTACTTATAACTTGTTAGTCAAATTTGTGTCTTCTAGGCTGTAAATCTTAACTTCAGTGCGTGTGGAGGCAATGCCTGTCCAAGGCTGGGGCTTCTTTGTTGTATGAATGAAGCAGTATTAGTGCAGGGTGTATTTTAAATCAACCACTTTTGAGAAAGGAAAGAGCAGAACAAGCAAGCAAATAGAGGAGAAACCACCTACCACATGATCTTTAAGGTACCCACGCATCAAAGAAAAGAAGAGACAAGAACCTTCTCCCAAGGGGAGCTCTGGTGGCCTAGTGGCAAGAAGCTGCACTGCAATCCCAGAGGCACACGGTTCAAATCCACCAGATGCTCTGCCGGGAAAAGGAGGGACAATCTCCTCCTGTACTAGTCAGATCTGATTTGACAGTACACGCACACACACACACACAAAATAATAAAATAATAATAAAAAATAAAAAAAAGAACCTTCTCCCAAAGCAGGGATGGGGTGGGAATGGGGGGAGGGGAGAGAAAGAGATTATTCTCTTAGAACTGGTGCCCTAAATTCAGACTTCTGACCACCTAAACTTGAAAAAGATATTGTTCATTAAAAGGTAGTTTTACAGCCCAAACGTCCAACTACAAACGAATGGATTGAGAAATCATAGTACATTCACATGATGGAATACTACGCAGCATGCAGGAGCAATGATTTTGTAAATCGCTACCTAACTTGGGAGAGACTGGAGAGCATTATGCTGTAAACTAACTCAGTCCCGTAAGGACAAATATTTTATAAGACCATTATTGTAGAACATGTAGGAGGATCCATGATTGGAGGCAGGGATGGGTAAAGGAAATGGGAAAAGTGTGAAAAACAAGGTCTGCAAACTTTGTAAGTAAACCAGTATAAAATAAAAATGTTATTTAAATAAAAAAATTTAAAAGGGAGAAAGGTCATTTTATTTTATTTTGTGTGTGTGTGTGTGTGTACCGTCAAATCAGATCTGACTGGTACAGGAGGAGATTGGCCCTCCTTCCTCGGCAGAGCTGGTGGATTCAAACCGTGCGCCTCTGAGATTGTAGTTGCAGCTCCTTACCACTAGGCCACCAGAGCTCCCCTGAGAAAGGTCGTTTTAATAAATGAATGGTAGAATGTATCTACCAATGAGTATACTGGTGGGGGGAAAACTAACAGCTACGCATCGGTGGTATATCTGTTATGGCAGCACTGGATAGCTGAGAGAGAAGGTTACAGTTATTATGTGTCCTTAGGAAGGAGGACACAATTCAGTCCATAACCTTGGGTCAGTGTTGAGGCTGAAATGAGAGGAGATAGAGAAGGCCCTGGGGAACGTAGCCTGTCAGGCTGCACCGCCTACCCCAGTGCCTGGCTCAGCTGCTCCGGGTGCCTTTCTGACTCCAGGCTTGGTCACCAGCTTGGCATGGAAAATGGGTGAGGCATGCCCTCTCTGATCTCAGCTTGGACCATAGAAAACACACACACTGGGTCCCCAGAGTCCTCCCCTGGTTTGAACCCAGTAGCCCAGGTTGCCGGCAGTAGGTGAGAACACGGCTTTGCACTTGAGTTCTGTATCCCCTACCAATGACATCCCCTACAAGGTGTGCTCTCCCAAACCCTGACCTTGGGATTAGAACTTGAAAAAAGGTTTCAAATTGGGCCTAAAGGTGCTTGTATCCCTTCAGGTCACAGTTATGTCCCTTGGCCTTGAAGGTTCAGGGACTAAGGTTTGATCTGAAATGTACGACTTGAGTGGCTCCACTTTCTAGTACCTCTGAGAGTACTCATAATCACACCCTAGTACCCTCCCAACACACATACACACCTGCACACACACTGTCGTCCCCCCCCCCCCCCCCCCCCCCCCCCCACTGAACTTCCTTTGTCTTCTCAAGCATACCATGGTCTCTTTTGTCTCCAAACCTTAGTATAGCCTCATCCCTCTGCCTGGAACATTCTTCCTTCCTCCTTCTGCCTGGCTCACTTCTTCAGGGTCATGTCTGTCCTGTGTCTTACCCCTGCTTCCTCTGTGAGCTCACTGTAACCCCTCACAATACAGCACAGTGCCCGGCCCTCTGTCTTCCTCCAAAGAGTGTATCGTCGGTGAGGGTAGGGGCTGTATCTGTGTTCTCCATCACGTCCCAGCCCCTGGCTCCGTGCCTGGCACTTGACAAGGGTAGAATAACTCGTGTGAAGTTATGATCTCTCCAATGCCTAATAGGTCAATATTTATGCATTCCATTTCTTTCTTAACAATTTCTAATTTTCCTTCATT
>NW_006399756.1:27162797-27195264 GCF_000299155.1 Elephantulus edwardii
AAAAAAAAAAAAAAAAGTAAATCTAAGGGAGCTCTGGTGGCCTAGTGGCAAGAAGCTGCACTGCAATCCCAGAAGAGAGCAGTTCGAATCCACCAGATGCTCTGCTGGAGAAGGAGAGACAATCTCCTCCTGTACCAGTCAGATCTGATTTGATGGTACACACACACAAAATAATAATTTTTTTTAAAGTAAATCTAACTGAAATTAACAAATGCGTGAGTGACCCTCCTCTCAGATGTAGGCATATACTTTGGTACAAATGTCCTCACAAATATCATCTGTGATGTGCTATCGAGTCACTTGCGACTCATAGTGACCCTATGTACAAAAGCTCTGAACCCTGCTCTGTCTTGAGCCAGCGTCATTGTCTCTGATGCACCTACCCGTCTAGTCTTCCAAAGCACAGCTGGTCTAACCAGGTCTCCTGGGGGACAAGTGATGCTCCGTTTGCTGACCTCTAGGTTGAGGTCATTGTATGAGATTCATTGAGGTGTGCTCATGCAGATGCACTTTTCTGCGAGCAGGTTACATGTCAATAAAAAGTTGAAAAGAAAAGCATCCTGGTCCTCCAGTTCAGTTGTTGTTAGGTGTCGTTGGCTCTAATACGGCTCATAGCCATTCGATGAACAGTTGATCTGAGCGCTGTTCTATCTTGTACCAGCCTCGCAATCTCTGGTACATTCAAGTTCAGTAAGACTTGTCAAAACTCTTTCATTCCATTCGGTTCTGCAAAAATGGATAAACTGTACAATGTGCTAATTCTCCCTAGCAGATGTCCCCATCAATTCCCACTGTACCCTCTGAGGACAAGGGAAGGGGGGCCTCTGCCCTTTTTCCTGAAGGAGCTTGGCTTTGCGTGCTGGATTTGGGAAACTCAAACCAGAATTGGAGAGACAGTAATTGCTTCTCCCTCCTATGTGTACTTCTGTTAGCCTGTTGTGGTTAAAGGAAAGTTGAAGTTTCGATCTATGGTGTAAGCCCTGTGGATTTTTTAAAATTATTTTTTTTGTCGTTGTTGCCCGCCTATTAGTGTGTGGAAGAGGGGGCGGGAGTGGAAACGCAGGAGCAGGGAGGCTCACCTGTGAGTCATCCCACAACACCCCAAGGTGGGTGGGTGGGGCGATTAATCAGGCTGCCTCTCCCCTGTGTCATGTTCTCTGCTGTTTGATCGGCAGATGGGGCATGGCTCAGAGAGGTGGAAGGCAGCTCTCGAGGAGATGTTGTTGGGGTGGGGATAGTTCTTAAATTCAGTTCTCAAATTCCCAGAAGAGACAGGCAGGGCGGGGTTATACCCCTCCCCTTCTCTGCCTCCTTGACCTGGAATTGTCAGCTAGAGGTCTCATTTGGGTTGGGCTCTGTGTTACATGCTTTTAACCACTAGTTCTTGACTCCACACAATGAGACTTTGAGATGAGCATTTTGTAGAGTTTGAATAAACTGAGATTCAGAGAGGTGTTGTCTCATCCCCAGCCACACAGTAGTAAACGGCAGAACCAGAGTCAGCACTCTTCTGATTACAAGCAATAGATTTATCTCAATCTGGCTTGGTGGTGGGCCTACCAGTCGCTCTCAGGGAGACAAATGAAGCATTCGGCTTCTATAAAGATGTTCAGTGTTGGAAACTCTGTGGAGACATTCTACGACAGGGTCAATATGAATCAGAAATCAACTCCTTGGCAGTAGGTTTGGTTTTGTGTGTTTTGTTTCTTACAAAACTGTAAACTTCAGGGCTTTCAGGAGTGGCTGGGTCTGGGTAAGCAAACCTACTGAGTGGGAATCTCTCCAGCTTCCAGCTTTGCTTTCTTCTCTGTTGTCTTCCTTATCAGACAGGGTTCCCTCAGATACTGAGGGTAATACACAAAGATGCCTCCTGATCACTTGGGATGTATGGTTGACCAGTTAGCAGCTGCCCTAGAAAAGAGGTCACATCCCTCTTCCCGATATTCTGTCAAAATCCCAGCCTGATTTCTCACTGCGCCAACTTGGGTCACCTGCCCATGGCTGGAATATACAGTCAGTTGCTCTTGGGGTTGAGGGTTGGGATCAGCCTCACTGAAATTGCACGGACTACATAACTACAACATAACTGAAGAAGGGGAATGCTCCTTATCGCCCCCCCACCCCCAATATCATGAACGATCATAAAAATAAAGGCTGCCATATGCCAAACTCCTCGCAAGAGGCAGCAGCATCCTGGTGTGGAGCTAAAAGAGATTCGTGGGAGTCCACTCTCAGGCTGTGGGAGCCAGGACCCCCGCGGCTGCTAACGTCCCCCACAAAAGCCTTCTCTCATAGCTGCAGGTGCCTCCTTCCCACGTGGCCCGTGTTTCTGCAGGTCAAAGCAGAGGCCTAGCAAGACCAGGAGTTGCAGGTGAACAGCAGGATTAGGTGTCAGGTGTCACCTGAGCCAGGCTCCGGCCTGTAGGTAGCAAGATGTCATTTCAGCTGCAGAAAAGGCTAAAAGCAGCCTGGTGAGTGAGCAGGTGACCTGTGGTCCCCCAGAGGGCAGCAGGTCAGAGGTAGCATCTTATCGAGGGCAGAACTCAAAAGACAAGAAGCCGTATAGACCAGAACATTTGGGCCAGCTTAACCCATGTGAAGGCCACACCAACAGGAAATGAAGCTGGACTTGAAGGCACAGCCCAGGTTGCACGAAGACTGGGAAGCCAGCAAGTACTTTGGCTTGGCATTTCTCTCCCCCTGCCCACGAGAACTGCCTGCCAACAAGGCCTCTGCTCTGAGCCGTCTCCCAGAGCCAGACCCTGTTCCCACAGAGTGGATGCTGGTTCATACTCAGGTGTGAAAGACTGATAAGGCTTTCTGTGCTATTCTGCAGGGATAGTTGTTAGAACTAACCCAGAACCTTAAAGCAAAGAAATGAAATCCTGATTCTGTGTTCTCAGGTATCAGAGAAGCAGGTCGTGAGGTTATTTGGTTCATTTTTAGAGAGTAGCCCTCTTAGGACCCAGTGCAGCGAACTCCACATGTGGCGGCTTGCTTTAAGCCCTGCTTTTTGTTTGTTTTTCATGGTGAAGGAGGGACTCTCACAAGCAGGATTTGAACCCAGGGCTCCCACCCCTCAGGCATCTGCTTGTTCTGCTTCCCAGCCCAGCTTAGAGTGCGGGAAGAGAGACCTCTGTGGACAGGCGTTTGATCAATCTACATTTCTTCTCCCCTTCCAGGAACGAGTTAACTGAGTCTGGAGGTCTGTTTCATGCCCCACGTGTAATCTTCCTTATTATGCTTATCATATTTCTGGGGCAGCATCTGTGGGGCTTTGAAGCCTCTGGCAGAAGCCGAACCTCTCTGTAAACTGGCTGAATTACATTTACAAGAGGCCTTTTAATGTCCTGTGGTCTCAGCTTCCTTAATGGGGATTTTCCTTCTCCTTTTTCTCTCTCTCTTTTTAATACGGTCACCGGTTTGGCTCTGGGAGTGCGGTTTGGACTCCTAACAGAGAAGTCGAGACCAGAGAATCCCTTCCAGATCTTCCACCCATGGCCGATTGCGCTAAAGCCCCAAGAAAGAAAAGAAAAAAAAAAACCACGGCAGCCGGCAGGATTTCAGGGGGAAGGGGAAGTCCCTGCTGAGATTCTAGAAGATCAGGCGAAAAGTGGCTTGTGCAGGAGTTCTCCTCCAGCTGCACGTGAGCGCAGGCGCCGAGAGACCCCAAATCCAGGGCACAGCTACCTCCTTATAGAGACTGGGCTCAGGGGACAACAAGGGCTTCCATGATGAAGGTCTGCTGTGGGTGAGGGGGGTCACACGAACCCTCCTCATCTAGCCCCGCTTTATCCACCTCCACCCCTCCTTCCCTGAACCTTCTGACCTTTGTTGTTGTTAGGTGTCATTGAGTCGAGAAAGACCCATCGCGCCCCTATGAACAACAGATCTGAACCCTGTCCTGTGCCGGCCTGACACTTCCTGCCCATTGCGGCAGACACCATGTCAGTCCACCTGGTCAAAGTTCTTCCTCTCCTTCGCAGACCCTCCTTCCCAAACTCCCTCTCCAAGGAAAAGCCTCTTCTAACAACATGCCTGAAGTATGTGAGGCAAAGCCACATTGTTTGCCTAAAAAGAGCACTCTGACAGCACTTTCTCCAAGACATATTTGTTTGTTCTTTTGGCCGTCCATAGGATGTTCAGTGCTCTTATCTAGCACCACAGCTCAAAGGCATCAATTGTTCTGTCATTGTTATTCATTATCCAGCTCTCAGATATATAGCAAGTGATCAGAAAGACCATGGCCTGAATCAGACACATCTTAGTCCTCAAACTGACATCGTTACTCCTCAGTAATTTGGAGAGGTCCCTTAGTGCACCCTTTCCTAGTGCAATACATCTCCTGATTTTCTGACTGCTGCTGGTACCAAGGTTTTAATGGTGTGTATGTGTGTGTGTGCATGTGCATACACACACATGCACAGGAATCCCTTGGTGGTGCAAACCATGGACACAACCAGCTGCTAACCTAAATGTTGGAAGCTTAAGTCTGCCCAGAGGCAGCTCAGGAGAAAGGTCTGAAGATCTGGTTATTTTCATCTGGCAGGACGAGAAAGGACAGGTGGTCGCTGTTCCGTGCAGGTCTGTGGGCCCTGGCTCCTTCTCTTGTCCCCTGTGTGCCTTCCTCTGTTTCTCGGTGAATCCTTCAGAGTCAGAGTTCCTGGGTGCCTTAGTCGACTAGTGCTACTCCGGCAGAACTGTCTTAAGTGGGTAGTTTACAAAATAGACATTTCTTTTCTTGCTGTTTCGGAGGCTAGAGGTCTGGATTCGTTGAGAGTTGGCTCTAGAGGAAGGCTTCCTACAAACTTGAGGTGTAGAGTTCTAATCCCTAGCTTGCTTACGGAGCTTTGGTTGCCTAGTGGCAAGATGCTGTGCTGCAATTCTAAAGATAATGTTGTTCGAGTCTACTGAGTCTCCTCCCATGGGGTACACAACAGCAGCAACATACGTCAGAAGAGACTCTGCCTCAAAATATACCCTGTCCTGTGGAGCTCTGGGCACCTAGTTGTAAAGAGTTGCGCCGCCAACCCCAATGCACATGGTTCTAATCTGGCAGCTGCTCTACAGGAGAAACGTGGGCAGTCTCCTCCCATGAGATTTACAGCCTCTGAAAGCCCGCTAGAGGGTCAGCTATGAGTCGGCTCAAGGGCACAAAACAACACACTGTACTAATCCCACATCATTACTTACATGACCGAGACAATCCATCTGTAGCCTCAGGCTCAGAAGTTAGACTTTACAACGTGTACGGGGTGGGGGCAGGCAGGGACCGCAGTTCAAGACACTGGATCTGGTCAGCCTCCAACTCCTCTGACAGATCACTGACTCAGAACGCCAGAATTGCGGCTCCGTGCTGCCCATCCTTTTGTCAGTCCTGAGAGCAGGTCTCTTCACACCATGTGTTTATTTTTACATGACGTCCCTGTGGCCACTCATACATGCTCCTGCAGTGTGCCTACAATAAAGCGACAGGCAACCAAAAAAGGGTAGAGGCGCAGAGGCAGGGAATACCAAATCCGTGACATCTTCCCCCAAGTTGAAGCAGCCGTCTCCAGCGTCTTGATAAATCACATTTTATCTCCTTTCAAGAAGAACACACAGCAGAGCTCATTTATCTCCACGACGCTGTTCAGTCTGCACAGTGTTGCCTCTCTGACGTGGGGCTGGCCCCTCTTCCTGACTTCAGGGTGAAAGGAAGGGAGACTGGTGGAGGACGATTCTAGGACTGGTAAGTGAATGAGCGAGGACTTGCTGAGTGTCCTCTGTACAAGGGAAGCATGTGGGCAGAGCAGAGAGCTGGAAGGCAGACCGTGGCCTCAAACTCAGCGTGTATGGAGAGAGGAAAGATACGGATGGGAAGCAAGTCACACACAAAGTGATGCAGCTGATATTCCAGTCTGACTTTAGCAGGGCTGGTGACTGGTACCTGTGGTGACAGAGAAGGCAGGGATGTCTTTAGCACCTGCCACCAGTGGTCTCCTCACCTCCGTCACCTCTACCTGCTGAACTGGCTGCCAGAGGGCTTTTTTCTACCGTGGGAGCACACTCAGAAGTGCCAGAGTTAGTGCTCTTGGAAGCAGCCCTCAGTGAGAGCTCAGACCTTAGAGAGTTAGTAGGGAAATGCCCCAGCATCCTCTCCGCCCGTGGGGATACCTCTGAGGTGTGCTCTGCGTTGTCTCTCAGCATTTCCTAACCGCACTGAGCTCCAGCTGCCTACAGGGATCCATCAACTTGATAGTACTTCCTTCCCTCCCTTACTCTACCATTCCCAGGAGAGTTCTTGGAATCATTACCTAAATAAATGACTTGAATTCCAATCTCTATCTCTGGAGCTACTGAACCAATGGCCTTTCTTAGTACTGAACTTGAACCTGGGTAGAAGAAGCCCATATAGATAAACATGAAGTCCACATGCAACTGAAATGACATTCATCCGGATTTCTGTAGGGCAGATGATGAAAACCCATCTCCAGCTGATTTGAATAATAAAAATAATGTCATTATTTTATGCAAATGCAACATCCTTGGACAGACTTGCATTCAGGAACAGTTGTATCCAGCTGCTCAAACAATGCTAAAGGAAGCTCTCTCTTGCTGTAACTTGGTTCTACTTTTTAGTCTTTTAGGAAACATTTCTTTAGTATCTACCTTGTACCAGCCATAGTTCCTTTCTTTCAGCTGATTTCTTTCTTAGGGATTAATAGAGATGACCAGAAATTCCTGAAGAAACCCTGATCTAGGGGTAAGGGGGGATATGTGCTTGGCTGTTAACCAAAAGGTCAGCAGTTCAAACCCACCAGCCCCTCCACAGGAGAAAGATGTGTCAGTCAGGTTTCATAGTATTACAGCCTTGGAAGCCCTTTGGGCAGTGTAGAATGCCCTACAGCGTCGCTATAAATTGGAATCAGTTCCACAGCAACAGGTTTAGAAGCCCCAAGCTTGCCAGCCTACCAGTCTAGCAAGCACGAGAGAAATAGGGCACCAGCCTCTGCCTCAGGGCTGACTCTCCTTGGCCCATTTTGAGTCCCCTGTCCATCTCTGAGCCAGTCACTGTGCCTCTTATCCTTGTTGCTGCGAGTAGGATGGGGGTTGGGGGTCAGACTGCGGTGGGCCCCTGTCAGACCACAAGGGCTGCGAATGGAAGAGTGGGCTCTCCAGAGGGAAATCTATTAGCCAAGGACAGTGGGTGTCTCTTACAGCTATGGAGCCATGCTCCGGGGACCCAAGATGCATCCGACAGGCTCCGGTGGAAGGCGTCACAGATGGCTGTGACACCCCACAGAGCTTGGTAGAAATGTGGGTGTCCTGCAAGGGGGCAGGGTCACTCCAAGGTCAGTCAGTCAAGGAAGGTCTTCTGGAAGGGGACATTGGCCCTGGACGTTGGCAGCCACTGGCTTCAGAGATGTGAGCCATATCAGACGGAGGGGTTCAGAGTCTACATTTACCAGATAGGGAAGGACCATGCGTTGAGCTGTTTGTTGATTGAGTTTGGCCAGCTTAGAAATCTGCTGGTAAGGTTTAAGGCACGGGCACTTCCTGCCAGCCTAGGCCCTACCTCTCGGGGGTTTGGCAGCCCAGCAGGGCAGTGCCAGCACAAGTGGAGGCTATGGGCATGAGAGGCCAGGGAACAGCCAGGCTGGGCAGCCACACTTCCCTTCATGTTGACTTGTGTCTGCTCTAGAAATAACCACCCACCTGAACTAAGAATAGGAATTCCTGCATGACTGGTAGAAATGCATGCCAGTTTCTCAAGGAGGGTTGGGTCAGAAAACAAAGCACAGCATGTGGGCTGGGCCGTGCTTCGTGCTTATTTGTGAGGTCACTTGAGAGCCGCACCCACACTGGTGCATTGATCCTGCATCAGACAGACCATGTAGCTTGTCCAAGTTGTTCATGGACACCCAAGATGGCAGCTTCCGGGACGCCTCGTCTGCTGGAGAAATCCCGGGCACTCAGCCTCGAGCGCCTCCTATCCCCTGGCAAAGGTGACCACTCCTTTCTTGCCTCTTTGACATTGGGCAGAGAAAAGGGGAAACTGAGGCAAAGGTGAATGAGAGTGGACAGTTTTGCCCAAAACCACTCCACTGATGAACATTTCTCTTCCAGGCAAGATCCTCTTCCGGAGAAGCCACATCCGGGACATAGCCGTGAAGAGGCTGAAGCCCATCGATGAGTACTGCCGGGTAAGGGAACCTCTGTTCCTTCCTTCCTGTCTGTCTGTCTGGGAGTCTACCCATTGGTGAAGGAGGCTGCCTGTTTAATAGATGCATCCTGAGGCCTGCATTTCCTGGCTAAGAGTTGGGAGTGTGGGAGTGGGTATACCTCAAGGAAGGGCCACCCCATTCCTAGGGCAGCCCTTAGGCCATGAGGACCTCGAATTCGTAGTTCAGACTATCCCCCTTTTAGGACATGGCCATTTGAAAATGACTGTCCTAGCTTCCTGACGTTATGCAACACACAGAAGTGCTCCCTGAATTCTTTTGGTGACATTGTTGGTATCGGCTCTGACCTAATCCTTATGAATCCTTAGAGGTACAAATGTTCCCATATACATCTTTGTACATGCAAGTGCTCATGTGCACTGTCTCACACACAGACACACACACACACACACACACACGTATATTCAAACATTGAAGAGCAGACAGGAGAATTACAACTATGTCCTGAGCCAAAGTCAGTTTGTTTTTCTGCTCTGACCACAGCTGAGGACCCCTGTAGTGAGAATGTGGAGTTGTCTGTGTTCAGTGTCCTTGTCACGTGGCCTCCGGATAGGATGACTGCCAGGGTTCCAGTCTCAGCCTGGCTCCATAAACTTGGGCAAATCACTTGACCTTTCTGGGTCTCAGTCTCCACAGTCAGGAGAAGTACAGCACCCCCACAGAAGTACAGCAGTGTTAGGGGAAGAAAGGAATGGATCACATAAAGGCAAAGGAGCCCTGGTCACATAGTGCGTAATGTATCAGGCTGCTAACCTAAAGGTTCAAATCCACCAGCTGCTTGTGGTTGATGGTTAAGTACCATGAAGTTGAAACGGACCCATAGCTGGACCTCCACTAGGTTTTCAGAGGCAGTAAGTTAGATGGGAAGAGACTGCCCATCTTTCTCTGGCAGAGCACCTGGTGGATTCAAACCTTTGAACTGGCAGCACAATTCCTTACCAATAAGCCACAAGAGCTTACTACCAGCTGCTTAGAGACAGAAAAGTTTGCATTCTCTTTCTTTAAAGTTTTACAGCCTCAGAAGTCCAGTGGAGGCCGCTGTGAGTCAGAACCCACTCAGTGATGGTGGGTTTGGTGTTTTGTTTATATAAATAAATGTAACAGCCCAAGGCCTGGCACAGAGGAAACATTTAGTAAATGCTAGTGTTGTGTCACTGTTACTGGTGAGTGCAAATAAATGTTAACTACAGGGCAGCAGTGACTTTAATGGAGATGGCATTTCTTAAAGGAGCCAACTGTGGAACCTGGCTCAAGCCTCTTGAAGAGAGGCAGGGAGAGTGTAATGTTTTGGCACCAGTGGTAGGATTAGTTTGTGATGAGCTGAGGTCCAGTCTTAGTGCCTCTTTTACTAATATGTGACCACGGACAAGCTGCTTTATCTCTCCGAGCTGTTTTCTCATCTGTAAATTGGACATATAAAGAGCTGTTTCATGAGGTTTTGGATTGAGTTGTTGGTAGGTACGATTGAGTTGAGGACTACCCGTAGCGACACTATGAACAGCAGATCTGAACCTTGCCCTATCGTGTGCCATCCTCACTGTTTCTGACAAACTTAAACCCATTGCCGCAGTCATTGCGTCAATCTGTCTGGTTGAAGATCTTCCTATTGTGTGCCAACCCTCTACCTTTCCAAGCATGATGTTCCTTTCCAAGGAATAGCCTCTCTTAGCAACATGCCCAGAGTATGTGAGATGAAGCTTTATCATCTTTGCCTCCAAGGAGCACTCTGGTCACACCTTCTCCAAGATCTGTTTGTTTTCTTAACAATCCATAGGATATTCAGAGCTCTTTTCCAGCACCACAACTCAAAGGCACCAATTCTTCTTCTGTCATCCTTATTCCTTTTCTAGCTCTCAGCACCATAGCAAGTGTGGCCTGAATCAGACACACCTTAGTTCTCTAACTGACGTGATTGCGCCTCAGTAATTTGGAGAGGTCCCTGACTGCAGACTTTCCCTGTGTAATACATCTGATCTTCTTTTTTTTTTTTTTTTTAATTTTATGTGCGTGTACCGTCAAATCAGATCTGACTGGTACAGGAGGATATTGCGCCTCCTTCTCCGGCAGAGCGTCTGGTGGATTCGAACCGTGTTCCTCTGGGATTGCACTGCAGCTTCTTACCACTAGGCCACCAGAGCTCCCCTTACATCTGATCTTCTAACTGCTGATGCCAAGGGTGTTGATTGTGGATCCAAGTAAAATGAAGTCATTGGCTGTTTCAATCTTTTCTCCATCTGACATGATGTTGCCAATAGGTCCAATCAGTGGTCAGGATTTTTGTTTTCTTGGTGGTGGGATGCAATCCTTGCAGAAGGCTGTAGTGTTTGATCTTCTACAGCAAGCATTTCAAGTCCTCCTCACTTCGAGCAACCAAAGTTTATTTGTAAAGTGATTGTGTAGGATATTATATATCATCGTGTTTCTGAAATGCTCTATTTTGCACAGAATTATTACCCAGGAGGGTTCTTATTGCTCTCATACTTTGTAAATCTGAATCATGCTTGCCAAGAGGAATATTCAAATAAGAGCCAAATTAGTAAATGTGTTATCGCTTATGGGAAGGTAAACTATATGCCATCAAGTCTGTTCCAACTCATAGTTCCTTCATATGTGTCATAGTAAAATTGTGCTCCATGGAGTTTTCAGTAGTAAATTGCCAGGCCTTATTTCCAAAGACTCTGTGAATGGATTTGAACCTTCAGTCTTTTGATTAGTGTCCAAGCGCATTAACCATTTGTACCATCTGGGCGTAGGGACCCATAGGAAGATGCCAACTCAGCTCATTGCCTTGGAGTCAGATCTGACTCACAGCTGGCCCTCCAGCAGATTTTCAGAGACTGTAAATCACAAGGGAGGAGATTGCACATTTTTCTCCTGTGGTGCAGCTGGTAGATTCACCCTGCCTTTGGGTGGGCAGTGCAATCCCGTATTCTCGATATTGAACTGGAGTGAATCATACACGGTCGGGTTTTCTGCTTTTTCCTAAAGGATGCCTCAGTAATAGATCCTCTTAAAGCTAGAAATTCCTATCCAGATCAATATTCATTTTCTTCTTTAGAGGATATCACTGTTTTCAACTGAACTGATGACCTATCATTTGTCTTTATGCATTTCCTGAGAAATTAAATAAATGGGCTCAGCTAATGGAGAAGGGGTCAAATGATGGGAGGAAGCCTTTCCCAGCTGGGATTTATGGCTGGAGTCAGCCGGGGCCTCCCTGCTGGTGGGGCCGAGGCATGTCTCCTGCATCCTCTGGGGGAGAAAACCAGTAGCATCTTATCTTCTCCTGGGTTCAGGCTTTGGACAGGACTCCTAAATTGGATCATATACAGAGGAGGTCTGGGGCCCCTGTGTTGCTGCTGGTGAGGAGGGATCAATTTGAGTGGGATCTTCAAGACAGAGGCCTCCTAACCCAATTAACTCAGACTGGAACTGCTCACAGCCAGGCCACAGGAGCCCCTCTGGGGTTGGCCACAGTGACAGCCATCTCACAGGTGGTAATTTACTTGGAGATGGCAGAGGGAAGAAAAAGGGTGAGCGATGTGACCTTTAATTCTGCTGAACTAGACCTCAGTGATTTCTGGTCTAATTGTTTGAGAACCCAGCTGGCCTTGGAATAGCCATGAGGGCTGAGCCACAGCCAACCAGCATTGCATCTCTCACTTGGTCACCAAATAGTTCAATATGTGGCCAGTCAGCATGCAATGTTTCACTCACCAACTGACGCCCAACTGCGAACCTCACACCCAGTAACATGTGCCATCCGCTCTGTGTCACTGTAACCTGCATACTGCAGCCTTGTGAGAGCCTGTGTCAGGGTACCTGCCCTGTCTAGACCCACCTGTGATCTCTCACTGCTGAGAGCCTCTTCCTCTGGACTTCTGACTTTGCTTGGTTTACCAGCATCTCCTTCCTTGGACTGCACAGACATGTGCACCCAGAGGCTAATATCTGGTGGGTTTCAAACACACCTACAGTTTTGACGCAGGCGTTATGCACAGAACAGCCAGTTCCTCCAAGAGGATTCAGATGTGGAGGGTCTGGCTAGGCAGTGTGCCTCCCCAAACTTCAGGCTGTCAGCCTCCCCAGCTAGCCAGTCCCCTTGCCTAATGGTGGTCTTTCAGCTTGAAACTCATGGTCTTTTTGAACATATATGGAGCAGACTGCATGAGTATCTGGGACAATTTAATGAACACCAGGCCAGGTCATTGTTTTATGTGGGACTTGAAGGCCAGGAGTCTATTATAAAGGGTTGCAAAGGCATTTCTTTAAGTCCATAAATGAACTTGATGGACAGCACGGTCATGCGGTTCTAATTCATGCTTCTGCATCCAGCTAAAGCCCTTTTGTCTTCCTAACAGTCACGTGCTCAAGTTAACAAATTCTAAGTGCCTCCATTCACCCTGTTCTTGTGTGTGATATACATGTTGGTGATGTTTGCCTAGGAGATAAAATAAAAACCCCTGGAGGGTGAGAGAACGTGTTTGCCAGACTAATGGCCTTCATGAGGCCCCACTCCTGGTGGGCGTGGCTCGATTTTGGGGTTGGGGGTGTGGCTGGATCTTTTTCCTTTGCTGCCCGAATAGCTGAGCTTGTTTCTATCATTCCGCTCTCCACGTGCTCTCAGGGATCACTGGGAGGGATGAAGGATGGGCGTCGGTGGTCAGAGACCAGTGAGGACATCTGCACTCGAGAGCGCTGAAGTAATTGCTGATGTCAGATGGATCCTGACTGAAAGCAAAGATTACCAGAAGAAGGTCTAGTTGGCCTTTATTGACTATGCGAAGGCAATTGACTGTGTGGATCATAACAAATTAGGGCGAATATTGAGCAGAATGGGATCCCCTGACTCCTCCTCCCAGATCCATTCATTTTTTTATCCCCACTTCCCAGATTAGAAGACGGAGGTCATTAGGTGGTTGTGGTGCTAGGGCTCAGATGTTTCTTTCACTGCGGGATTTCCCCACCATGACCCAGGATTTCTGTGCACCCAGTAAAGAGAAAGGCTCATGTTGCAACCGAAACTCTCATTTAAGAAGCACCAGGGCTTCCTAGCCATGCACTCCTGACATGGGATGGGTGACCTTGGGAGTCCTCATTCTGAGCCTGGACCAGCAGTGCTTCTGATGGGGGAGACTGAGGCACAGAGCCAAAGCTGACCCACCTATGCCCCTAGTGCCTGGCCCTCAGGAGATCACAGTCAGCAGAATACCTCCATTCCTTTGGTCTGGACTCTCATTGCCGTCAAGTTGGAACCGACTCATAGCTGACCCTCCAGCAGGTTTCCAGAGGCTGTAAATTGCACAGGGAGAGATTGCCCATCTTTCTCCCTGGGAGCAGCTGGTGGACTCAAACTATGCACCTTTGGGTTAGCAGTGCAACTCACTACCACTAAGCCACCGGAGCTCCTAGAGAGAACCAGGGTAAGAAGTATAGTAAAGGTTCTGTGAGTAGCCCATTGCCCACAGGAATGTTGGAATATCTCAGTATGAAGGCCCTCTGTAAGGGGCACCTGAAGCCCCCACTTCTCCCCACAGCCCTGTAGCCAGGCCCTCTTTAGCCTGCATCCCTTGCCCTGTGCTTGTCCTTTTCCTGGGGACTCATTAGCTCCCACAGTACTCCCTGCTAGAAGCTGCTTCAGTCCTCAGACGACTCATCACCCTGTTCACCTGCCCCCCTGAGAACTTGACACCACCCCCTGCTCTGCATGCCTACCTTCTGCCCACCCACCCACGGTCATCACATCTATTCTAACTCATAGAGACCCTGTTAGACCCCCCTGCTCTGCATGCTTACCTTCTGTCATCATGTCTATTCTAACTCATAGAGTTCTTCTTGGACCCCCAAGGCCTGAGAGCTCAGTGAGGGTCCTCTCTTTTCCAGTCTTCATAGCCAGCAGGACGTCTCAAGGGTGTCCAGCCCATGTTTGATGACAAGCTGAAAAGGTGCAAGCAGATAAAACCTCCCCTAGGGGGGTTCATCCCTCAGACCCCACAGACCAGAAGCTTTGTGAAATGGCTTAAACTGAGGCAGCAAATGAGAGATTATTTACATTTCAAAAAAATCCTCTGTTAGATGCTTTCAAAAGAGAACCTCCTGTTTAAAAGACCCTGATTTATGGAAGCTCTGTGAGTTGCCAGCTTTCTAGATGGTGAAATAAGGAGAATGGGTGGGGCAGGTCATCGGCAATCCCCGGGGGGCTTGGGGTGCAGTCTTAGGTCTGTCTGAGCAGACACAGTCACACTGCCCCTCCATCTCCCCAGAGCAGCTGGGCCTTTTACTTAAAAGATTTCCATTGACAAGGAATGAAAATGACCTAATTAGAAAGAGAAAAATGTTTGATCCCATATAAAGTGCTGGACACACATGGTTCTTTTGCCAGATACTGAACTAGCATAGAGATACAGATGTGGCCTGGGATAGTGGGCTCATTGAAGGGGAATTTGTTTCAGAGCAGAGGATCTGACCACCTAAATCCCCACCACACCCCAACTCTGGCATTTTGCAAAGACCAGCCTGTGCCACACGAATCTGGGTGGAGATCAGAGACCCACAACGCTGCCACCCCCCACCTTGTCTAATTCTGTGCTATCTGGGGTGATTAATCTTGGGTATAAAGGGTGGCCCGGATCACAGTCCCCAGAATATGGTCTTGAGGGTAGTTTAGGACCAGCAGAACTAGTTGATGGTGGACTTGGATGTTTCTTCCGTGCCTCTCTACCATATACCCACCCCTCTTGGTCCCAGGTGCCCAATGCCTCAGCCCCTGCAGACAGGGTTGGAAGGGGAGCTTAGCCAACATGGGCACACTTTCAGCAACCTCATTGGAAGGGACCCCTGTGTAGATGCTGAGGGCGGTGACGTTCTGCATGTTCCAGCCCTTGTTCAACATGAGGAGGTTGCATCAGGAAAGGCTCAATGGGGCAGGGAGAAAAGTGCAACAATGAATGAATGGAAATCCAAAGTCTCTGTAAATTTTCATTAAAATTAATAAAAAAATGATTTAAAAAAAAAGGCTCATTGGGATGGAAAAGCCAGTGATGTCTGGAGCCATACTTGGTGCAGCTGGGGAAAATTCTGGAATGCATCTAACCTGAATTTGCCCCAATATAGGTTCCATGGAACAGAGTCAGAGTGGTGGTGCAGTGGTTTGCCCCGCTGTTAATGGGTGGTTCAAACTCACCAGCTGCTCCAGGAGAAAGATGTGATAGTTTGTTCCCATAACAGTTTACAGCCCCAGGACACCCTGTGGGGTAGTTCTACTCCGTCCTGTAGGGATGGGATGCTGTGAGAAGTCACTTGACTAGACCTGTAGTCTAGCATGTGTGTGAGTGACTCTAGAGACCATAGAGGAGACCGGAAAAAAAGCATTGGCTCTGGATTCAGAGAGTCTGACTCCAAACTTTCCTACTTGTTTTGAAGAGTTACTTAACCTAGATTTTAGGGAATCACTTAACCTCTCTGCATTATTTTGTTCCTCTGTAAAATTGGGATTCTGGTTGTACCCTTTTCTTGGCCGATGTGATGATTAAATGAATCAGTTTCCTAAGATGTCATCACATGAGTAAATACTGGCCCATACAAAGGGCCTACAGGTTTCCTTGCTGCAGGACTTCTCAGAGCCTTTGCTGTGCTAATAAACATGGCAATCTCTCAGACCAGGATTGGGGGGGTGGGGGCATCTATCAGGCATCATTTCAGATGTGCCCACAGAATTCCTCTTACTTCCTGGAGCAGATATTCTCTGAGATGTACTTTGGAATTCCAGAGCTTTCTGTTTTGCCCTAGAAGAAATGACATCTAGAGAAGTGAAGTGACCAGACCAAAGTCACACAGCAAATGTCCACTGACAGAACTGGAGGGGAACTCAGTTCCCCTGACTCCTGTCCCAGTGTTCCTTCTTGTATGCATCAGGGCCTTTTAACTAAAGAGCAATGACAACAGTAATATAGTAACTGACATTTACAAAGTGTGTGCTCCGAGCCAGGCGCTGTATTAGTCTCTCTACATGATAAATGATCTTATTTATTATCCAAACCGGTAGGCACTGTATCAGGCTTCACTATACTGGACCCAGAGTGGGGAGGTAATTTGCTCAGCATTACACAGCCAGTGAGCAGCCAATCCAGGGCTTAAACCTACATCTGCCTGTCCAGCCTCAAACCCTAGCTCAGTTACAGCACGCATCATGAATGTCTACCGGTGGAAACTGAGACCTGGGCTAGGGAGCTGTGCCCCAGGAAGAGCTAGTGCCTCTGACCCTCACCCAGCCCCTCGTCTACCTGCTGGATTTCAGAGTTCCCAGCCCAGGCCCTTGCCGCACGCTCGGTCCCTGGCACTGGCTGACCGCTCAGCACCAGCTCTCCTGCCAGACGCGTCTTGGCCGGCCCTGAGTTTGGCAGCTGCTCTGATGGAAGCTGTTCAGCGCTGAGAGCCTTTTGTCAGCCTGAAATCAGAACGCGCCCTCAACGCGGCTCCCCCTCACTGCTCCCTGTTAAATAAAGATGCCGCGGTTGTTCGACCAAAAGGCCTCTTTGTCTGAGGCCCTCCCGGCCCACGCGTCCTCTGCCCCCGGAATGCCCGTCTCTGTCGGCATGAAGAGCCCCTCTGTTCCCAGCTGGCTGCGTGGTGAGCGGTGGCCTGGCCCAGGGTCTGCGCCTAGGATGTGTGCAGTGCACTGAGCTGGGAGGCGATCGCTCTTTCAGCCTTCTCCTGCCCTCCTCTCCCCTTGCCCCTGGCAGAGACTCTGGACACCACCCACTGGGAGCCCTGGCAGTGGGCTTCTGCTGCTTCCTCGAATATACTGACTTCCTTCAATGCCCTCTTTTAAAATAAGCCCTAGAGCCCCTTCTCCTGACTGTACACATGCCTGACTTCTCCTCCTCTTCCTTCCTCCCTCCTTCTCCTTCCTCAGTTTCCCCTTTTCCTCCTTCTAAGGATAAAATAGACCACATATGTGCGATGAAGACCTCAGCATGTTGCAGGAGGCAAGCTCCCCTCACCCCTATCTTCTAAGCAGGGGCATGGGCTCTGTCACTTACCTCAGTCATGGTTTCCACCCAATGATCTCAGTATCCTTATTGTCCAAGGAGGCTATGGTCATTACCTCCAGGGGGAAAGGAGATGACCCGTCATTAGAATGTATTCTTAGAAGGGGACAGACCATTCCATGCTCATCCCTTTTAACACCAGGGCACAGTATCTTGGGCTGTTTGTTAATTGAAGGATGAGTGAAGTGTCTAGATGGAGCCTGATACATGATGGTGGTGGTGGTGTATAGTGTCAAGACAGAATTGACCCATAGCTGACCTTCTGGCAGGTTTCCAGAGGCAGTTAATTGCACGGGAAGAGATTGCCCATCTTTCCCCCATGGATCATCTGGTGGGTTTGAAACACTTGTCTTTGGAATTGCAGCACAGCTTTGTACCACTAGGCCACCAGATGGGAATTTCCCTTATTTTCTATTTCTGGGTTATTTGTGGAAATGTAGCATGCTAGAGACTCTTGAAAAGCCATGAACTTGAAAAGGAAAGGCTGGGAGCGACATAGTGCCACCTTAGTGGTCTATCCTGGTCTTGTCTCATCTCGTGCCATCTTCCTTTGCATGGGTTTGACGTCATGAAGAGCCTTCATGATGGGATGCTTAGTACGCAGTGTGCCATGATTGAGCTGTTGTCTGGGCAACACACAGACAAATGAAGACTATCCCTTCCCTCTTATTCAACGTTATAATTATACTCATGGAATCCTTGACCATATTAGCCTCTCCCCCTCTGCCATTATTATGCCTTGCTATTAGACAGAGTCACTGTACCAGAAGGAATTGGCTGACACAGAAGAATTTCATGCAATAACCTATGAGCAAGAGCCTGTGGTGATGAAGGAGGAAGTTCAAACTGCTCTGAAAGATTTGGCAAAAAACAAGGCTCCAGGAGTTGACGGCATACCAATTGACATATTTCAACAGACACTGTCGTGGATGTGCTCACTAAGTTGTGCCAAGAACTCTGGAGGATAGCCAGCTGGCCAACTGACTGGAAGAGATCAATATTTGTTCCCATTCCAAAGAAAGGTGACCCAACAAAGGGCGGAAATTATCAAACAATATCATTAATATCACATGCAAGCAATATTCTGCTGAAAATTACCCAAAAACAACTGGAGCAACACGTCAACAGAGAACTGCTAGATGTGCAGGCTGGATTTAGAAGAGGCCATGCTACTGGGGATATTATAACTAATGTTAGATGGATCTTGGCAGAAAGCAGTAACAGAGGAATATCTATCTGTGCTTCATTGAGTATGCAAAGGCTTTTGACTGTGTGGATCACAACAAGCTGTGGCTGACTCTGAGAAGAATGGGAATCCCAGAACATTTGACTGTGCTTATGCTAAACCTACACTTGGACCAAGAGGCAGTCGTTAGAACAGAGCCAGGAGACAATGCATGGTTCATAATTGGAAAGGAGGTCCACCAGGGATGTATTCTGTCTCCATACCTTTTAAATCTGTACACAGAACAGATCATCGAGGGTGCTGGGCTGTACGAGGAGGAATGTGGCATCAAGATTGGTGGAACTTTCGTCTACAACCTGTGTTATGCAGATGACACAACCCTGCTTGCTGAAACTGAGGAGAAACTAAAGCACTTGCTGCAGAAGGTCAAGGACTACAGCCTTCAATACGATTGAAGCTCAACATCAAGGAAACAAAGATTCTCACCACTGGGCCAATTGGCAGCTTCAGTATGGATGGTGAAGAGATTTGGATAGTTAACAGTTTTAGTTTGCCTTACACCCTGTTCTTTTCCTTGTTAGCTATTATCCACTTGTCATTAAATAATCAATTAAGCAACCCGTGGTTTGAGAATCTGAAAATCAGTATTGGGAGGTAAGGCTAATAGAAGACCTTGGATTGTCAGGACTTGTTTGTTGGGCGTAAGAGAACTGTTTCAAGGTGCAAGATGAATGAATGACTAGTTCTGGAGGACCACAAGACCCTTCTAAGGTCCAGTGGTCATAATTTCTTTTGTTGTTCAATTGAATTTTTATTTAGTTGGTTGCCTGTTTATTTGGTTGGCTCGTTGACTGTAGGTTAGTTGGCAGCCTCGTTAATTATTTTTATTACTCAGGCAGTTAGTTGATTGACTGGTTAATGGCACCTGCTTAGTTGGCCATTGTGTGCTGTTTAGTTGACTGGATGGATGTTTCATTAGCTGGTGGGTCGCTTAGCTTGTTGATTAATTGGCTGGTTGCATGAGTGAGTGAGTGGCTTTGCCTTCCACGGCACAGCCTGTAAGCCTCCCCATCACTATCGACCCAACTGACTGCTTTTGGTCCTCCGAGTCCCCGCCTCCAGGTCTAATGCTCTCTCCCTCCCTGTCTGTCCACAGGCACTTGTCCGGCTGCCTCCCCACATTTCACAGTGTGATGAAGTCTTTCAGTTCTTTGAAGCCCGGCCGGAGGATGTCAATCCCCCCAAGGAGTAAGTAGAGCTTATGTCTTTTTTTTTTTTTAATATGCTTGAGATTTGTGAGCCAAAGCTGAGGCCAACCTGGAGAGGCCAGGAAGTGAGGTACAGAGAGAGGGAGAGTTCTTGGGGCCAAGCAGGCAAAGAGCAGATGGACCAAAGGTGGGGACCATTAGTTCCCACAATCCAACTGCCATGTCAAACTTCACTCCTCATTTTCCCTCACCCTACAGCTGACAGGTGATAATATCTGCATATAAGGAGCAGAGTTCCGGCAAATTCTTTGTAGCTCACGGGTATTAAGGAGCAGACAAGGTAGCGGGAACTATGGTGGATACACTGTTCAGATGTCAGGTTAACAGCCGTTGATCTTAATGCCTAATGCTACAGAGTTCCCTACTGAAATGCAGATAGGACCCATGCTGCCCCTACCAAAAGCTCACCTACAGAACAACTCAGACCATTACAACAGAGTCTATCATCATCATGAAAAACAGTAATGGATGTGTGTGGAGTGTTTGCCAAATGCTAAACAGTAGCCTTATTAACATGGGAGGAAAGTGGGGCCCAGTGTGATTAGGGGAAGGAACATGTGGGAGACTTTGAACCAGGGTCTCTGATGCCTAGTGACCCAGTGCTGGGTGATGTTTCCATGTCGGGTCACCTGATCTAACTTGAGAGAGAGAGAGAGAGGAGGGAAGCAAGCAGGTCTTTTTCTCCCTCTGGCCTTGGGAGACTCTGGGCCTGGTAGGTTCAAACACCCTGCTTAGTTGTGCTGACCTCACATACACATCAATAACTTCTATCCTAATGGCTGTTTTCTCTTACTCAGGGGTTCCCTTACCTACCTGCATCATAGAAGTTCTTAATAGAGTGGGGAATGAAGAGTCCACCAAGGAGATAGGAAATGAAGAGAGCAGCCAGGGAAGGGTGCTGCGTGTGGGGAAGGGCTGGGATGAGGACTGAAGATACTCACCGGTCACTTCAGTCATACCTGCTCTCTTAGAATTTCTAAGTACCAGGTTGGGCCAAAGAAAAGCAGATGGTACAGGTACAACAGAAACAAGGTTAAGAATGGGAGAAGTAGGAGAGAGCCTGAAGGCAAGATTGTTACATTACACAGCTCCTAGGGTGCTATTCACACTGCACTCTGTGTAAATGGTGTTGGGAGAAGTTGTAGAGTACACTGCCCGCACCACTGTACTTGGCAGGCCTGTCTAAAGGAGTCCCTTTGTTTTCATCCATATTGTAAGACTAAAAGCTTGTAAGGGCCTGCACACTATTAGGGAGGAACAGTATCACCCAAGTCAGAGGCTCACTTGGCCATGTCCCCTGCCACAGGCTCAGAACAAGTAAAAGTCATGGGTCATCTGAGGCCCAACAGTGACCTGGTTCACAATGCAGACTGTTGTCATGGTGCAGAATGCAGGTTCTTGACTCCAAGTGTCAACAGCTCTCTACTAGCTGTGTAACCTTGGGGCAAACCACTTGTCTAGCTCCTCTAAGTCTCTTTTCTCATCAATAAAAATGCTCTCCTAGTGGCAAGGAGCTGCAACTACAATCTCAGAGGTGCACGGTTCAAATCCACCAGATGCTCTGCCGGGGAAGGAGGGACAATCTCCTCCTGTACCAGTCAGATCTGATTTGACGGTACACTCACAGAAGAATAATAAAATAAAATTTTTTTAAAAATGCTCTCATTGTCGTTGGTTTAGAACATACTCATAGCTGATCCTTCAGCGGGTTTTCAGAGGCTGTGAATGACCAGGGAGGTGATTGCCCATCTTTCTCCTGCAGCGCTGCTGAGGGATCCCCATTGACTATGCCACCAGAACTCCCTCATTGGTAAAAAGGGGATAGTCATTCATTCCAGCCATTACTACTTCAAAAGGAGTCCTGATGACATAATGTGTTGTGGTTCAGGCTGCTAACTGAAGGGTTGGCACGTCAAATCCGCCACCTGACCTTTGGGAGGAAGACCTGGTGTTTTCGCCTGTAAAGATTTGCAAGCCTTGGAAACTTGCTGGAGGGTCACTATGAGTCAGAATCAGCTCGAGGGCTGTGTTTTGATTTTGATATTGCTAGCTTTAGTGATGGTTAAACACGCAGTTACAAGCCAAATAGGTCAGCAGTTTGAACCCATCAGCTGCTCTGCAGACGATTGATGTGGTCTTTTGCTTATTTAAAGATTTACACCCTCAGAGAGGGATCATCCCTAGTGTATGAAATAGTAGGTATATCATCACCAAATCTGCCCACCTGCCTGTGACACTTAAGCCCTGCGCTCCCCTAATCAGATAAAGACGTAGGTTGATTCTAATCCATGAGTCAGCACGTGCACCCGTGACAACAGGTGAACCCTTTTGCTACCTCCAGGAGCCCTTGAGGAATGGCCGTCACTGGGCTTGGGCACCATTGTACACCAGCAAGGCCGTGAGGTAGAGCTGAGGGCAGGCTTGAGGGTCAGGCTCTGACACCTCTGACCTTGAGAACGAAATCCCTTCATGTCCATGTCCTCGTTCCTGAAAATGAGATAATGCCAGATTCACGGGGTGCTCAGGAGGGTTACTCACATGACCTATGGAGAAAGATGGGTTTTCAGGCTCTGGTGGCCTAGTGGCAAGAAGCCGCACTGCAATCCAAAAGGCATATGGTTTGAGGTCACCAGCTGCTCCGTAGGATACATATGAGCAATCTCATGTGTCACTGTAATCCCTCTGAAAACCCACTGGAATTTCAGCTATGGGTCAGTACCAACTCGACGATATATAACAACATTCTATATACTTATATATATTTTAACATAGATCTAACAAAACTTTCCATTTTAGCCATTTTTAAGTATGAGCTTCATTGACTGTCTTGGTTATCTAGGGCTGCTGTAACAAAAATACCATAAACGGGTGACTTTCACAAATGGAAATTTACTTTCTCATAGTTTAGAAGCCTTGTTGTTGTTGTGTACCATCAAGTTGGAACCAACTCACAGCTGACGACCCTCTAGTGAGTTTCAAGGACAATCACATGGGAGGAGACTGCCAGTCTTTCTTTGCAGAACAGCTGGTGGATTTGAACTGCGTTCCTTAGAGTTGGCTGCATAACTCCTTGCCACCAAGCCACAGAAGTGTGTTTCCTCACAGTTTAGGAGGTTGAATTCACGGTCCCAGCTCTAGGGAAAGGCCTGCTCACTCTGTTGGCTCTGGAGGAAGTGCTCGTCTCTGAGCTTCTGCTCCTGGGTGATTTTATGGTTTGTAATCTCTTCATCTCTGCTTGTTTATTTAATCTCTTTTAAATCTCAAGAGAAATTGACCTGTACACTCTACACTAATCCTGTCTCATGAACCTAACAATCCAACTCATTCACAGGTGGGATGTTACCATGGGCAAAGAGGTTAGGATTTACTACACATTTTAAGGGGGACGCACTTGGATCGAGAACAGTGGCGTAAATGACATTTCCATTGTTGTACAGCTATCACCACCATCTAGTCGCAAAACTTTTTCTCATTCTCAGAAGAAACTCCAGACCCATTAAGCAGTACCTCTCACTTCACCCATCTCCAGACGTTAGTAACCATTAGCGGCAAATCCTCAAAAGAGATGAACTGACACAGCGATTCTATCAGTGGACTCCAGGATATCCAAGATGATGAGGGTGGCACATGACAGGCCAGGTCAAGGATCAGGTGTGTTATTCATAGGGTCTCTATGAGTCTTATTCTAGATACTTTGTGAAAAATAGACTCATAAAATATTTCTCCTTTTGTGTTTGGCTTTTTTTCACTTGGCATAATTGTCTCCCAGTTCATCTGTGTTGTAACCTGTATCAGGATTTGTTTCTTCCAGTAACTGAGTAATAGTCTATTCTCTGTGCAAACCACAGATTACTTACCCCTCCGTCTACTGAAGGACACTTGGATGGTTTCAACCATTGTGAATAATACTGCTGTTAACACTGGCATGCGCGTAGCTCTTGGAGTCATTGCGTTCAGTTCTTTGAGATCCACAGCTGGGCGTGAAACTGCTGTGCCGTCCGGTAGTTCCATGATTCATTTTTTTCTAGGAATAGCTACAAATGTCTTAAGGTGATACTGGCCACCTGGGTCAGCTCACAGCTGGTCTGGCAAGAGATGAGTTGAGTCTGAGAACAAATCGCTCTGGCATCTCAACAGGCCTGAGGCTCAGGATGTGGGGGTTCTGAAGGACTTCCCTTGCACGGCCCCAGCCACCTGTTCCCCACCTTCAGGACCTGCCAGAGACACCTGTGTCCCTTACTGAACATGCTCTCCATAAAGAAACCCAGACCCCACGGTGACCCTCACCAGCAAGCCAGCCATTTACCAAGCCTAGCACCTCCCTCCCTCCAGGCTGCCTGCACCTTCCTGGACCACCTTCCACCTCTCCTCCCTCCGTCCTGAACATAAACATGAGATCAAGTAACAGCATATTTTGACTCTGGGGCGAAGCTTGAGCAGCTTATCAAATTATCAAAGCCTGTGGATTTAATTGGAATTTTACAGATAACCCTGGGCTCTTTCAAGTGTGCTGTGCAGAGGCTCGGGAGAATCCAGGGGGCTCGGGCGGAGGAGATGGGGTTCCTTTACATCTTACATGGAAAGGCAAGGTCTGAGGCAGCCCAGCCTGAGGGGGGGAGGCAGGCAGCCGGCCCAGACCCCTCGGCTTTGATCCCAGACCTGTGCTTCTGTGGAGAGAGGGCTGACCTCTGGACCACTGTGGCTGTTCTTCAGGGCCCAGCAGGAAGTACATGCTCTCTGCAGACCCTCTGATGGGCTTGGTCAGGGCAGCCATGATCGTTTCATGCAGTCCCTGATGAAAGCCACTGACAGCTTCTGTCCTCTTTCCTCTAACTACATTTATTCCTCATTTATCAACTATCTCGTTATCTGACATTTCACATTCACAGTGGTAAAAAAATCTGCTACTAAATTATTTAGAAGCATTAATGACAAACGCTGGGAGCTCTGGTGGCCGAATGGGTGAGGAGTTGTGCTGCCAATGCCAAGGGCAGGTGGTTCAAATCCACTAACTGCTCCTTGGGATAAAAAGGGACAGTCTCCTCTTAGGCAGTTTAGAGCCTCTGAAAATCTCCTGGAAGGTCAGCTATGCGTCACTTCTGACTCAACGACACTGAGTAAATAATGGCAAACACTAAGATGTGATGGTTCAGGTTATGTGTCACGTTGGCTGGACTATGAGTCTCAGTGGTTTGACAAGTATGCATAATGTGATAGGTAACACCTATGTCACACGAAACCTGGTCTTTGGAACTTAGTCGTGTTGATAAGTCAGCAGGAGTTGTGTCCACTAATCCTGGCTGAGGTCCTCGTTAACTGTGCAACTCCTTGGGGCACCTCCCTCAGGCCCTAAACTCTGACTCTTCTAGATTGTCTTTTCTTGAACCACCTCCAGCCAACTCATCAGCAAATCCTGTGCATGCTACTCTCATAGCACACCATACTGACCAGGTCTCATCATCTCCTGGGGCCCTAGTCCAGGCAAGCCTTCCATCACCTTTACTCTGAATCAGCCGACTTCTCAGTGCTCTCACGGCTTCTGTCTTTACCCTCATGTCCTGTTTCCAGTCCAGGAATAACCATTTAAAAATATATTCCAAGTTATGTCCCTCCTCTGCACAGAATCCTCCAGTCGCTCTATGTCGCTCAGAACCAAAGGCCCTGCTCAGCCTGTCCTAGTCCCACTGCTGATGGCACACGCAGCCTGCTCTGCTCCAGCCACACTCACATCTCTACTGGCTCTCAAGCCCTCCAGCCATGGTCTCAGCTTGGGCCTGCTCACTGTCGCACTGTCCTCTCCCAATGAGAGCGCCTTGGCCTGTTTTTTCAAGCCCTTTGCAGCTTGGCCTTCCCGCTCCGCCCCAGTTTGCATCCTCACCTCCTCCTCTGACACTTGCTGTCATCTGTGTTCCTGGTTTCATTTTTTCCTCATGGAACTTCGTGTTCTAACACAAGGGACCTGTTAGCTCAGCATGCTCACTGTGAACCACTGCCCAAGGCTCCAGGAGATTAAGGACCTGTGTTTGGTGTTCTGTTGAAGGTGGAACATCGTAGAGTGTCACACAAGTTAACTCTGCTCTCCTTCAGCCTGGGTAGGACTGTGACTAGAAGCCAGAGAGAAGATTCTGCAACAGCTGGGTCCCCTTTACAGAGCAAGGACCATTGCCCTGACCAAGGCAAACAGCTGGGTCTCCTAGTATTCTCTCAGGTCTTTCTGGGTTCCCCTGAACCCCATCTATCCATGGGGGAATCACCCTGGTGTGCAGATCCCACAGCCCCACAGCGGCCTCTAGAGGCTCCTGCTGGAAAGGCAAGCCTCCTCAAGAGTCCTGTGAGCTGCCTGTGTTCTGTCAAGTTCAAGGTGAGGCTGAGCTCCTCCCTGTCACTGCAGCATGTGCCCTGGCTAGTGATCCATCCCCAGGTCATCTGTGGGTGAGCCAGACGCAGACCTAGGCCCGCCATCTCCTAGACAAAGCTGCTTTAATTTGCATCGAGGTGGACCCTGGCTTAGTCCCCGTCCTCTGGGAACTCCTGGTCTGAGGGACCTCTGTAGTGTGGCTGGGGTCGCACCTACTCGAGTGGGCAGTGAGGAAGCATGACAGGAGGGACTGGAAACCTCAGGTTCCGTGGAGTTTGAGAGTTCTTTAAATCCCCAAAGCCCGAGCTTTTTTCTATAAAAATGGGGCATTTTATAGCCCCAGATCCTAGTGCACTTGATTGTAGAGGGATTCTGATGACAGAGCATGTGGCCCCCTCCCATCACAGGCCCTGTAAATCAGGATCTCAGGTTGATCGGGGAAACTTAAAACAATAACAAATATTGACATCAGCTCCAGCTCATTGCCAGCCCTGCGTGTGTCAGAGTGTAACTGTCGGCTGTGGTTTTCAGTATCTGGGTTTTCCAAAGTAATGCCAGCTCATTCTTCTGAGACACCTCTGGGTGGACTTAACCCACCGACCTTTCAGTTAGCAGCTGAACTCACTACCTATTTGTACCGGTCATGAACACCTGCAACAGGGTTCAGCCATCACTCAGGCTGAGAAAGCTCTGGTGGGGCAGAGTCTGTGCTGCTGATTTAAAGGTGCTGCAGGTTCAAATCCATCAGCAGTTCTGCAGCGGAAAGATGGATCATCTCCTGCGAGGCCACTTACAGCCTGCTGGAGGGTCAACCATGAGTCTGTCCTCAAGGCAGCGAGAGAGAATTGGGGCTAATCGTTAGATTGGACTCATCATGTCAAGAAGCGTAATTTATGGGATGTTTGTATATGGCGCCACCTTGTGACCAATACTTGTACTACCGGCCCCAGCATCCTCACAGAGCCTACAGGTTGCTGAGATTGTGCCAGATGCTGGGCTGGACCGCATTTGTGTCTCATTTACCCACCAGACAACCCAGTGTGGTTCGTGTCTCTTCTCTGCAGATGAGGAACCATAGGTTCAGAGAGGTGAAGTGTTCTACTCAGCTAGTTAATGCCAGCATCTGGATTCAAACTCTTCCAACTCTAAGTCAAGGGAGACTTTAGCTTCCAGGTTACCAGCTGGGGCCTTTCATCTGACAAAAGAGCAGAATAACTGAATGAAGATCCTGTGGGTTGCTGGTGAGATAGGAGGGATCTGAAGGTAGAGTCGAGGGTCTTCACGTTTGGGAGCTTAAGAGGCTGTGGTGATCTAGTGGATAAAGAGTTGTACTACCAATCTAAAGGCAGCCAGTTCAAATCCGTCAGCTGTTGTGCAGGAGAAATATGGGCGGTCTCTCCCTGTGCGATTTACTGCCTCTGGAAACCCACTGGAGGGTCAGCTAGGAGCCGGTTCTGACTCCGCAGCAATGACTGAGTAAAGAGAAACCTAGAGGTCTCACCGGACCACACAGCTCTCCAAGGTGTGAGGCTCCCGAGCGCCACAGGCTGGGCCGTGGCTCCTCAGGCAGCCCTCCGAGGAGGCTGCGAGAAGGGGCGTCCTGCTCTGGGGTCAGCCCTCCGAGGAGGCTGCGAGAAGGGGCGTCCTGCTCTGGGGTCAGCCCTCCGAGGAGGCTGCAAGAAGGGGCGTCCTGCTCTGGGGTCAGCCCTCCGAGGAGGCTGCGAGAAGGGGCGTCCTGCTCTGCGGTCAGCCCTCTGAGGAGGACGCTGCCCAGCTGGACAGGCTGCTCTGAACAGGTGCAGTAAGGCTGCTTCAGGAAGAGCCCAGAGAGTTCACTCAGCCCCCTGCCCACCGTCCATGGCCTGACGCCTGACTCTCACCACAATCTGAGCCCTAACCTTAGCCAAGGGTTCCAGTTGTGACACCCCCACCCCTATATGTCACACAGGAAGTCCTTAATCCAGGGGTCATGCAGATGGACCATGTGGAAACCGCAAGTGCACACACACAGCTTCCACTTGGAGAGATTTCCACCAGGCCTGGCTTCGAGGTTAGAGCCAGAGGGAGACTAAAAATGTCACTAATCTCACCCGTCTACCAGCTGCAGGAAAAGGATGAACATTCTCCTTGCATATGATTTTACAGCCTCTGAAAACCTACTGGATTCTGGTTCGATGGCCCTGAGGGAGATGGAGTAGAACTGCTCCACAGGGTTTCCAAGTCTGTAATCTTTCCAGATGCCACTGGGAGCTCTGGTGGCCTTGTGATAAAAAGCTGTAGTGCAATCCCGAAGGCATGCGGTTTGAATCCACCAGCTTCTGCTCCACAGGAGAAAGATCCTCCCAGGTGATTAACTGCCTCTGAAAACCTGCTGGAGGGTCAGCTATGGGTTAGTTCTGACTTGACAGTACACAACACAACACACAACAACGCCGTGTCTCTCCTGTGAAGCAGCTGATAGCTTCAAACTGCTGATTTTTCGGTTAGTAGCTGAGCGTTTTAGCCACTCTACCACCAGGGCCCCTTCACTTATTTTAAGTATACAGTGTTTTCAGTGCTGATTAAAACATTTGTAAAGTCATGTCATCATCACACATCCTCCTTTAGGACTATTTTTATCTCAATGGAAGAATCTGGAGTGAGCTTCTTTCCAAGTCCAAGTTTAGGATCACATCCACATCCCTCTCCTCCTCCCTGGGAAAAAGTGCAATCCTGGGTCTGATGGCTCCTTTTCTAACACAAACCGTTCCATATCCTGAAGCAAGGCCTTTGTGGATTCTCTATGCGGCTCTGAGGAGCACTGACCATTCCAGTGGGCACCTTCCCTGCCTGTCCACTCCAGCAGTCCTGTTGGGGGCCCATTCCAGCAAGTACGTGTACGGCCCTCCCCCTGGTTGGCAGGAGACCACCCCTACTACAACCTTATGCCCCTACTTCCTGCATCTTGGAGGGCTTGAAGCCACAGACCAAGAAGCTGAGGCCCAAAGAGGCCCTAACCTTCTAACCAGGGGCTGTACCAGGTGCTGGCAGTCCCAGTGGTTCAACAGAAAGTGCATGAGGGGCTGGTTGTCACAGTCACGTTTACCCTTGGCGGTGCTCAGGCACGCGCTGGCAGGGTGATTAGGAGGAGCCAAGTTTTAGGTTCTGATCCTGGTTCTGCCCCTTAGCAGACCCACCTGGACCTGCCACCCCTTACACATGCTTCTCTCTCCAGCACTTCCTCAGGTAGAATTAAACAGTACTGACCACCTGGCTGGCCCACGAGACTGTACAGCCACTAAGGCAGGGCCCGGGTCACGCTGGTTCATTCATCTAGAACTCAGCAGGTGTTTAACAAACTTGATTGGATGAGCATTACATCACCCCTGGGAATAAAATAGGGATAAAATGATGAGTCGTATGATGAAGGAGCTCTGGTGGCCTAGTAATAAGAAGCCATGTTGCAGTCCCAAAGGCACACGGTTCACATCCACCAGTCACTCCATGGGAGAAAGAGGGCCAATCTATTTCTATACAATTAACTGCCTCTAAAAACCTCCCAGAGAGTCAGTTGTGGGTCTTTTCCAACCTGATGGTGGTGGTTGTTATGTGCCATCAAGTCGCTTGAGACTCATAGCGACCCTATGTACAATAGCCCTAAACTCTGCTCTGTCTTGTGCCAATCGAACTGCCTCTGACACACCCATCCCGATTATCCCAGTCACTGAATCAATCCACCTCATAGAGGGCCTTCCTCTCCTGCACTGTCCCTCCACCCTTCCAAGCATGATGTCCTGCTCCAAGGACCTGTCTCTCCTTACAACAAGTCCAAAATATGTCAGGCGAAGCCCTAGAATCCTTGCCTCCAAAGAGCCACCCGCCTTAACCCTTTTTAGGATTAATCTGTTTGTTTTCTTGGCAGTCCATGGTACCCTCAATACTCTTCTCCAGCACCACAGCTCAAAGGCATCAATTCTCCTTCTATCCTCCCTAGTCACTGTCCAACTCTCTGATGCATGGTACACAACAATAAACGACAGGTTGGTAAGAATAGCTTGTGTGTTGATAGAGGGTTTCCCATGTACTAAGGCACTCGTCTAAACAGTTGCCATGCTTTCACTCATTTCAGGTTTTTTTTTCTTTTTTTTCATTTCAGTTTTATATCCATCCTACAAGGTGAGCATGGCTCTTTTTCTTGATTTTTAGAAAGATCACAAGCCATTGAGTGCAAAGCGGGGATGGAATCACATAGTAAATGGAAAGAGCCTAGCTCTTACGCGTAATGCCATCGTGCCCCCCTCACCCGCCCCCATAATGCTCGTAAAGTGCCATGAACACAGCTTGGCATGTGGTCGTGATAAGCATGACCCTGTCTTTACTGTTGTTACTGTGGAAGGAAAGGAAAGCTCCTTGGTGGTGTAGTAGTTATGCATTCAACTGCCAAGTGAAAGGTTGGTGGTTCAAACCCACCTGCTGGCTACTGTGCAGAACAGCGTCCATAAAGATCAAAAAACCTTGAACTCATTGCCATCAACTCAGAACTTAAAGCTGACCCTCCTCCACTGGGTTTCTAAGACGGTAAATCTCACAGGAGGAGATTGCCAGTCTCTCTCCCCTGAGCTACTGTGTGTTTGATCCATCAAACTGGTGAGGCCTTTGAGTGGGGGGGGGGGGCTCCCTCTGAACCAGGCCACCAGAGCTCCCTCCATAAAGATTGTGTTGTTAGGTGCCACCTTGGAAATCCCATCCCATGGGGAGGGGGCTTTACAAGGTCCTGCGGGGTTCTATTTTCAGGGGAGAAGTAAGAGGCCTGACTAACAAACCCCATAGGAGAGGGGACCCCTCAGCTCACAGCTACATGAGTATGGAGTTCCCAGGATCAACAAAGGAGCCACTCTTTCCATCCTAGCTGCTTCCCAGTGAGAAACAGGAGGGGAGTTTGCCCCTCAGGGACTGACAGAGCCAATCAGAGCAGATAGCTTCCAGCCCACCCTCTCCCTATGTCCAAGGCACCTGCAGCCCCCCAACAGGAATATGGGCAAATGCTTAGAATAAGGTCACCCAGCAATGGAGCTAGCATTTTGGACTCAAAGCCCAGGGCTCTCTTTCTGGTTCTAGTTCAGGGCAGGCTTCCACAGGCTGGAGTATCCAGAATGCTGGTACCTAGGAGGTTGCCTGCAGGCCAAGGTGTGGCCCCAAGGAGATGGATGAGAGCCCTGCAGGATGGACAGAGAGCAGGGCCGGCCACTCCTGAAGCCGAGAAACACAAGCTGGCTTTGTCAGGCCTGATTTAATTAGGTGGAGGCCAGCTCCTGACTGAGGCGGCTGGGCCTGCCGAGTCAGAATGCAAGGTCAGTAACCAAGGTTGCACCGGCCCTCACCCTAAGCCCATGGCCTCCTGCATTGGAAGAGGGCACCTAGCATATCTAGTCAGAGCCCTGGGAGGACCTGGGGCTGTGGGCAGCCACCCCTCTACCCTGAAACAGGCTGGACAGAGGTTATGTCCACATTGCCTCATACCTGGCGAGTCTGAATAAAGCCCCTACTATGTGCAGGCTCTGTTCCAGGTCCTGAATGGCTACAGGCACCTCCAGGGCTAAATGGGCAACACTTCCTCTACCGGATTGTAGGTGAGATTCCTGGAGGTGGGCATCGTGATTTGGAATCCTCCAGAAGCCACTCTGGAGAGGGAGGGGAGGAGAACGTGAGCCCAAGCATCTGGGAGGCAACGCCAGATGGTCTCAGTGAGGAAGAAGTGCGATGGGCAGGGACAGCCACCGCAAACAGGGCGTTGTCACAGTGACCCCGTGGGCTGGAGCGAGATCCATGGGGATCCTGAGCCCTAAGAACGGCAGCACAGCTCTCCCACCCCACGCCTCTGTCTCCTCTCCATCCACCTCTGAATAGCGGCCAGAGGGAGCTCTCCGAGGTGTTCTACCGCACTTCAAGCTCAAACGCACTGGCTTCAATTCAGTGACTGTCGGTTTCCGATGCTGTAAAGTGTCATGGATGAAAACTATGCACCTTTCTCCCATGGAGCCGCTGGTGGATTCAAACTTTTGGAGCCCCAGAGCATTTTAATTAGCAAATCAACTTGCTCTGGGCTGTGCCACACTACTGCACTTTCCAGTGAGTTGAACCTACTCATAGCAGATCCTTCAGCGCAGTTTTCTGAAGGCTGAAAGTCAGGCGGACAGTACCCATGCAGCAGGCAGTGCCTGGGGCTTGTACTTGGGGTCGGAGAAGGGGATGGATGAATCGTTGCCTCCAGTGTTCCCAGGAGAGGCCAGGGCCTAAGACGTGCTAGCTTGGTCTTTTTCTTCATGGCTCTTCCCTCTATTTGCTCTTCCTTCCTTCCTTCCTTCCTTCCTTCCTTCCTTCCTTCCTTCCTTCCTTCCTTC
>NW_006399756.1:27195497-27226708 GCF_000299155.1 Elephantulus edwardii
CTCCCTCCCTCCCTCCCTCCCTTCCTTCCTTCCTTTCCTTCCTTTATTTCTCCAGTGTCCCTCCTTTCTCAAGGCCCGCTTTCTGGGGCAGAGGATGAGTCTGTCTCATTCAACACTATGGCCCCAGCACCAGGCACATTGCGAGTACTGAACAAACAGAGTAGGCCCCTAACCAAGTGGGGTTAGAGGCACCCACACCCAAGCTAGTCCAAAATCCATGTAGTATTGTTGACTCCCTAAGAACTCTGGTGGCCGATTGGTAAGGAATTATGCTGCCGATGGAAAGGCAGGTGGTTTGAATCCACCAACTCCTCTCTCGGAGGAAGACGGGCAATCTCTTGTGTTGTTGTTGTTGTTATTATTAATTTTAATGTAAATTTACAGATTTTGGATTTCCATTCATTCATCTTCACCCTTTTCTCCCTGCCCACCACTCCCCTCTAGTTCATTCTTCTCTTTAAGTAAAAGAAAAATTCTTTCCTTGTTATACAAGCCCTCCCACAAATCTCTTGTGTTATTTACAGACTCTGGAAACCTGCTGGAGAATCAGCTATGCCTCGGTTATCACTCTATGGCAATGACCTTGACTTTCTTACTTTTGAAGAACTTAATAGCCTACTGTTGACAGGAAGCCTTACTGATAAGTAAACAGATTATCACACGCGCAACAGTGTATTAACTGTACCGTTCATTAAGTGGAAGGGTATCATCAACGGTCTCTATTCCTCGTCCTTGTCTTCAGGTTGCCGAGGCTCAGGGGAAGGAGGAGCTGGTGTTGTTGGTATATGAAAAGACACGGTCATTTCTTACTCTTTGGCTTTTTTAATCCTCTAAAAATGTTTCTATGTGGTACTGAGTCTTCTTCCACTATTTGCTTTCATGTCAGTGTCTGTATCATAGAAAGGTCTAGGTTTTAAGCAGATTAATATCACACGGTGGCATTTTTCAAGGGATACTTGCAATGCATGAACTTCCTGCAAAGCAATGGGGGCAAGGAGGGAGGCAGAGATCAGTGTGTAAACTGACCCACGTGGTTCAGTCCTAAGTTGCTCAAGTGTCAGCTGTGCTTGTTAACTGAAAGGGAAGAGCTGGTGGTGCTACAGGCAAATAAAGGAGAGACAGCAGCTACAGCGATGGCCTGGCTGGGAGCACCCCCACCCCACAGCCACAAAGGCTCTGTGACAAGAACGTGGCCCAAAACACACTGTGATCTTGTCAGAGGCCAGTGATGATGGCCCAAGTCATCAGGAAGGCTTCCTGGAGGAGGCGAGGCCAGATGCCAGCCCCAGTCCCACTGACTGCTCTTCTAGAGGGCTCAATGGACCAGTGTGCAGAGACTGTCTGAGGTGGGAGGAGTCTCAATGGAGATGATCAAATGGAGGCAGAACAAGGCCCTGGGCTGAGCACACATGACCCTGTTCCGGCTTTGGCCTGGATCAGACAGCAGCCCAGCTTGGGGAGGAGAGACACGTTGTAACAGTGAGGGTTGCATGAAAGGCTGGGGAAGGGGATGCTCAGAGGCCATTCCCTCCCCTTTCTGGCTCTAGGGTCCCCGGGCACATGCCTGCTCACAGACCTGGGGAACCTCCTTACAGCTTCTGACTCAGGAGTCAGAAGCTCAGAGGCCATGGCATCACCTGGGATAGAGGAGGTGACCCAGGCCTCGTCTGTGGGGTCTGTACCTGGTGTCCTGGTGGGCAGGACTTCCTGTGATGGGAGCCACACTGACCAGAGAAGGAGGTGATGGTTCTGTGTTGAGGAAGGTGGGGCCCAGAGGCTGGAGCTTGTTTCGCCCCCACTACCAGGACACAGGCCTGTCTGGGGCCTGTAACTGCAGGCTCTTTGCAGATGTTCAGATGGAATTCTTTTCAGTCAAGGGACTGGAAGCACAAAAAGCAATGCTGTGTCCCAGGCTATGCTGTCTGTCAGCCAGGACCCAAGCTGGAACCCGTGCCCTATAGACCCCACACCGGGCTAACCATACTTCGGTACCTTTCCTGAATCCTCTCTAGACTTCCCTTCATATGGATCCTAAGAGGGGAAGTTGTCAGAGCCTCAGAAATCCCCCAGCCCACCCTGGGCCCACGCTGGCCCGAAGGCCACACTGAGATTCCCGGGCTTGCAGTGAGAGGCCCCTTTGTCCTGGATTTGAGTGCCCGCTGTGAGGAGTGGGGCAGCCGCCTGCCCTTTTGTGGAGATGCTTGAGAAAGCCGGCACTTGGCCAGCAGTGAGGGGGATCCCGGCTGGGCTGTCACTGCTGCTGCCTGGGATCCAGGGAGGGGCTGGCAGCCTGTCAGAGATGGGGATTCCTGAGAAATGTGACAACAGTTAGAAGTGAATCACCCAATGTGGGCCCGAACCCAGCTAGCATCCATCAGCTGTGTGGTTTTGGGGAAGTGGCTTTACCTCTCGGAGCCCAAGTTTGATTCTCCAAACCTTGTCCCACCCCACCGGCACCAGCCAGGCTAGTCCTCCCACATCCTTCTCCTCCAGCAGCCCCCCGGATCTCCCTGGACTCCCTCTTGAGGCTTTCCTGTGGTCATCCCAACCTGCCCCTACTTGCTTCCTTGATATCCCACCTCATGGGCCTTGGCTTCTCCAGAGAGAATCCCTTCAGCCTCTGGGAGGGTGAGTGAGGGAAGGATAAAGGCAGTGACTTACTGTCCAGGTGCTTTATGCTTGTTAACTTGGTTAGTGCTCATGCTGGGAAAGACGGAACATCAGAGAAAGGGCCTCGATGAGACGGACTGCACAATGAGTGTAAATCCAGGCTCGAGCACATCAGAGATGGTGAAGGTGGTACAGGTTAGTGCAAGGTTCAGACCTGCTCTTCACAGGGTCTCTATGAGTCACAGTTGACTCGATGGCACCTAACAACAACAGTGGAGCGGCTCCTAGGAGTCTCTTCACTTTACAGAAGAGAAATAAAGAAAACCAAAGGGTCACTGCTGTTGAGTTATTCTGACACATAGCAACCTTCCATTGGCTGGAAATTTGCTGCACAGCAGCTGATAGAAATGAATTTAGAGGCCTTAAATCATCTAGCAGAGCTGGGATTTGTTGTTTTTTATTATTATTATGAAATTTTATTAGTTTTAATGAACATTTACAGAGCTTTTGGGTTCTCATTCATTCATTGTTGCACTGTTTTCTCTACCCTCCTCCCCAGTTCGTTCATCTCCTCCTCCCGAATGTCTGTTTTAATTGTCCAATTGCCATAGTGCTTGTCAAAGCCAGTTCTGATTAATCTCCTTTGTCAGTGTGTCCTTTGCCATTCCCTATCACTCCTCCCTGAGAGAGACTTCACCCTGATTCATAAGGAAAAGGGGATGGCGTATTCTCTTCAGAGCTGGGATTTGAACCCACGCTGCTACACACCAAGCGTTGCACTCTCAACCACCTGGCCACAGTGGCTCTCAGCTGAGGATTGTGAGGACCAGAGATGTATGGAGGGATGGGACCATGAAAAATAGATGACTGGTGGAGTGGATTAAGTGAACCCCTCAAGTACAGGGTGGGAAAGTAAAGGGAAAGGCTTGTGACCCCTTTTGAGGCAGGACAGTCACACACAGCTGGGTCTTGGACAGCCTCCTGGGCCTCCATGGGAAGCAGAGAGTCCTTGGCCCAAGCTTCCAACTTTCCAGTCCCAGCTGGAAATTGGGCCAGGGCTGGGGAATGAGGGACCCACAGCCAAGGAGCAACCCGGGAGGTCTGTCTGCCTCTCTCTCACACACACAGACCAGGTGTCTCCTCGGGCCTTTTAAGGAGGTCATTACTGATGGGGCTGGCATGGCCTCAGAAGCAAAGCAATCTCTGTCTTCTTTTGAATCAAGTCCCCAAGCCCAAACAGGGAGAACCGGAACCGGATACCCGTTCTAGTGCCACCATTTCCCAGAAGGAAAAGAAAACAGGAAACGACAGCTTTTGTTCTTAACATCTCCACTGAGTTTCTCCTACCAAAAGGGCTTTTCTAAACCCTAAGCCAGCCTCCTTCCCTTGTGATCTGACCTGGGCAGCAGGGCCTCCTCACCTCCTAGAGTCTCCTCTGCATCCAATTTGGAGCCAAACAGACATGCACACAGGTGTACACGCAGACATGCACACAGGTGTACACGCAGATACGTACATAGGTGTACACGCCAATATGCACATAGGTGTACACCCCGATATGCACACAGGTGTACACGCACTCACACATGCAGGTATACACACAGACACACACACAGGTGTACACGCAGACATGCACACAGGTGTACATGCAGACACACACACGGGTGTATACGCACAGACACGTACACACAATCACACATGCAGGTGTCCACACAGACACGCACATAGGTGTACACTCAAGCATGCAGGCATACACACAGACATGTATACAGGTGTACACACAGACACGAAGGCGTACACACAGACACGCAGACATACACATAGACGCATGCAGGGACACACAGACATCCAGGCTGACATCTGTCTCTGCCCCCTTGCTCACAGCATCCCTTCTCCCCTACACCCCCTAGACAGGGGCTTCTGCTTCTGCCCTAACTTCCTAAGCATCCCTCGTCTTCTAAGCACTCTCTTTGGTGGCGTCAACCCACAGGTGGCACCTTTCTGATGTTTAGATCCACCATCAGCTCCGAGGGAGAACACTGAACCGCCTCCTGCTGTGCGGTTTACAGCCCTGGAGGGTCAGCTCTGAGTCGCTTCAGACTCAATGGCTATGAGTTGAGAGAAAGTGTTCTCAGATGTGTCTCTAGTGCTCCCATTTTCTAGGTGACCGACCCTCGCTGGCCTCCCCTGCCTGGGATTCAGAGAGAAGACGTTCATTTGACCAGGTTTCAGGGCACCTGCTAACCAAATCTGTGATTTGGGTGCCTTTTCTCTTCCTGTGTGCAAGCCCTGCCTTTCCAGCTAGGCTGTGTGCTCTGTGAGGGCAGTGTGTCTTCCCTGCACTAGAAACAAGGCTGCCTCTACAATATCCTCACAGGCATCAGCACCGTTTCTGCCTCCCCTCAAGGAGCACTCTCGTGGGAGTCTGGCGAGACTCCTCGGAATGCACACGACGGGCACACAGGCCAGTTGGTTTCCGTGGCTGCCTGGCTCTGAGCCAGCCCCCTGGGGGACAGATCTCATGCTCACGCCCTCAGTGAAGCCAGTAGCACTCTCCCTATCTTGTGTTGTCAAAAGTCCCTATCATTTCCAGTTCATGAGCCCAGGCTCTCGGGCCAGAAGTCCTCTCTATGTGCTAGATACCGAGGAAACCCTAGTGGCTTAGTGCCTAATGTACGAGGCTGCTAACCCAAAAACTTAGTGCCTAACGTACGAGGCTGCTAACCAAAAAGCCAGCAGTTTGAATCCACCAGCTGCTCCACAGGAGAAAAATGGGCACTCTCCTCCCATAAAGATGAAAGCCGCTCTGGTGGCATGTTGCACTGCTAACCAGACACTGAACTAAGTGCCCTGCACATGCTCTCATGAATTCTCACAACTCTAAGGTGGAACCTGTTTTATTAGAACTGGAGGTATAGAGAGGTGAGGTGAGAGTCAGTGTCAGCTTCCCCAATTACAGCTGCTAAGAGGCTGAACTGGGGTCCACAACACCCACAGGCTGACCCCTTACTCACAGGCCTGGACCCATCCCCAGGCTATACCATGCTTGGGGCCTTTACCCACATGGTGGATCAAGTCAGAGGAGACAGACAGACAGTGCTTTGTCCCTCTGCTGCAGATGCAGAAGCAGCAGTGACCCTTTGGGATGCTAGGAAATACCCTGAGGGGGGCAGGAGGTTTCTGAGTTCCTTGGGACATTAGTCTGGAAGGGTCTGAGACCTCTTCATTCCTGAGGAATTTCAACTTTTTGCCCCAGGGCAGGAATTTCAGCCTCTTTGGGCTATCTCTGTGTTCACAATGGAGCCCATTCTCAGCACCCTAGAAAACACAGCCCTTGAGGAGAAAGGATTCTTGTTGGACACAGAGCCCTCAGTGTGGCAATTTAGACCAGGGCTCGAGGCGGCCAGAGCAGGGCATTCAGGGCCTCTGTCTGTCCTGCCTGGAGTCTTGCCTTTCAAGACCATTCCGTGCAAAGGCTCTCAAAAGCCAGAACAAAACCCCAGCTAGGAGTTAAGTGGGGTGGGAAGCTCGCCAGCATTCTGCAGACCTCAGCTGACCTGTAGCCCCTTGGCGCAGACCCTCCTCTCCGAGGTGAACATGTCCATGCTCCTCTGTCTCTGTCGGTTTCACAGAAAATTCCCACAACCCTCAGCACCTAGATGAACTGTGTTTTGTGGTGGTGGTGTTGTTTTTGTGTACTGGCTAGGCCGAACTGACTCTATCTAGCAGACCCTCCAGCAGGTTTTCAGAGGCAGTTAATCGCACAGGAGGAGATTGTCCATCCTTCTCCTGCAGAGCAGCTAGTAGATTTGACCCGAGTGCCTTCAGGATTGCAGCGCAGCTTTTTCTTACTAGGCCATCGGAGCTCCCTCTTTTTTAGAGATGAGAAAACCTTGACTCAGGGAGTTTGTCAGTGTTTCTAAAACATTTTTCTGTGAGTCACAGTTTGTTGTTGCTGTGTACCTTCAAGGCGGAACTGACCTATACCTGACCCTCCAACAGGTTTTCAGAGGCAATTAATCACATGAGAAGAGATTGTTCATCCTTCTCCCACAGAGCAGCTGGTGGATTCCAACTGTGTGCCTTCGAGATTGCAGTGCAGCCTCTTGTCACTAGGCCATGAGCCAGTACAGATAGACAGACAGCATAAAACCTGCAAGAAGGGGAATCTAGTAAGACTGTCTTGTTTTTCTGGATCTCAGAAGTTTTCTACCTTTGACAGGTACAGCTAGCCTTTACCATCTGGCCTAAGTAGAATTGTGCTGTCAACCCCAAAGGCAGGCTGTTCAAATCCACCAGCTGGGCTGTAGGAGAAAGATAGGCAGTCTCCTCCTAGGTGATTTACCGCCTCTGTAAACCTGCTGGAAGGCCAGTTATGAACTGGTTCTGACTTGACAGCACACAGCAACCTAACAACAACATTTTGATGAGAAATACATGTGTTTTCCATGTCTTTAGGTTTTAGTTTACAGCTCTCATAGGTTTTACTGTTGTTGTTGCTATGTGCTGTCGCTGGCGACTCATAGCGACCCTATGTACAACAGCCCTAAACCCTGCTCTATCCTGTGCCAATCTTATTGTTTTTGACACACTGACCCCCATTACCCTAGTTACTGTTAAATCAATCCATCTCATCGAGGGTCTTCCTCTCTTGCACTGGCCCTCCACCCTCCCAAGCATGACATCCCTCTCCAAGGACTGGTTCCTCCTTGCAACATAGCCAAAGTATGTCAGACAAAGGCTCAGAATCCTTGCCTCCAAGGAGCGGTCTGCTTTCACCCTAAGATGAACCTGTTTGTTTTCTTGGCAGTCCATGGTATATTCAATACTCTTCTCCAGCACCACAGCTCAAATGCATCAATTCTCCTTCTATCATCCCTAGTCATTGTTCAGCTCTCTGGTTTTACTGTAGATAGATTAAAAAACTGAAAACAAAACTCACTGTCGTTGACAGTGACTCAGAGTGAGCCTTCGGTGGGTTTCTGAGACTGTAAATATTTATGAGAATAACCCCTACCAAGCAGTTAGTAGATTCAAGTCACTCACCTTATGGTTTACATTTTGACAGGTTACCCACAGCACCAACAGGGCTCCTTGATAGGTGGGATCCCAACATAGTAGTCAAATTTTCTATAAGTCAGTGTTCATTTCTAGTCCATTCTCTCTCTTTAAAATGCTTCTTCCGGCCTATTAAATGGATTTCAGAACTTGCTATATTAGGTTATGGCTTGTCATTTGAAAAAATACTGGTTTTAAGAAACTCTTCTGGCACAAACCCCATTGAGAGGCAGAGGTGGGCTGGGAGCCCAAACCTGTAGACATTCATTGCCAGACTTGGTGCTCCTCTGTCCTGCTCCCCAGCCCCAGCTGGCCACCCTCCAGGGGGCTCCGACTTCATCACCCCCTGATTCTGAAACCTGCTGGATTTCACAGCTGGATTTCAGCGTCCTCCCCATCCAGCCTTGCCCAGCCTGCCATCTGCTTCCACAGCTCCTTCCTATTCCTGTGCAGAAGCTTTTGTCTGTAGGGAGTTGGGCTGCTAATCCAAAGGCCACTGGGGTTAGAACCCACCAGCTGTTCCAAGGAGGAAAGATGGACAGTCTCCTCCCGTGTGATTTACAGTCTTGGGAAACCCACTGGAGAGTCACTTATGGGTTGGTTCTGACTCAGTGGCAAAGAGTTTGCCTTTACCCTTTCTGAGAACCCTACCCATCCATTCTTGGAGACTGAGTTCAAGGCTTCCTCCTCTAAGAAGTCACCTTGGATGCCTTGCAGCCCCCAGATATCTCTATGTCAAACCCCCTTTTGTGACTCAGCAGTGATGATCTTGGATAACAGCTGGCTCAACTCATTGTGCACTTTTATTCTCCTAAGTGCATCCATGGCTTGAAGGCTAGAAGACAAGCGGGGTTCGGCTGTGCCCCATGCAGATGGCCCCAAGGCAAGCTGCAGGAACTGAACAAGTGCTTATTGGCCGGGGACAGGGGTCAGTGTCTCATTATAAATCCCAAGGGCTCCCTGTCACCTCCCTGGTCAAGGATGCATGCCAGTTTTGTTCCCCACATCTTTTAGGTGCCACCCAGGCTCCCAGTGACACTAAGCGTTCAAGGTCACCCCCAAGTCCGCCATCTGGCAACACAGTCACTTCTTGAGAAGTTCCCAGCCCCAGCAGGCCCTGCAGACGGGCATCCTGGGCCGAACGGCCAATGTCAGCCAGCAGACAGGAGGGTGAGAGCATCAGGCTGAGAGTTGGTGCGTGCATGCCATCCTCTGCCAGGACACGCACTGCTGGAGCAAGAATGGGAGGGGGCAATGCAGGCAGGCAGCCTCATCAGTATTACGCTTGCCAGGGCTCCAGGGCTGGCATCCTGCCACAGAAGCTAGGCTTCTTCCCCCGCCCCACCCCGCACCCTGGCTTCTTCCTGGCTTCATCTCTCACTCTTGGAACCCTGGCTAATTGGATGGTCGCCGTGACCCAGTGAGAACCTGGTACCTTCTGTTCCTGTGTCCTTTCTCCCCATGCCATGTCCAGGGGGACCTTAGTCCCCTGGGGAGCACTCGGCTCAGAGCCTGGCTCTCTAGCTTCCTGTGCCTGGCCTGGGTGAGCCACTTAAGGCCTCAGTCTCATTTAAAATGAAACCTACCCGCTTCTAGGCTAAATGCATACCCTTGGGTCAGTTCCCGCTCATAGCAACCCCACAGGACAGAGGAGGACTGCCCCTTGGGGTTTCTGACACCGTAGTCTGTGTGACCGCCGACTGCCACATCTCTCCCCCCACGGAGCAGCTGGTGAGTTCACATCACTGAGCTTTCACTTAACAGCAAATGTTTAACCATGCTGCCACCAGGCTCCTTCACTTCAGGTCAAATGTGAAGTGTGTTCGGAAGGAAGGGGGTATGTGTGGAGGGCAGGAGTTGTGTGGCCAGCACACGTGAGTGTTAAATGCTGCACCCTCCTCTCTCCCACTTCACTGTCTCCAGCACCAGTGCCTCTGCTAGAACGTCAGCAGCAACCCTCACAAGAGAAATGAAAGACAGAAGAGCACAGAAATGCAGAGCGCTTATTCGGGGTTTGGGGCAGTGAGAGTTGGCCACGCCTTGGCAGGTTGAACCTGTCCCGGTGAATGAGTCCAAGCGAGGAAGCTAATGCTGATGGGTCAATATTGCCCTGAAAATACAAGTCTCCTCGGAAGAGCTCTATTCACATGGTCGGTATGTGAGAGCAGGCTCTGCTCAGTGCAGGGCGCTAGACAGAACCCATAGCTGAAAAAACCCACACCCTGAAAATAGATCCAGAATCTCCCCAGCTCAGCCTGGGCTGACAGCAGCTCGGTCGGTGAGCCTTTAAGACGAAGCCCTTCCTTCCTTCCTCTTATTTGAGGACACTCTGCAGGTTCCAAGTCTGCTATCTGGGTAGCAGCTGAGGTGGGAGCAGACAGGTGAACATATAAATAATAATAACAACAGAAAATTTAGATCGCATTTTTGTACCGGCTGCTTTGTAAAAACTCTTTTATATACATGCTGTCCATTTCATCTCCCAGACCATGAGGCGTTGGTCCTGCTTTTATACTCGTGAAATTCGGGAGGTGAGGGAACCAGCCCGAGATCACCGCCCCACTGGTGAGCCACAGAGACCTGAAGTGGAGATTGTTTGCTGGCAGAGCCTAGTGGGCTCCCCGGGAGCGGACTGCATCATCCTGTGAGGAAGAGCCAAGAGATGAAATATTTATTTACACCACGTGGGGTGAGGGGAGGTATCATAGGAGCTCTGGTGTAGATAGAGGCGGGGGTGAGGTGCTGAGTCCTAAGGGTAGAAACTCAGCTCTTGTTCCCCTTGGACTACAAAGTGACCCATTGTTAACCTAGAACGTTTTCCATTTAATCCCTCATGGTCCTGTGCCCCTGATATGATAAATGCAGGCACTTGGGCCAGGGCACTGCCTGGGAAGCCTGTTCAATTGCATTAGCTTCTGGCAGCACTAGAGGGAGACACCAGCCATGGCGTCCGCCTCTTCTTCCCACCGCTCGCTCCCTGGGAGAGGGTGATTCAGCACCATGTCAGAAGCAGGCTAGACTGCGGACTGCCAGGAGCGAGACAGAGGCTGTCAGCACCAGCTTAGGTCCAGGAACTGGAGCAAGGGGGTCCGGAGGTAGCAGAGGATGGAGATTGAAGGGGCTCAGGAGGGAGTCTTGAGTTGTTAGGAGAACTGGACCTACCCAGGCCCTGCTGCCCTGCCTGGGCCAGGAGTGGTGATAGGCCAGTGGGATGTGAGTCCTTTGTCCCTTTGCCCTAGTTAGTACGTAAGAGCTGTAGGAGTCCAGCCCCTGAATACCTAAACTACCTCACAGCTTGTTCAGCAGCTAAAAATACAAAATTGCTTTGCTAAGAGATGCCCAACCGGAAAACCCCCGAGAGGTTTCCTATTAGGGCAGCTGCTGGGCTGGAGGCCAGACGCCCGGTGAAGGGTTCCTGTGCTTGCTTTTCCCACCGATCTCTCACAGACTGGCCGCCCCCAGCCAGGCCAACCCCAGCCAGGCCCTTCTCGCCCACAGTGATCAGTCCGGACCCAAAGCTGTCACAACCTAGCCTTCTTTCCTCTATGCCTGTTGCTTCAGGGAGTGGTTGTGTTTGGAGATTTGCCTTAAATCCAAACAAGGCCTGGCTTAATTCTCCACACTCAGCCCAGCCCACCCACTCACCATGTGGCCTAAAGCATGTTGCCTTAGTCTCTCTCGGCTTTACTTACCTCACCTGCAAATGGGAGAGATCCCACCTACCTGCCTGGTGTGGAAGGCTTTGGTGGGAAAGTTACGCCTAGGGATTTATCACGAAATGTCCTCAGTGCAGCAAGCACGTTGTTCTTACTTAGCATAAATGTATGATAAGAATGGGGACCAGATACTGTGATTATGGTGACAGGGAAGGAGCCCCCTCTTGATACCAACCCTGACCGCCTATCAGGATTGTGGGGGTTGGGAGCTTATTGGAGAGGCAGGCAATATAGCAGGGTGGGCCCTGAGTCTGGATTTTTAACCAGCTCTGAAAGAAAGTCACTGAGGATTCTCCGACTGAGCATCTCAGAAAGGAGCCCAACACCCAAGCAAGACCCAGTTCCCTGGGAATTACACCTCAGTGCAGAAATGCCCTCAAGTGTGTCAGACATGTAGGACGTGTAGGACAGGGATCAGGTCTGTTGTTCAGAGGGTCGCTGTGAGTCATACTGGACTCAGCTGGAACTAACCACATGCTCCTATGAAAGGATGCAGTTTAAATCTACCAGCTGGAGTGAAATATCTCAGTCACAAAAGGACAAATACTGCATAGTGCCACTGTTGTAAAACAGGACTGATGTCGGGGTTGGGGGGAACCTATGAAAAGAGGGGATAAATAATGTATACTGCATCGAAACAGATGAGGGAGAGAACTGTTTAAAAGGAATATAGGATTAAGTATTATTTTCATGACAAGATTACAGAAGAAGAAATGCAAAGTAAAGTGGAAAGTGGACTGGGGGGGATTGTATAACAATGAAAGAAATTTTTTTTTTCTCCAAAGAGAAAAATGAACTGGAGGGAGAGATGGGCAGGAAGAAAATGTGCAACAATGAATGGGGGGAAATTAAATGAAAAGAATATGCTGTAAAAAAATATATATGTTGCATTAAAAATCATTAATAAAAACAGTTAATTTTAAAAAAAGTCTACCAGCTGCTTCTCAGGAGAAGATGAGCCGTCTCCTCCTGTGCAGCTTCTGAAAACCTGCTGGAGGGTCAACTGTAGGTTGGTTCCAGCTCAACGGTACTCAGCAACAACGTGTTCCTGTGCCACAGGGACTGTGTGTGAGCCCCTGCCACTGACTGAGGGAGAAGGCGGCCTCACTACAAAGCCACCCCCTGTCTGGGCACAATGGTGGTGCAGGGGAGGGTGGCTCCATTCCCACCCTGCCCCCACAGCCTGGGTCTCTCTCTGAAAAAAATTTTAAAAGCCCAAGAAACAAATTCCCTCCAAGGTGTGAAAAGTCTTCTAGGCAGGACCTTCTCTCCACGAGCTGAGCTTAAGGGAGACACACACTCCCTAGTCTCCCTTGCTGCCCACAGAACAGTAAGCACGTCCTTGCCAAGGTCCCCGTAGAGTGATGCGAATGCAACAAACAAAATGGACCTTCCCCTCTCCTTGGAGGGAATCATCTCTGCTGCACCTCTCCCCACTCCTTGGGGTTTTCACCCCTTTGGGTGTGGTTTATAAACCCCTGAAAGCTCACAGCTGCCCTCCAGACAGGTAACATTGAGTTTTGGCTGATCCTCTGTTTCCTCATCTATGAAACGGGGCTGTAATAGGACTTTCCTTTCAGTGTGGGCCCAGGGACTGAAGAAGACATGGATTATTACATGGGATTTCTCAAGGAGGAAAGGGCTTGTATATCAGAAATACAGGTTCCAGGACCTATTCCACTTCATTGGCTTCTAACCCCAAACTTTGGGAAACAAATGAGAGCCTAGGAGAGGTGAACCCTTCATCTTTGCAGCTTAATTCCCTTGGAACGTAACAGCTTTGAAACCCAGGCCACCCTAGACCTCCAATATGTGAATCTTGGCTGACTCTCCTTTACTTATGAACTTGCCTCTTTCCCTCCTTGAGACCCCTGTGGCCAGACGGCAGAGTTCACTGCCTGTTCACATAGGCCATAGATGAGTGCCTGGTGAAATGGAAGAGACTTCCCAGAGGCTCTAGAGCTATCCGGTCAGCCCCTCCTGTTCCCTGAGGGCTTACAAGAATTTCTGGCAGTGAGTGAGAGGCTCAGGTTAAGGGAGTGGGTTCACCTTTCTTAATCTCCTGAGGATAGATGGATGATAGGTGGGAGGTAGGTGAGGAGAGGTCAAAGGCAGGATCAAGATCATGTGGGTAGGTGGGTCCAGGATTTGGGAAATAGGGTTGTTCTTTGTTGTTATTGTTTTTAGGTATGGTGAGTCCACTATGACTCTGAGAGACCCTACAAACAATAGAGTCGGACCCTGTCCTGTCCTGTGCTGTTCTCATCATCGCTGACACACTCAAGCCCATGGTTACAGTCACTGCGTCTGTCAGTCTGTCTCACTGAGGGTCTTCCTCGCTTTTCCTGACAGCCCTACCTTTCAATCATGATATCCATTTCCTCTCCTCGCAACATTCCTGTCTTCTCAGATGATTTACTCAGCATATAGATGGGATAGGTATGGAAAGAGGATACACCCTTGACACACCCCTGATTTTAAACTATACGGGTCAAAGTTTTTCCAATCACTTGGACAGCGAATAAGGATGATGGAAGAAAAGTTGATGCATTTGAATTGTCCTGTTGGAGAAGAGTGAAAAATATCCCATGGACTGCCAAAGAACAAGTAAACATGTGTTGGAGAAAGTGCAGCCAGAATGTTCCTTGGAGGCAAAGTTGACATTACTACCATTGATTCTCCCCAGGAGATGCTAATTAGCAGCGCAACTCCCCACAGACCATTCCACCAAAGCCCCCCCTCCACTTTAATCAAAGAATCGTACAAATCTGTGACTGTGGGGAGACATCTCTGAGTGATAATGCTTATATGAGGGGAGGGTTGGGGGGAATGCACTCACCTGCCTTTTTTCAGGCTTTTTAAAGCCTGAGAGGGGCGAACTGTGCCAAGAATTGGAGGGAGGACGGGGAGCTGGCACAAAGCAAGTTTTAGCGATCACCCTGCATATGGGGGTCCTCAGTTTCCCTGTTTGCAAAGTGCGTAAGAAGCCTTCCCGACTGTGCGGTCTGGGGGAGCGTGGCCTGGGTGGTCCCGGCGGGGTCGGGGCCAGAGTTCCTCACCTGGGGGGCGGGGCGGGCGGCGCGGAGGCAGGGCCGTGGCGGGGCGGACCTGAGCGGCGGGAGGCGGAGTCGGTGCGCAGTGCTTGTGTTTGCGGAGTCGGAAAAGCGCGGAGGCCGGGCCGGGAATCACAGAGCAGCACACTGAGAGCGGACCCTGCAGCCGCAGCCCCGCGAGCCCCTCGGATCTACTAACCATGTCGATCTTCTGTTGCTTCTTTTTCAGGAACTATGTCAGTTCCAAGAGGAAATCAGGTAAGGGAGCCTCCGGCGTCCTCTCCTCGCGCTTTCCTCCTTCCCGTCGCGCGCACGCGTCCCTCCGCAAGCCTGTCTGCGTCTCTGCAGTGGACTTTTTGGAGGGGGTGGTCTTGGCCGCCCGCGCCCCCTTCACTTGTCGCCCTCTCTTTCCCAGCTCGTGCGTGTCCCTGAGACCTTTAGAACTTGCACCTGCATGTCCTCTGCCCCCCTCCCCCAGTGCCGCAGACCCCTGTGCCCCCGTGGGAATGCGGGTGGGTGCATGTGGCATGAGGGGCTTTCCTGAAGGATCTGAGCCCCCCCCCCCCAGCGCTGTCAGCTGGATCTTTGACCCCCACATTGCGGTGGCCACTGACAGGCTCTCCTATGACTTCTCCTTGAGTCCTTCCCACGGGGCGGCGCAGTGTTGAAGGGTAGATAGAGGCCGAGGGTCTTCTTCGGGGAAGGGAGAGCCAGCGGGGCTGCGCAGAGTGACGGCGAGTTTTGAGAACCTGGGCTGCAGACCTGCATCCTCTCCCACCCTCTCCCAGCTCTAAGCTTGTCCTTCTGGCTGCAGGGAGGGGTGGGGGGAAGGCTCTGCATAGTGGCCAGCTGAGTCGCGAGATGGGAGGGGAGACTGGCCAGGCCTGGCATTTGCCTGACAGGTGCCTGAGCCCACCCGGAGTTTGGGAAAACCGAGGAGACAGGGCAAGGCAGGGCAGGGCAGTGGACACTGTGTGCTGGGCGATGTCAGCTGGAGTCAGGATTCTCCCTGGGTGGGAGAGGTTGGCCTCCAAAAAACCCCGGTTGGGTTATGGACCTGTGGAGTTTATTGGGGGGAGGGGGGAGGAATACACCCTGGGAATTAGGGCTCCTTCTGGTGGTGCATGAAAGGCACAGCCACTGGAGGGTCTGAGTTGACATCTGTATTGCTTGTGTTTATGAGGGTGCCCAGGACATACAGTAGCCTTCTGAAAGCCTGGCCCTTTAAGGGCAGGAGGAATATGTATAAGTGCATGGCCCATTGATAAAGGTCATGGTTGAGGCTATATCCTATCCAGGTGCCTTGGCCATATGTGCCCACGTGGGTTGGATGGGATGTGAATTGAAGTAGGTGTTATGATACAGAATGTATATGTTTCTGAGTATTAATTCATAGGTGTTTTTGCTTGTTGTGTCTTAGTATTAACATGCTTATTTTCGTATCTGTGGGACATGGGTTGTGTGTGTACGTGTGCTCTGTGTATGTGCATACTGGAGTCTTGACAGTTGTGTGCTGCAGTGTCTGTACTTGCTTGGGGGACATAGCTTTGGGTTGTGTATGCCAGTGGTTGGAGTCTGTGTTCCTCTGTGTTTGTGTGCTTGCTTGGAGTTTATCTACTGTGGGTGAGACTTGTGTGTCCACATGACTGTGGGCTGACGTGGCCCATCAACTCGAGGCCTCAGCATCCCAGGTGGAAGACTTTGTGTGGTCTGGGTCTTTTGTCAGACCTCCCCTACCCAGTCCAGCCCCTGCCTATTTCTTTTTCCCCAACCCCAGAGATCTTGTCATCTCTCAGACCATAAATGGACAGAGACAAAACTGGGTTTATCTTCCATCATAATTACCTTTTCCCCAAGAAACTTAACCCTGAGCCTCAAGTGTCATGGTTGAGCCTGGGTCTGATCCCATCCATGTGTTATCTTGAATAAGTTTCATAAATTCTCCATGCCTCAGTTTCCCCGTCTGTAAAATAGGGATATAACAATATCTCCTACACATGTAGAAGACAATTAGAAACAGTCCTTAGCGTGGAACTGTTGATATTTCTAGTCAATATCATCATCATTATTTTTTGCAGCCTTGGGATCTAGTCCTAATTCCCCTGCTAATTTGTTCCCAGTGTGACCCTTGGATGTGTCCCTTCTCTCAGTTGCCCCCTGTCAGGCCAAGGACAGAAACAGATCACTTCTTAGTTTACTTGCCTCCCATCACCATCTCCGAAGCTCTGGATCTGACTGCTTCCTAAGCAAAAACAGGGCCCCACCCAGCAGCCTCACTCTGGGAGAGCCTCCCCCAGATCCTCTGCCTCCCATGCTCAAGCCAGGAAAGGGACGGATAGAGAAATTTAATTAATGTTGGGTTGCTTATGGTAATAGCCACTTAGAGACAATGTACAAGAGCCAGCTCTGGAACCAGACAGCAGGATTCAGAGCCTGCCTTCTCTCCTCTCTGACCATGGACCAGTTTCTCACCCTTCTCTATGTCTCTTTCATCTGTGAATTGGAGATAATGTTCCCTTCTATCTTCTAGGGTTGTCATGAAGATTATGTAAACTCATTTATGGAAGCATGCTTAGAAGTGTTTGCCACCTAGAAACCCCCTCAGTGCTGGCTCCTGTTACCATTTACTGAGCATCTGCTATATGCTAGACCTTTACATGTTTTCTCATGTGCTACATGGAGTCACGTTACACAGTGGTTGGTGAGATTCTCTTCTTACAAATGGAGAACTGAGGTCTGGAGAGGATGTGTGGCCGTGGTTTGCAGCAGGGTGCATTTGCCCTGCTCTTTGGTGAGAGGGTACATGAAGCTTCCTGGGATGACCCCAGCCAGGGACTCTGACACAGAGAAAATAGATACCGTGCCTTGGTCGTCATTTACCAAGTACAGAAGTAAGGCTTGAACCTAGGCTAAGAGGACAAGAGGTAGAGTAATAACAGGAGAAAAGGATCCTTGTGTTCAGGCAGCTAGCTCATAGTTTAAATGGGGAGGTAAGATTGGTGACCCTGGAAACTGGAAGACAGAATGGCCTCAAGTTGTCGCTTCCTTCCTCCAGTCTCAGTAATGACACCATCTACTGACTGTTCAAGCCTCATTTCTAAAAGTCTTATCTTTGATTTCTTCCCTTTCTCACCTGCCACCTTGACCTCCAGATTAGGCCACTTCTTTCCACCTCCATCATTATATCCTGGAAGGAGCCCCCTCAGCTCTCCAGGAAGACCCCTCAGCTTCCTTCCTGATTTCTGCTACTACCCTTGTCATTCTCACAGCTTGAATCAGCTCTTAAAAGTATATGTCAAATAATTCACTTCAACTCGCATTCCCATCAAGGACATTCCATTACTTGGAAGACACTCTTTATTCCTGTGTGATTTGACTCCTGCATGTTAATTAGCCGAGACCAGGATGGAAAGGGCTGTCTGACATTGGCTCACACCCATCTCCTCTTCCAGCCACACGTATCTCCTTTTATTCCTTAAACAGATCAAACATAGTTCTAACACACAACATTTGTGTTTGCTGTTTCCTCTGCCTGGAATGTATTCCCCAGTCTTGCACAAGACTGGCTTCTTTTTTAAAAAAATTTTTTTTCATTAAGATTTTAGTTTTTTGTTGCGGTTTTTTTGTTTGCATTTGGAGTTTTATTTTTTTGGTGGGGTTTTTTGTTGGTTTTTTTTTACACTTTATATTGATTTGGTTACAAAGTTCGTATACATTGTGTTTCACACTATTCTTCATTCACATTGTGTTTCATGCAATCATTCCCATGCATTGTGTTTTATAAAATTAATCACCATTGGACCATGCCCACCCTTACCCTATCTTTTCAGGTCCTCACTGGATCATTCCCATTTCCTTCACCCGCTCCCTCCACCCACCAAATTGTGCAACTCTATGGTTTTGCCCTTACCCATCCTCACCCCTCTGCTCTCATCCCATCCCGTATAGGTCCCCATACATATTTTACTCGTTATCCTTCTCTTTTTATAATATTTTTTGTGTGTGTGCAGTATTTGCCTTTATAAGACTGAGTGAGTTCACTCAGCATAATACTCTCCAATCTCTCCCAAGTTATATGTTTTTAAAAATTCTTGCTCCTGAGTGCTGCGTAGTATTCCGTTGTGTGAAATACCACAATTTCTCAATCCATTCTGGCTGCTTCTTAAGATTTTTGCTTGTCACCTTCTCAAAGGAATGGCCCTGATTCTCACATACTCGCTACCCCCTCAAGTTATCCCGCTTCTTCCCTGCCCATCTGCTGTCACGTTCTAATTACTCTGTGTGTCATCTTGTTTTTTGTCAATCTCTGAGATGCCAACTTTTAAAAAACATATTTTTGCTGAAAAACTGCATCAATACTAATGCCCACTCTTACTTGGTGATACCCACTCATGCTTGCTAAGTGGATGGATGAATGGATGGATGGATAGAAGAATGTGTGCATGCATGAATGGATAGATGGTCACTTGTCATAACTGTGCTGTAAGTTAGGAAAGAGCTCACTTGCTGGTTCAAATCTAAAGGCAGATACTGGAAAGAGGAGTCTTTCTGGCTCCTGGATGATCCAGTGAGCACATGACCAAAGTTGAGGAGCAGGACCCAGTATTTTAGAGACGTTGCTTCAGCTAACCATGTTAGAGAGCAACAGCCCTCTGTCAGCCACTGTTACAGTATTGAGGTTGCATTGTTGTGTATAGTCCAGTCGGAACCGATCCATAGCTGACCCTCTGGTGGGTTTTCAGAGGCAGTTAATCGCATAGGAAGAGATTGCCCATCCTGTGGAGCATCTGGTGGATTCCAGCTGCTGCCTGCGGGATTACAGCATAGCATCTTGCTACTAAGCAACCAGAGCTCCCTACTGAGGTTATAGGAATGTGTATTCCTTCACTCCAGGAGTTTGCAGTCTGCTCAGTGAGATAGATTGACAACAGTGGCTGCCGCAATGGGCTCCAGTGTGGCGGAGATCATAAGGATGGTACAAGATAACTCGAGTGAGGTTTCACCTGTTGTTTGTAGGGTGGATCAACTGGACGGCACCCACACCAACAACGGGTAATGAAGGCTTAGTGAGGAGGAGTAGAGGAAGGCACTTGATCACGGTCGTAAGTCCAGGAGAGTACTGGCTGAGGCAGACTGACCACGAATGTGAAGGGCACCTGATGGACGCAGCCAGACAAGAGGGAGGAAAGCATGCCAGCTTTACACATCTCTTCATCTTTTTTTTTTTTCTATAATTATATTTTATTAATTTTCATAAACATTTACAGAGATTTTGGGCTTCCACTCATTCATTGTTGCACTATTCTCTCTACCCTCCTCCCAGTTTGTTCTTGTCCAAATGCCACAGTGCTTGTCAAAGCCAGTTCTGATTAATCTTCTTTGTCAGTGTATCCTTTGCCATTCCCTATCACTCCTCCCTGAGAGAGACTTCACCTGAGTCATAAGGAAAAGGGGACGGCGTATTCTCTTAGCTACTTCCTGCTGAAAAGGGACGCTGTGGGTTTCAGGGTGAAGATCTTCTCTCACTACTCTAAAGGGCCCCTTTGGCAGTAGGAAACACATAGACTGTTATGGAGATTGATTTTGGAATTCAGATGCACTCTTATTGATTGTGCTTGGCTGTACATGTACATATCCTTCAAGATGTATCATGGGGGTGTTGCAACCTAGAAGACACAAATTTGACTAACAAGTTATAAGTACATGAGTCCAAAAATTATGGAAAAGTAAAAGAAAAGATTCTTTCATTGTTTTACAAACCCTCCCCCAGGTCCCCTCCACCATGCAGCCCTCGCTCTAGTCTCCTGTGATGACAGAAATACCCAGTTACATCTCTCTTTTAGACGGTTCTCTCCCTCCTCTGCTTCAGTGCAGTATACATTATTGAACCCATCTTACTCAGTGTCTCCCTAACCCCAAGGACAGTCCCATTCTACAACAGCGGCATCATGTAATATTTGTCCTTTTGTGGCTGGGATAACATCTCTTCATCTTGAAATAAGGAAAGGAGATGCAAGAGTCAGACCCTCGATCCTGGGGCTCAGATTAGAGTGAGGGAGGCACAGCACCTGTTACCCTCCCTACACCTCTGTGATGGAACCCTCACGGCACAATGGGCTCAGTTTCAGAGGCTTCTGGTAGTTCTAGCCCTTCTCCAACACGGGGGTCTTCAGGATCCTCTCACTCACCTGATGCGGAGCCTCGTTATTGTTAGGTACTGTCAGGTTGACTGATAGTGACGGTGTAAACTGATCAGAACCTTATCCTATAGTGTGCTACCTTCACCGTCTCTGCCATGCTCAAGTCCATTGTTAACAGTCACTGTGTCTGTCCATCTTGTCAAGAGTTGTCTTGACGTTTGCTGACTCCGCACCTTTCCCAATGTAAATGATGTCTTTATCCAAGAACTGGCCCTTCCTGAAAACATGTCCAAAACGTGGGAGGTGAAGGTTCACAGTCTTTCCCTTTAAGGAGCACCCTGGTTTCACTTCCCCAAGACAGACTTGTTTATTCTATTGGCAGTACATGCCCTATTCAATACTCTTCTCCAACACCGCAATTCAGAAGTACCGGTTCTTCTTGGGTCTTTCTTATTCTCTGTCCAACTTTCAGATGCATGTTGTTATGTGCCATCAAGTAAGTCGCTGCAACTCATAGCGACCCTATTATGTACAACAGCCCTGAAACCTGCTCGGTTCTGTACCAACTTTATTGTCTCTGAAACACCTACCCTCATTACCCCTATCACTGAATCAATCCATCTTATTGATGCACTTCCTCTCTTTCTCTGTCCCTCTACCCATCCAAGCATGATGTCCCTCTCCAAGGACCGGTATCTCCTTGCAACATGCCCAGAGTATGTCACATGAAGCCTCAGAATCCTTGACTCCAAGAAGCAGCTTTTCTTCACCCTCTCTAGGACAAACATGTTTGTTTTCTTAGCAGTCTATGGTATATTCAACACTCTTCTCCAGCACCACAGCTCAAAGGCATCAGTTCTCTTTCTATCATCCTTAGTCATTGTCCAGCTCTCTGACGCATGGTCTACCTTAGTTCCCAGACTGACATTGTTGCTCTTCAGTACTCTGGAGAGGTCCCTGACAGCCGACTTTCCCAATGCAGTTCATCTCTTGATTTCCTGGCTGCTAGTACCAAGAATGTTGATTGCCAAACAAATGTAAAATACCATGGCTTGAGGAGCTCTGGTGGCCTAGTGGTAAGAAGCTGCACTGCAATTCCAAAGGCACGTGGTTCAAATCCACCAGATGCTCTGCGGGCAGTCTCTTCCTGTGCATTTTACAGCCTCTGAAAACCTTCTGGAGGGTCAGCTATAGGTCACATCCAACTTGACAACAAACAACAACAGCAGCAACACGGCTTGGTTCGTGCACACCTTGGTCTCGGAATTTGCTCTTTGAGCACTTTGGAGGGTCCTTGACACCACATTTTCCCAGCACACCACATCTTTTGATTGCTGCTGCTTGGATGTTGACTGTGAAAGGCCAATTGAAAGGTTAGGTGAGATAGATCAGTGTGGTTTGCTGTGTAGACTGTGCGCAAGAGAAAATTCCAGAATGTCTCTAACCTGAATTTTCCCTAAGTATGCTCCAGGGATAAAAATCTCAGTGGTCCAGTGACGAAGTGCTTGACTGTTATCCACGGGGCTGGCAGTTCAAATCCACCAGCTGCTCCACAGGGGAGAAGCGTGGCCGGCTGCTTCTGTTAAGTCCTCCCGTCTCGGGAGACCCTGTAGTGCAGTCTGTTCTGTCCTGTCGAGCTGCTATAAGTCAGAATCTCCTCGAAGCAGCAGGCCTGTAGCTCAGCCACAGAGCCCATCTCACCTGTTTCCTGGAGTGGTCACTGTTAACAGTGACCTGACAGGCAGGTTGGGAAGTTCAGTGCAGGGATACAGTTAGAGGCCTTTGGGCTGTACCTGGCAGTAGTAAAGGCCTGTTGTTAGCTGTGGTTGTTACCGTAGGAGAAGCTTTGTTCCTGGAGTCAGTCTCGATAGACAGGGTCAGGCTCCACACTGCAGGGTTTTCTCATCAGACCTGCCAGGCCCTAATGGCACTGTCACAGTTCTCTTGTTCACGTTGTTCTGTGCTGTTGAGTCAATTGTGACTCATCGCGACCCTATGAACAACAGCTCTGAAGCTAGCCCAATCCTGAGCCAGCCTCACGGTCTCTGATACACCCGCCCCCATTGCCACAGTCACTGCGTCAATCCATTTCATCCAGAGTCTTCCTATCCTGTGTTGACCCATTTACGCTTCCAAGGTCTGGTCCCTCACGGCAACATGCCCAAAGTATATGAGACAGAGCTTCTAAGTCCTTGTCTCCAAAGAGCAGCCTGGTTTCAGTCTCTCCAGGCCTTCTCAACCGCTAGCTCTACACCCTTCTATTCTCTGGGAAGTTGCTTTTCTCCAGGGCCCTTCGCTGAGATGCACCACTAGAGGGCGAAGGTGGCCACAGATCCCATCAGATGTCTCAGTCCTGGAATAATTTTCAGGCCCAGGGCCTGTTGCTGGGTCCTCACCACAGATCCTCTGATGAGCTCTAACTCGTTTAGATGCAAATGAGGTTGCTCAAGAGCTCTGCCACTTTGTTTTGATGTTTTTCATGAAATCCTGTTTACTTAGTATTTTTCCTTGGAAAAGTGGTGAGCTCAGCTGGGTTTCCATCTTAGTGATGATCATAAAAATCTCCATTCCTGGGCCGAGTTAATGTGATCACCATTACTATAGTTTCTTAGCAGAGAAGCTGTGTCAACTTGGGGTTAAGAATTTGGGTTTGGGAGTTAGGCAGCCAGCATTTGACCCTTGGCTCGGCCATGAGTGAATGAATCCTGTGGCCCTCGCAAATTATCTTTTGTTTGTTTGTTTGTGAGCAAATTATTTAGCCTCTGACTTCCACATCTTCATAGGAAAAATGGGGGCAACATAGTACCCGCTTTGACTAAATGCAAGAATTGAATTCACAGTGCCTAAAGTACTCAAGAGCAACAGTGTCTCTTTGGAGACTAAGGTCCGCCTGATACAGGCCATGGTTTTTGCCATCACTTGTTATGCATCAGAGAGTTGGACAATGACTAGGGAGGATAGAAAGAGAATTGACGCCTTTGAGCTGTGGTGCTGGAGGAGAGTATTGAATGTACCATGGACTGCTAGGAAAGCAAACAGATTCCTCCTAGAGAGGGTTAAACCAGGCTACTCCTTGGAGGCAAGGATTCTGGGGCTTCGTCTGACATACTTTGGACATGTTGCAAGGAGAGACAGGTCTTTGGAGAGGGACATCATGCTGGGTAGAGTAGAGGGACAGCGCAGGAGGGGAAGACCCTCTATGAGGTGGATTGATTCAGTGACTGGGGTAATCGGGATGGGTGTGTCAGAGGCAATGCGATTGGCACAGGATAGAGCAGGGTTTAGGGCTGTTGTACATAGGGTCTCTATGAGTCGCAAATGACTCGACGGCACATAACAACAACAACAACAGCCCATACCACAAGGAAGACTGGAGAAGAATCGTCGCATTTGAATTACGCTATTGGCCAAGAGTATTGGTTGCACCACAGACTGCAGAACAACAAGCAGATGTGTCATCGAAATAGTACAGTTAGACACCCCCTCTTAGGAGCAAGCATGGTCAAGCTCAATCTCATGTGTTTTGGACATCTAGAAGGACTGTTCTCTGGAGAAGGACATCACACTTGAAAAACTAGGTCAGTGAAAAAGATAGAGACCCTTCAGGAGATGGATCAACACCAAGGCTGTAATAATAAGCTCAGGCTCAGAACAGCTGTGAGGACTGAGCAGGACTGGGCAGCATTTCTTCTGTTCTGTAGAGGGTCTCTATGAGTCAGGCGGCAATGACATTTAATGACAGCCGAGGTTAAACCTTTTTTCATCGGGAGGGCGAAACCAGAGAGAACTTTGATTTGTCTCATCCAGGAGGGTGTCTGCTCTTTCATACGGAAGGTAAGAGTGGACACTGTCTCATAATGGCCACCGTGCTTCCTTCTCCACAGCCCAGCTTGATGGTCTTGTAGAGCCTCTATTCTGTAGACCAGGAAGGGAGGCTAAGGAAGTCACGCAGATGCACCCAGCCAGGCAGCCACAGGATTCAAGTCAGGTCCCCTGACCCCAGCCTCTTTCCTCTGGAGTCTTCCCTCTTGAGCCAAGGGATCCACGAGTGACCAGGGCTCAGACTTTGGAGGTGTCTAGATTGGGGTGAAGACTTCCCCTAGCGTGTCTAGGAACAGGAACCCATTGGTCCCAAAGATATTCCTGGTCGGGTACAGGGCTCTTCCTCAGAGTGTGACTAATCTTTCACTTTCTCTTTTGATTTGCCTTATTGTTGAGTGCCATTGAGTTGACTGTGGCTCACTGCGAGCCTGTGAACAGTGGATCCTCACCCTGCCCTATCTCGTGGCATTCTCATCATCTCTGATGCACGCAAGCCCACCGTTACGATTACTGTGTCAGTCCACCTTGTTGAGGGTCTTCCCTTCCTTGGCCTTCCACCTTTCCAGGAAGCATGGTGTCCTTTTCCAAGGACTGGTCCTCCTAACAATATATGCAAAGTATGTGAACTGAAGTTTCACTATCCTTGCCTTCATGGAGTAGTACCCTGCCTGCTCCTTTTATAGTTATTTGTCCTTTTGGAAGTCCATGGGACTCTTCTCCAACACCACAACTCAGAGGCATCCATTCATCTTCTGTCATCTTTATTCATTGTCCAGCTTTGCAGAGAGGGTTTTCTTAAAGGAACACCTGCCTGAAAGTCCCAGCCACTCAAAGTTAGCCCTTTCTCCTGTTTGAGGACCAGTGAACTCAGAGAAGACCTAAGGTGAGGCGGACTCTGGTGTCTAATGCCTCATTCCCACCAAGTCCTGGGGACAAGTGATGGTTGGTGCCATTGTGAGGCAAAAAGTCACATCTGGAAGGGCCCTTCTACCTGTTTTTCCGGCAGTAAGAGTTACAGAGAGGGCAGGCAGGCCTACCTCCTATGTGGCCATAGTTGGGCTGGATAAGCCACACTGGACAGCAGCGGCTTCGGCTCCACTCCAGTGAACGGTTCTCTGAGGGTTCCGTTCTCTTAAGCGGTGCTGGCCCTGGTTCTATGGAGCTCACAACTTCACTAAAAAGGCAAGATCTAATATCCAATAAAAACTATGATCGGGGCTGTGGTAGACAAGGGATGGGGGCAATCAGGAGGGCAAGATGGGAGAAGATAGAGCCAGAAAGTGGAGGTGAGTGGGATAAACACAGGGTGTGGTGAAGTATCCCCGCTGAGACTGGCATGAGGTAACAGGCTAGCAGGGAGAGAGAAGCTAGAAAGGATGGCAGGAGCTGAGTCTGCAGAGGAAACTGGGGGAAAGTGTTCAGAGCCATCGTCCAGGCTCTGTGGTCTGCGGAGCTCCCCCCAACTTCAGCGAGGCTGCTCAGCGAACATGGCCAGTCTTCTGGCACCCTCCAGAGGCCCCTACAAAACCAAATGTGTCTCGTGAAGGCATCAGCTCCTGGCACATCTCAGCCGGGCTGGAGTTTTTAAACAGTTTTTCTGTTCGTGACTCTGAGTCCTCAGCCTCATGTCACCCCTGGAGCCCAGAACCATCAAATTGGAAATGAAAAGCAGCTAATTGATCTGGCAGCGCTGCTGCCAGCCCATGTGGCAGTGATGCGATGGAGCAAGTGAGTGCGTGCTCACGTGTGTTTCTGCACCATGACTCCCCTCACCGCACTGCCTGCCTCACCGCGCTGGACCTGGGCTCCCCAAGTCTGGAGTCACACTTCTTACTCCCGGGAAGGAGGCAGCCCACTGGCCACCATGATCCCTTGAGCCCCTCTTCCGTGTCTTCTCCTGTCCTCTCTCCACCACCCCAGTGTCTTCTGGGAAAATGAGAGGGTGGTCCAGAGGGAACAGGGTGTGCATAAACTGAGGTGTGCGTCAGAATCCTGAATCATGGAATGCAGATGCCCAGGCCTTCCCTTTGCTGCTGAATCTGTCTCCCTCAGGGTGGAGCCCCAGGCTTGGCATTTTGACGGACTCCCCAGGGACCCTCTCAGAAAGCTGTGATCAGAGCTGTGATGGTGATGTTAAAACTAGACAGGTGGCAGGAGGAACATCCGGCTTCCAGGAGAAGGGGCAGGAACTCCTGAGATGGACCATGTGAGTGGACCAAACTGCACCTTAAAAATCATTCAGACTTCTTCTGAGTTAGAGTGTGGGCTGCAGGCCAGGAGCCAGAGTTCAGAGGGTCCTCAGAATCCTCTGCCTCCAGCTCTGGCCGATGTGAAGGGCCTTGAAGAACGGCATTCCCCGCAGCCACTCTCCCTTCTGGCCTTCTCAAGAGGCGGTGACAGGGCTGCTGCTTCTGCCTTTTCTCCCTATAACGTTTTGTTCCTGGGGGGAGCAAAGCACCCGACACTGTGGTCCAGCAAAGTGTTTCCTGCCTCAGCCAGCGAATAACTTGTTTCTCACTTCAGCTCTTTGGGCTTATAGACATGTGACAAAAGCAGCAACATTACTTGTAATGATGAAACCAATGGAAAAACAAAGATTTGGGGAAAAGGCACTTTTTATTGTTTTAGCACCTTTTTCTGATCTGAAGTTACTTTGATTGGAAACAGAAATGTGGCGTGTGTAATTCATTTGGCTCATGCCATTTTTATAATTGGTAGGTTTTGAAATAGGAAGACAAAGCAACTGCCACTATCCCCACCCCTCAAGTGTCAGTAAAATGATGAGTTGTCGGGGGGGGGGGTCATGGAATGCAGAGGGTTTTCCAGAATCTTTCTACTCTGCCTCCCTGGGTTTTGTCATTCCCCCATATGACCTGGCAGCTGTATTTTACAAACATTCAAATTGGAGTCTTGTACCAACACAGCTGGGCCAGGCCAGAAAGTCTCGTCACTTTCTGGTACTCAGGAGGAAGCAAGCGTTCACTGCACCTTCCAGATTGTTCCCTTGAATGGTGCTGTCTGGCTAGTAGTGGGGGCAGTGGCTCAGGAGAGAGCACCCTCCAAGTCCTGGGCTACCTTTCCTATTAGCAGGATCTCCCTGTTCAGCCTGGTATGCCTTAGACTTAAGTGCTAGGTCATGGTCAGAGTTGATTGCCGCGTCAGCAGACCTTATTAAACTGTGATGGCAGATGAGGACAAAACTCTGTACGTGAGCAGTTAGCTCTCCATCGCCCAGAACCCTTGCAAGCATTGCTTGTCTCAGATCTGTTCGTTCCCTACCACACACCATCCTGTCATCCCGCCCTTCAGCCCATTGGCTCCAGGATCTCTTTATTAATCTCTCTTTTGTGTTAGATCATCCGGTTCTGATTAAGAGAGTTCTTCCCCTAGCTGGCTTGCTGAACACTATTGCTCTCTCTGCCTCAAGCCTACAGTTCAGTTCTCATCCAGGGACAGGAAGGCACCTTTAGAGGTAGTACTGATGGGAAACAGTTTCTGAGTGGATGCTGGTCTCTTGTTCTAGACCGCCCTTCAGGACTCAGAGGTGCCTGCCGGACTTAAGGACCTTTGGTAGCATAGTTGTTAAAACATTTGACTGCTAGCCAGAAGATGAACTGTCCAAGCCCACTAGCCGCTCCTTAGAGGAAGGGTGAAGCAGTCTGCTTCTGTAAAGATTTACAGCCTCGGAAACACTATGAGATTGTTTTATTCTGTCTGAGTCAGAATCCATGGCAGTGGGTTTGAGCTTTAGGTTTTGGCCAGACCTACCAGGATTTTTCTGGCTCTGGTCATATGTGGTTTCTAGATTTGTCCAGTAAATATCTTGAGTACTTCTTCTGTGCCAGGCCCTGCGGATAGAAACCCAGGGTACCAAAGTGAACCCAGTGAGGTCCTTCCTCAGTGGACCACTGATGGGCTGGGGAGATGGGACAGTTAAAATGTGTTCAGAAGCCCCATGATGAGAGTGGTGGGCAGAGTGGTCCAGGACCCTCCACGTGAGGCACACAGCCCTGCTGGACATCCGAGGAGGGCTTCCCGTACCTCGTCCATCCACTGAGGCTTTTAAATGTGTCCGCCAGATGAGAAGGGGGAAGAGCCATACTGGACAGTGCTCAGCCTCAGCACCAGTTGTTAGCATCTTCTTTTTATTTAGTTTATTGTGTTGAGAATCTACACAGCAAAACATCTGCCAGTTCAGCCATTTCTCCATGTACAATTCAGTGGCATTACATTCTTTGAGAAACTGTTCTCATCCTCCACTCTATTATTCTTTCCCCCATTAGCATAAATTCATTTGCCCTCTGAGAGTTTGATCTAATCTTTTGAGTTACTCTTGTCAACTTGACCCTTTAGAAATAGTTTTTAAAGAGCAGACTGTTCAAGGCAGCCATCATTCAAGGATTCTGAAGCTTCGTCTGACATATTTTGGGCATGTTGCAAGGAGGGACTGGTCCTTGGAAAGGGACATCATGTTTGGCAGAGTGGAGGGGAAGCGAAGGAGAGGAAGACCTTTGGTGAGATGGATCGATTCTGTGACTGGAGCGGTGGGAATAAGTGCGTTTGAGATGGCTAGGTTGGCACAGGATAGAACAGCATTTAGAGCTCTTGTACATAGGGTTGCAATGAGTCGCAAGCACCACGATGGCACATAACAACAACAACAACAACAACAAGCTATTGTTTGGTGTTAAGAAGACTTGAAGGGGTATCTTTGGTTGAAGGTTAAACTTTGTCTCAGGACAATGGTTTCATTGGTTCATCTAGCCTCTATGGATCCAGAAAGTCTGATTCCAGGAGAATTCGAAATTCTGTTCCACATCCCTCCCCCTCTTTTGATCAGTAGTCTAAGTGTACTGTATCATGGCTTGGGTGGTCCCCCACATCATCAGGACTTCTTGTGCAGTACTATTTCAGGGATGATTTTGGAAGATACCACTAGTTTGCTAAAGTTGTTGAAATGTTAGAAGTTGTAATTATAAAATGGTAGAGATTATGAGAAAGGCAAAGGATAAGGCACCGTTTTGATCTGTCATTCAGAGGGTCATTAAGAGTCATAAGTGGCTCATCAGCACCTAACAACAAGAACGATATACATGTGCCTGGGTTGGAAGGGCTATCTCTACGCATTTCTTGTTGTTAGAAGGACATGGCCTTATTTCCTCACTGATAGCAGGATGACAGGAGTTCCAAACTAAATGGTGTGGTTCTGGGATCCCAGCCCTACTTGGCCAAGTGTCTAGTGCAAGGAGGTGCTTGTTAAATACTAAGAGGCTGTGGTCTGTTGAATAAGTAATCGCTATCCAGCAGAGCTCCCCAGTGGTTGATGATGGGGTTGACAGGACAGACAGAGTAGATTACGGACCTTGGCCACCAGTTCAGCCTTTGAAGGAGTGCCTGACCTTCACATGGTTGTGCATAAGCCCAGAGGCAGGACTCTCTGAGCCCTGGGTCTCCTTCCTGGCCTCTCCCCTGGGGAGAAGCTCAGCACTGGCCATGATGCTGAGGAATGGTCCTGAAGGGTTAACTCTGCCCTCCCTATTCTCTGGTCTCAGCTGCAGCCTGGGCATGGCTCCGTCACGTGAGAGCCAGATGTAGGGATTTCCCAAGCAGTGATGTGTGTGCGCGCACACGCTCATGCATGTATGTGTACGTAGGGCTGTTTACGTGGCATCTGTGAATGTGGGGATTGGTCCAGAGCCACACAGAATAGAGGAGGGCTCAGGGAGGAGGGAAGGCTCCCCACAAACACCTCAAGGCTGAGCCGAGCCCGACATTCTAGATAAGCAAGTTGTTCCTGCTCAGACTTCCATTTCCTGTGACATTCATCTTGCCATCAGCCCACATTGGTTACGAATATGTTTCTTTTTTCCCCAATCTCTTTGAAGGGCTTTCTAGCAGATGCTGAAAGCCAGCAGCCTTTCAAAGATGCTCTCCTGGGCTTGGGAGCCCAGAGGGAAATTGGCTTCAGATCCTTTTTGCTCTGTGAAGGGCCATTTGTGGCTCAAGAGGCAAAACCTGGGCTAGTGAGAAGGCCGGTGCCCAGTGGACCCTGACACCCTGACAATGGGGCAAGGCGGGCCTCCATTTCCCTATGAAACCCTTGGAACTGAGAGCAGAGCAGGGAGGGCTCTTCCTTCAGCTACCAGCATTTATTAGATACCTGCTGTGTGCCTGGAGCTAATGAGACTGAGATGCTGGCGGAACTTCAGATCTGACTGGGGGAGAGAGAGCACGTTGTTAAGTGCCGTCAAGTGGACGACAACTCAGCAACCCTGTGATAACAGATCTGAACCATGTCCTGTCCTGCACCATGCCCACCGTCTCCGATATGCCCAAGCCCGTTGTTACAGTCACTGTGTCAGTCTGTCTTGTTGAGGTTCGTCTTCTCTTTCTCTGGCCCCTTCATCTTTCTTCGCATAATGTCTTTTTCCAAAGACTGGCCCCTTCTGACCACAGGCTCAAGATACATGAGACAGAGCTTCACCGTCCTTGCCTCTAAGGAGCATCCAAGCTGTACTTTCTCCATGACAGATTTGTTTATCCTTTTGACAGTCCATTCAGTACTCTTTCCCAGCACAACTCAAAGGCAACAATTCCTCATCATCCTCATTCGCTGTCCAGGTTGGACAGTGTGATAATGCGTAGGAAGCAATGCCTTTCTTCCTCACTTTGTAATTGCCAACAGAATCGATCATAAGATGATCTGATTTACCTACAACCAGGAGAAGATAACGTAGATGAATGGGATCTTCTAAGACTCAAATCCCTATGCACATCCAAAAACTTCTCCAACAGGGTAAAAAGGGAGGCCA
>NW_006399756.1:27228253-27326456 GCF_000299155.1 Elephantulus edwardii
CTGGGGATGAGGATGGAGAAAACAGTGCAACAATGAATGAATGAAAACCCAAAATCTCTGTTCATTAAAACTAATAAAATTTAATAAAAAAAAGATGATTTGATTTAAAGTGGTCAGTAACAGTATATCTCAGCCCACTAATACCTAGCATGTTGATCTTTATGCATTTTATTTCATTGTTGACAACTTCTAATTTTCCTTGATTCATACTTTGTACATTCTATGTTCTGATTATTAATAGATATTTACAACTATGTCTTCTCATTTTTGAGTGTTTCCAATCTAAGGTACTCTACTCCCAGTACTATACCTAACAATATTCCTCTGTTACTCATTGGGTTTTTAAGGCCCAGTTATTTCAAAAATTAATATCCAGCCCTGCTCCTTAAAGAACGAGATATAGCAAATGCTTATGAAGTACCTACCGCTCTGGTAGCCTAGTGGTAAAGAGCTGCACTGTCCTCCTAAAGGTGTGCTGTTCAAATCCACCAGTTGCTCTGCAGGAGAAAGAAAGTAAATCCCGCGTACAGTTTACTGTCTCTTAAATCCTACTGGAGGTTCCAGCTTGACAGCACTCACTCAGGCACTCAGCCAGCAGGCACTCAGTTCGAAGCCACCAGTTGTTCCAAGGCAGAAAGATAGACATTCTCCTCCCGGGCAGTTTACAGCCTCTGAGAACTTGCTGAAGGGTCAGCTATGAATCAGTTCTGACTCAATGGCACAAAATGACAACAAGCACATGCAACGGACAAGACTCTTTAACTAGACATTCTGGAGACAGAATAGCACGAAGATCCTTCCCAGGGCAAAACCCTGACAAATGGGCTGCTCTTGATCTTCTTCATTCGAGATTGAACTCTCCCTTTCTGTGAAGATGGTGCCGAAAGCGAAGAAGGAAGCCCCTGCCCCTCCCAAAACTGAAGCCAAAGTAAAGGCATTGAAGGCCAAGAAGGCAGTCCTGAAGGGCGTCCACAGCCAAAAAAAAAGAAGATTCGCATGTCACCCACGTTCCAGCGGCCTAAGACGCTGAGACTCCGACGGCAGCCCAAATACCCCCGGCAGAGCGCTCCGAGGAGAAACAAGCTTGACCACTATGCCATCATCAAATTTCCCCTGACCACTGAGTCAGCTGTGAAGAAGATAGAAGATAACAACACACTTGTGTTCATTGTGGATGTCAAGGCCAATAAGCACCAAATTAAACAAGCTGTAAAGAAGCTCTATGACATTGATGTGGCCAAGGTCAACACTTTGATTAGGCCTGATGGAGAGAGAAGAAGGCCTATGTTCGACTTGCTCCTGATTATGATGCTTTGGATGTTGCCAACAAAACTGGGATCATCTAAACTGAGTCCAGCGGGCTAATTCTAAACGTAATAAATTTTTCTCACCTTAAAAAAAAATAAAAAGATTGAACTCTCCCCACAACCCCTGCATGTTTAGAGCCTATTCCCCTGCCACCCCCCCTCCCCCAGGATTCCACCCATCCCATCCCCTCCTATTCCAATCCTTGGAAGAAGGTGTCAGCTGAAACCTTCTAGACCTTGCCCTAAAGGTGGGGTGTATTCACAGATTCAAGGATTCCAGGGCACTCATCTCAGAACCCCTGGGGCCCTAGCTGCACTTTGCACTCAGTCTGCCGTCTGCTTGAGTTTGGACAACGTGGATGGGAGGGAGGCCAGAAGGTATGGTTCACCTGATTGGCTGCCGTGTTTCCTTTAGCCCATTAGGCTCCTGACAAGAGCTGAAACACTTGGTGAGCATCTCTTATAAATATCTGTATCCCTGCGACCAAGGATAGCTAATAACCGTCTTCCTGATAAAAACCGACAATGCACATGGTCAGTGCTCATTAAATAGTTGCTCGTTGATTCATTAATAAGCTGGTAGCAGAATCCCGTCCGGGGGCGGGGAAAGGAGACATGGCTCCTTGAAGTCTTGGGATGGGGATGTCTGCCCAGAGTCCATCGTCTGTTGGCTACTTTATTCTGTCTGTGGAGTCTGAGCTGGGGGAGGAGGGGGCTGCAGTGTCAGTGGGCTGGACCCCAGCAGCTGCTGACTTCATCCTGCTTCTTTCCTGGCCTCTGTAGCTACTTCTTCCTTTTTTTCTTGCAAACACAGATATTGCCTTTGGCCAGGGCTTGTGGGGGATAACACAATAAAGGGGGAGGACCACCACTGCAGCCTCCCAGGGAGGGTCTGGCTGGGAACTTGGAACTCTGAGCAGTGCGGAGTTTGTCTCTCTCTGCACATGTTCCCCCTGCCCCCGCCCCTGGCTTGGGGAGTGGGAAGACCCTGAGAACTGAGGGGGAGGCTGCAGCCCAAAAGCCTCAGCCCAAGTGTGCTCAGGCATCAGCTGCTCAGAAGAGAGGAACCCCCCCTTCCTCCTCGCCCAGCCGGTGCCCTGTGCGCCCACGTTGCCCCTGGCTGTGCCCAGCACCTGTCTTTGATCAGGGCAAAGCAGACCTTCCCAGCCAGGGGAGGGCAGATGGCAGTCCCACCTGCATCTATGCCAGGGCAGCCCCTCTGGGCAGGTGCAGAGTACCCACGGGCATCCTCCACCTCTCCGTCTAGAACCATCTGGGCTGGACAGAGCCTTCGGGTCCCAGCCCAGCGCTGGGAAGACGCTCTTGAGCTCACTCCCCATGGGGCGGTGGAACAACCCACAACCTACCCTGTTCTCCACCTGAGCCAGGGAGCTGACTGTTCCCTGACCGCACAGCTCATCGGCCCAGAGGGTCAGCGCTGCATTCCTGCCCCGGGTTTGGCTACTCCCACGTGTGCTCTGAATTCCAGAAAAGGCAGCTCCTGGGGAAGGAGGCAGGCCCCTTCTTGCTGAGAGGGGGGGGAAAATAACACCCCAAAGAATCACAGCAGAGACAACTGAGGCCTTGGTCAATGCTAGGAGCATCCCTGGGATTGTTGTTATATGCTATCAAGTAAGAATCGGCTCAGAGCTGACACCCCAGTGGGTTTTCAGAGGCTGTGCATTGCATAGGAGATTGGCTATCCATTTCCCTCAGACTAGGTTGAGTTTGAGCTGCCTGACTTTGGGTTGGCAGTGCACCTGTTTACCCACTAGGCCACCAGCACTCTCTTGAATTAGGAGGCCACCTGTCCCTCACCACATTCAGTGCCTATTCCAGCAATGGGATGGCATATACACTGGAAACAGGAGCCTTGAATACAATCTTCTTGAGCTGAGATCTGGAACCATCACTTCCTTTCTGTGGGGTCTTAGGCAAGAGTCTTAACTTCCCTGAGCCCCTGTTTTCTTTAGCTGTTGTAAGGATTCAATGAAATAATGTTCATAAAACTTTTAGCATGATGCCTGGCCCAGATGCTAAGGATTCTAGGGACCTGGTATCATTATTCTACCTCCTCAGCACTGCTACACACTTGCTGTGTGATCTTAGGCAAGTTCTTTTCCGGCTCTGGACCCAAGTAGCCAGATCGTCCTTCTAGCCTATGGGAGACAGCCAAGAAGAAAGAGATGTTGAGGGTGCAAAGAGAGGCCTGGAGTCAAACAGTGGCCTGGTTTCCCATTTTGGGATTTACTGTCTTTCAGCTCTATTAAATTTCTTTGTGAGTCCTTTTATTTATTTAGCTCAGAATTCTGTGACCCAGACCTTCAGGCTCTGGAGAGGACCAGCTGCAGAGTGTGCCGGATCCAGTGCAAAATAAAAATGACAGGGTTCTTGTTTGTAGGTAATAAAGATTTAAAAACAGCATTAAATGCAGAGCGTTAAACCAAACACGTTCAGGTTCTAAGCCTGGCTACTTGGGGACCACGCACAGAGGGCACCTCCCCTTGAAGCTGCCCACCCTGGACGTGTGACCATACAAGCAGGGTTGCGGCTCCCAGCTGCTGCAGTAGCGCCAGCGCTTTACTCCTGCGAGCACACGGTCATTATTACTTCATGCCGCAGGTATTTATGACAAGCTCCTGACACTGCCCACCCTGGAGCAAGCTGTGTAGAGTTGATCGTTTGAGAAGTAGCTCACCTACGCAGTTGTGTCATTCCCTCCTGTGTGACTTTGCAGCTGAAAGTCTCATTAGAATGCCTGTTTATTCTCAGCACTGACAATTTTTATTTTTATTCTTTTTTTAAAGACAAATATTTATTTTTTTAATGTGTGTACCGTCAAATCAGATCTGACTGGTACAGGAGAAGATTGTCCCTCCTTCTTCAGCAGAGCGTCTGATGGATTTGAACTGCGCACCTCTGGAATTGCAGTGCAGCTTCTTGCCGAGCACTGACAATTTTAAGGTGTGACATGCCCATCCTAAGGCCGTCCCATTGTTTGTCCTGTTGTGCCTCTGTTTCTGCTGCTCGGAGGAGGACAACCCATGTCAGACCTCCTGTGTTGAATCTCATTTAGATGATCCCCCTAAAGGTGTGTTCTAATTTGGTGACAATCTGCGTGGTAAGTTTCACCCAGCATAACAGGTGTGTGTGTGTGTGTGTGTGTGTGTGTGTGTGTGTGTGTGTGTGTGTGTTAGTGTATAAGTGGCTCTCTTTAAAAAAAATGAATGTGGTCCGGCTAGGTGATAGTAACTTAAAAGAGAGTAGCGCTCGCCTCAGAGATGTGCCCAGAAAAGCTGAGTTCTTTGTTGTGCGACTTCTGAGAAGCCGTTTAACCTGAGTCACAGTTTCTGCCACATGAAAGACCATCTACCCTTTAGAGTTGTTGTGAGGTTTGAGCTCCTGACACAGTGTCTGCCAGAGAGATGTGCTGTCCTCATGGAAGCCATCGTCACCATCATCTTCATCATCAAATAATAATATTAGCAGTCCCGATGGTGACACCTGGGCACTGAAAGGTTTCCTGGTGTTCTAGTCTGAAAGGAAGAGAAGCGTATGTTGCTGAAAAGAGTGTGGTGGTCTTAATGGTGGTGTGGAAGCCACTATGACATCACCACCCCTGAGTAACAAATGTGAACCTTGCCCTGTCCTGCGGTATCCTCTCCATCACTGCCATGTTCAAGGCCATTGTTACAATCGCGATGTTGTTCCGTCTTGAGGGTCTCCCTCTCCTTCTCTGACCTTCCCCCTTTCCCAGCTTATGATGGCTTTTCCCTAAAACTGGTCCCTCGTAACAACACGCCAAGAGTGCATAAGATGAAGTTTCATCATCCTCTCCTCTAAGGAACACCTTGATTGCACTTTTTGCAAAACAGGCTTGTTCTTTTTTTCAGTCCCTGGGATATTTAATGCTCTTCCTTGAATGATAAATCAAGTATGATTGTATGAGTAGGAGAGAAAGGACTAGAACACAGATGATTAGAAACCTTTCAAGGCAAGATAGACACATAGGATTCCCAGAGAGGGAGAGGTCTCCTTTGCCCAGTAAACTAAGGTCTTGAAGGGTAGAAGGTTTTGGAGGAAAAAGGGGTATTCATTTTGCTTGCATCTTAGCAGGGTCCCTGCTTCGCCTCCCTCCTGGGAGTGAGGCGGGGGGGCTGTGTAAGCTGATCTGGCAGGTGACCCTGTCCTGGTCCCTCAGCGCTTTGGGTTCACTTTCAGTGTGGAGTTTGTACTCCTGGCTCTTCTCATGCCTGTCGCTCCTACCTGGGCTCTCAGCCCACTCTAGATTTATGAGTTTGAATGGGTGGAACTTGCTTTTACACCCGGGAAGGACTCCTGGAAACATAGTTTGAGACCAGATTTGGATAAATGGAACTCAGTTTTTACTGCTCTGGTGAAAAGAAACCTTATCATACACCTCGAAGGGAAGATATCTCTTTCTAACTCAGTTCAGTTATTTTTTTTATGTAGGACTTGGTTGTTTGCTGTTTGAGGGGGACACTTCCCTAAAGGGGTACCTGCAGTATTGTTCTTTGATTTCTTATCACCATCTGAATTTGACAGTCAGGTTTAGCATGGAAGTATACACAGGTCACTGGATTTGACAGTGACCCATGGCCACCTGGTTTCCTTGGATCCTGGCAGGTGTTGCAAACAGGGACTTGATCCTGTGGGATGGCCATGGAGGGACCCTGTCCACAGACCTCACGTCGCCCAGGTGTCACTGCACTGAACACCAGCTTTGCTCTTCTCCCACCTCGTGGGTTCTGTATGCCAGAGGCCCACATCCTACGTCTCTGAGCCTTCCATTGGGTATTAGGTATTTCCATCCCTATTTCACAGAAGCAGCAAAAGAGGCTCAGAGATTTGCTAAATGAAATTGCCCAAACTTGGCGAGCTCGGTGGCAGAGTGGACACAAGAACCAAGCCTGTCGTCACCATCACCCATCATTACTGTTAGTCTGCTGCTCTGTCTTCTGAACCTCTTCAATTATCTGCCGGTTTGACCTGGGTTTCCATCTCATACACGTGTTAAAGTGGTTTCCCTGGAAAGCATTCTTTGCCTCTGGAAAGATTCATTTCTGCCAGGTTATGCTCATGTTGTCAGCGAAGTCTAGAACATCAGAGAGATACCTTGGAGATCCATAAGCCCAAAGGTTTTATTTTGAGTTGAGCATCGAGGCTCAGAGAAGTCAAGCTGCTTGCCCAAGGTCACAAAGCAACAACCATTTGCGTGGCTTCTCAGCCTGCGGGGCCTTGCTTTCATCTCACCCCATGCATAACCCTGCTCTGAAAGTCTCTCAGCTCTGCTTTGATAGGATAAAGAGGTAGATGGAGAAAGCGGGGAGAGCAGTTGGTTTGTGTTGGTCACAGCTGCTGCACTGGCCAAGCCTGCCTGTGCTCCTTCACCCCTTGTCTCTTAGCTCGCCCAGCCTGGAGCCAGCGACCCTGGACCCTGTCTTCCTGCTGGCCGGAGGGCCAGGGCAAGTGAGCCAGGGGTCCTCCTCTGTTTATTGCAGTGGGGGAAAAGGGAGTCATTCCCACCAGGGAGAAAGGGGACTCTGAAGGTGGGCAGTTCGGGGTGGAAGCAGCAGACCTGGATTAATTCCACAGATCCAGGGTACTGGGAAATAAATCATGGGTTTAAAGAAGAAAAAAATACTTTTTCGAAAAAAGACAGACTCGTTTCTGGCCTGCTTCCCGTTTTCCTTTAGAGAGAAAGAGAAAGGCGCGTCAGCCGGCTGGTGGGGGCTGGAGAAGGCGGGCATGAGCTGGGCTTGATGACGTTTGACACTTAGCTGTGAGGACACGGTTTCCAGGTCTGAGGAGGCTCCTGGCTTCTAGGCTTGGTTGAGCGGCTCTGGGTGAAGTCTCCAGGAGTTCCTGCACCCTGATTCCAGCTGACCCAGTGTCTGCAGGCTTCTCTGGGAAGTGTATTTTCTCCTGTGTCCAGAATCAGACACCATCTGGCACACATCTTTGGGGCTTTCAAAGTGTGATTTTCATGCTGCACCACCCCCACCCCGGCTCCTTACACCCCGGGAGCCAGGCTGCTGGGAGATGCTGCTGCTGACGGCTGACTGTTCCCAAGCACTGACTGTGTTCTAGGCACTGTACTGAGCACTTAATTACTTCTGAGCTCGTTTAATCCTCACCATGCATTTAATCCTCACCTCTATAGTCTTCATGACAAGTGAGGAAGCCACAGAGAGGCTAAGGAACTTCCCTGAAGGGGCAGAGGCTGGATTTGAACCCTGGCAGGCTGACTCCAGAGGCTAACCTGTTAGAGGGCCAGTTTCTCAATTTACAGTGAACCCTGGAAGGGCCAAACCTCTCAATGCCACGTCCTAGCTAGGCTACTGTAAGAGGGGGCTCACTGCACAAGTGGAGAGAATCGGGGGCTTTAAGTGGTGAAGTAGCCTCAAGTTCAGATTACTTGAGGTCCGTGCCCATCCTCTCAAGAGCTGGACACTGTACTAGCTGTGTGACCTTGGCTGAGTTACTCAACTTCTCTGCTCCAGCCTGCAATGTGGATTGATTGCTTTTATATGGACGGCCTTTGTTATCATGGTTTATAACTTCCACTGAGTAGTGGACTATGGAATACAGTGCTGTGGTCCTCCCAGGGGAATGGCTCTTTTGCTAAGAATGCCAGAAAGGTGCATGGTACATCTGTAGATAGGTTGTTGTTGCTGGGTTCACTCAAGTCCAGTACAACTCATAGTGACCCTATGAATAAGACATCTGAACCCTGCCCTGTCCTGTGCCATCATCACCATCTATGACACACTTGAACCCATTGCTGCAGTCGGTGTGTCAGTCTGTCTTGTTGATGTTCTTCCTCTCTTTCACTGACCCTCCATCTTTCCAAGCACTCAGATATGGTGTATCAACCCTGAAGAAGGGAGTAGTTGGTTTCGCCGTCCTGCTGGGCTTAAGACAAGCCATCTCAGAGGCAGATGGGGAACCCCACTACCACCAGAAAAAGAAAGATGCAAGTGGGGCATGTCTTTTGGACCTGGAGTCCCTGTGATGAGAACCTCCTATATCCAGGAGACTGAAAAATTCACACTCCCTGCCATTGAATCGAAAGTGGTTCATAGGCTAAAACTCCGGTGATTTCTTTTCCCCCCAAGGCTTTAAATCACATGTGAGATTTCCCATCTTCTTCCTTTGGAGCTTCTGGTGGATTTGAGTCATCAGCAAGGCACTGCCTTTGGGTCAGTAATGCAGGTCACTATGGACTATGCCACCAGAGTTCCCTAGAACCAGGAGACAGAAAGTGTCATAACATCAGAGACGGTCAGAAGCAGTGGCAGAGAAATGGCAGTAGTAGAACCAGAAGACTAGAAGGAAACAGTGCAGAGGGCTTCCTGGGCATGCTGACTCACAGAGCTAGATGCCTTCGGTAGGAGACACGCTGCTTGAGTGACTCTGGGTCCTTGGCCACATAGCTAGGCTGAGCGTACTGGAGGAGTAGACTGTCCCTGAGCTCTTACTGGTGTAACCTTTGCCCAAGCAGGCGGACAGAGCTAAGGCACTGAGGGCCAAAGAGAAGCTGGCCTTCACACACAGCTAAAAAAGAAGTTGTCCTGGCTGAAGATCTATGTCCTGGAATGTTCCTGATCGTGAATTATAAACTATTACTAAGTCCTATAATTGTAAATATTACCTGTTGAGTTCTGTGTGGCCATTGTAATGTTAACTACAGCAGGGAAGTAGCAAGTACATGAGAGGGTCGACTGGTGTCAGAATTGGCAGGAAGGCTAGAAAAAGGAGGTATGACTGCTTCATAGGTAGGTGGTGAGCCTTGGGCTAAGAGAGAATATCCCATTCTTGTTTGGGAGAACAGAGCGCCTGCCTCTCTCTTTTTACACTTTCGGGTGCTTGTGCAAAGTGAGTGAATGGATGAAGGCGCTCAGCCTGAGGGTTGGCACACGGTGAGAGCTGTGAGAGTGAGTGAGTGCTGATGTTAGGGGGGTTGTCACCATCAGTCACAGGATCTGGCCGCCTCAGACTTGCACCTTCGTGTTTCCTTCTAACCGCCCGCCCGTACTGTGGCCAGTGTTCTGCCCCTACTGTGGCCAGTGTTCTCTCCCTCTGCAGGCAAAGAGCAGTCCTGCAGAGAAAGTGCCAACCTTGGAGCCTTCCAGACCTGGCTCCATTCTGGCGTGGCGTCTCAGTGGTTGTGGGAATTCGGATCAATCCATTCTCTTGTCTGAACTCAGTACCTATAAAAAGGGGTTAAAAATGTCCTACCCACCTCTCAAGGTTGTTGGCGGCAGACTGGGTCAAGTGAAGGCAAACCATTGATGCTTGTTCCATAATGACCTTTGGTTAGTCTAGAAATATTCCTACTATTGATTAAGCGAAGAGGCTTTCCTTCCTGTCTTGTTAGAAAGTTTCTGTATCTCAGAATTGTGTGGTCTTTTCTTTATGGGGTTTTTATTTTGTTTTTCCTCTTGGCAGGAGGATAACTTGTAACCCCCATTTTACAGATGAGGAGACAGAGGCTCCGATTGGACATGACTGTCTGAAGTGAGAATAGAGCCCTCGTCTCTGCTGGTTGCTAAATACCCCTGCCTTTTGAGAGGGGAGAATAGGGTGGGAGACTGGTGATTCTTTGAAAAGAGGTCCCGTCTAGCCTACCAGGACAATCCTGTACAATGCAGATGTAACAGAGGTGGACAGAAGGGGGCCACAGTGGACATAGGCCCTAGAGACTAACCTAGATACTAGCCCCAGCCCTGGTGTTTGAGATGCCCACTCTAGGTCACTAAGTCTACTTACTGGCTTGTATGGGATCCGTGTGGGGCCAGCCACCCACATGGCCCAAGAGGACGGTCCAAGTTGCGTTCTCCAGGGCAGCGATAACCCACAAGTCTCCTGTTCTGGTGGGTGGTGTAAAATTCTCCAGGCTCCAGAGAAGTCTTACATTTCAACAGACACCTCATTATCCCTATCCCAGCAGGCAGTGTCCCAGCCTCTGTAATCACACAGGCCCACACCCAGCGGCCAGCCCAGGGCCAGGAAATCACTCCCCTCCCCTCCCCCCGCCTTCCGCTGGTTGCTGGTGGACCTCCTGCCTGTCCTCTAACGTCTAACGGTTCTTTCTCCTCCTCTGATTCTTCTCTCCTGCTGCTGCTCTCTCTCGGGGGACTCGGAAGTGTGGCTGTCCAGCTGGACTGAGTCTCCCAAGAAGGACTTGACAGGTACTGGCCAGTATGCATGTGAGTGCATGCGAGTGGACATGTGTACCCCAGGCATGTGTAAGTGGGAGCCGGTGCCACTGGTCGCTCCCAATTTGCTTCTCTGTGATACGTGGCAGCTCTTTTGTCAGCATGGCAACCCTCTCCTCTGGTCTCTCAAACTGCTTATGGTGCCTTTTCCCTTCCAGGGCTACTCTTTTAAGCCTGGAAACCCCTCAGTGGGGGTGATGGGCCTTGTAGCACAGTGTGTAAGCACATGTGCTCTGGGCCCAAAGTCTGGGGGTTTGAATCCCAGCTGTGCCCCAGGGCAGGTTATGTCACCTGCCTCAGCCCTCTGTTTCCTCATCTGTGCAATGTGGATGGATGTCTTCCTCGTGGGGAGACAGGGCTGGGGCTGATTGAGCACTGTCATCCTTTTTTTCTATTGGAAGCATGCTACACTCTGTCTTAGGGTGGCCCTTATTTCTGTTACCATTCTCTGAGATGGACCAGCCAAAGATTTCTCTTGTTTTCAGGCAGAACAAATGAAGCAGACAAATGAACCCCTGGCTACTGGGGCTGGTTCCAGTGGGACAGGGGTCCTGGGACTATGAGGGTTGAGTCACAACCCCTTTATCTTAGTCTTTCCAGAGTGTGGAGCTGCCCCCAAGCTCGGGGGATTTGGCTCAGACTGAGAGATGACCCCTCTGGAGCTTGGACAGAGCTGGATCAGGGATTAGGGCTGGCCTGGAGACTTCAGTCTTACCCAATAAAAACGGCAGAAGAATCTACAGAGCAGGCTTCTGAGCTGCTCCAGAAAGATTTAGAGGCAAAGGGTGTGGACAAGTGGGAATTGTCATTTTCAGAAGGGTTTTCCATAGTGCCCTTCATTTCTTGTGTTCCTTCCCTACCCCCCTTCTGTAGCTCCAGACCCACAGGTCATTGAGAGCAGAGGTTCAGGCTAGGGTTAGGGGACAAGACAGGGACCAGCCACTCCTCACCACAACTGTGAGGTGTGAATGGGAGGGAGACACCCCAGGAGGGGATCCCTTTCTTGCTCTTGCCTAGCCCCAAGCTCCTCTCAGCTTCTCTGGTGTCCTTTGTGTCAAGGGCCCGGGTCTGAGCTCATCGCTGGGCTCCTGTCCCTTTTTCCCCTCTTCATGAGCCAGTGAGCAGAAGCCTACTTGGCTCACAACAATACATTTTATTCACCAAACGTATAGCTGGGCTGCCTGTGGGCTTATGGAGAGGCCGGCAGACCCAGCCCAGTCTGGGAGGATCCAGTTAAGAGGAGCAGGAGAGACTTTGGTGCATTGCCCAGGGGTTGGAGGTGGGGTGGTCATAGAGAGTGTGGGGAGCCCAGGGTGGAGGCCACCACCAGGGCTTGGCTTCTCAGGATGGGCCCAGCTGTTTGGAGCCAGCAACTCAGGGGAGGCAGTGTAGGCTGGGGACAGCAGAGGGGACACCAGCCAGGCTGGGACAGTGGAGCCAGAGTCTCAGCCAAAGTGACTAGGCCTCACTGGGCCTCCACTTCCCCATCTGGAATGTTGGAGCGTTTGATGAGACTGGACACTCAGAGGCAGGGGGCCTAGGAGACCTATGCAGGGGGAGATCACGGTCTTTAGGCTGCATGGCCTTCTGATTGAACGTAGAAAGGCACAGCACAGGACATAGCTTGGGCCCCTCTCCCCACCCACCCTTCCACAGGGTAGCCCTTGCTTTGAGCCGCCTCCTTCTCCACCTATGGAGAACCCTGAACCCCTCCAGCTCCTCTCCAAAGTTTCCATTTCCTCCGCTTTATAAACTCCTAAACACAGTTGACACAGGGCCTTGATCCAGCACTGCTTTCCAAGCTCAGAACAGCCTGACGAGGTAGGCACCATGGCTGTTCCTGTTAAATAGACAAGGAAGCTAAGGCTCAAAGAGGTTACATGTCCTCTGCAGAGTCGTGTAGCCCACTCGCCCAGTCAGGGCCGTCCAGTTAGAGCCAACTCATAGCTGACCCTTCAGTGGGTTTTCAGAGGCTGCAAATTGCACAGGAGGAGATTGACCATATTTCTCCTGCAGCGTTTCTGGTGGGTTCGAACTGCCTGGCTTTAGATTGGAAGCACAACTCCTTACCCAGTAGGCCAGCAGAGCTAATAGATTGAAAGCAAGACTGGTCAGATCTCTAAGCTGCTGCTTCTGTGCATGCTAGGCAGTTGCGTCAAGCATATGACCATTGTGTCCAGTGCTTTGTCCTGTGGTGCCAGCCCTGGGGTCTCTGCCCTCCTTTGCAAACTTTGTCTAAAGGACATGGTGTGGTTGGGGAGCTGCCCAGAAGGAAGTCCCGGATAGGTCACTGACCTCTACCCAGAGGATAGACTGATTGGGTCAGGTTGGGATTGGTAGAGAGGTGAGAAGGCATTCCAGGCAGGAGTGCGGCCAGTGTAAAGAAAGGCTCAAGAGACAAGGACTTGTATGGAATAGGTGCCTGGCGCACAATGGGCACAGGTTAAGTGTGTTTCGGACTGTGACCGTTTCCTGGAACAGAGGAGTTGCAGATCAAGGAACTGAGGGGCTCAGTTTGAATTTGAATTTGGCCTTTATTCGATAGGCAACAGGGAGCCATTGAAGGTGTGGAAGCAGGGGAATGACTTGGCAAAACTTAAATTTAGGTATTTAAATTGGCAGGAGTCAGAGGTCCATCCAGGTGGTAGCTGGAGGAGCACAGGTGTGAGGCCAGGGTGGAGCAGGGCTCTAGGGACCCCGGGCTTCACTAGGCCCAGCTAAGGGCTGTGTCATGAGGCACAGAGTACCCCCCTGGACAGGACTCAGATTCTCGCCAAGTCTCCTCATAAACCTGGGAGGGACTCTCCTGTCTAGAAGGCAACAGACAGCCCTTCATCCCACTTTTGCCAAAGCTTCTCATCTGAACTCAGGAGGCGCCTTCCACTGCCCCCTTCCACCCCTTAGACTGCCTCCTCAGCCCCTAGTTTTACTGGGCCTCAGCTGGGAGGGGATCCAGGGCAGCTCTGTGGGATGACATCACCACCTGTTCGCCTGCCGAGTGCTTTCTCATCGGGATACCTGCTCCCAGCTCATGCACGCACGCATCCCTGCCCAACCCCACAGGAGGCAGATGCCAGAGGCAGCCAGTGCCCTGGAGGAGGAGAAGACAGCCAGGACAGCCGAGCACATGTCTGTATATCTGTCTGTCAGTCTCACAGCTCATGGAGGAGCCTCCAAGAAATGTCACACCTCGTCTGTGCTCTGTAATGCCTGGAGGTTTGCTGACGTTTCCTATCTGTATCCTGGAGTGTTGGCCTTCAGAAAGCTCAGGCCAGTTTTCAAAGTAGCGTGTGTATGTGTGTGACTTGCCTCTGTTTCTCCATTTCCTCTCTTTTCTCTGATCCTTTCTCCTCCCACGTTTAGATGTCTAGACATCTAGGTTTTCCATATCCCCAAAAGTGAAGTCTAGCTTGGTTTATCAGTAAAACAGACCATTGACTCTGTCATCTGTCTGCCTGCCCACTGGTTCAGAGGATACAGCAGCAGTAGACAAGGACCCCACACTCCATGAATCAGCAGTGTGCCAGAGACCCCCAGAGAGTGAGGGCTGCTCCTTGCCAGGCATCTCTGAAGGCCCTGCCCAGTCCAGCTGTTAAGAAAGCAAGCGATGGTAACAGGCTGCCTGGAGTTCCAGTCCCAGCCCTCCTAAATCCCAAATGTGTGGCCTTAGGGAAATTGCTTAACCTCTCTTGCCTCAGTTTCCCCATGTATAAGACGGGGATTACTAGGTCCCAACTACTTAGCAAGCAAGTCAGATTCATTGGTCATAGGGTGGCTCTGCGTCACAGTGGACTCGACAGCGTCGAGGACTGAGACGCAGCATTAGACCCTTGGTTTAATTAATAGCAGACACTGATAAAGGCTTGGCATTACTAGCAGTGGAATCTGGGCGCTCAGGATTTGGAAGTGCTCCGGCCTTCTGGGAAACTCCTGTCTTCTGTTTGCATCTTGGCTTTTCCTTCCCCAGTTTCCTCATTCACCCAGTACCCCCCACTCCAAATAGGAAGGGAGATGCCGTGCCACCGAGGGCAGGGGCTAGCCTTTATGTACTGAGCATATTTAAGTGCTCATGTCCAAAGGACACCACCCCCCCACCCCAAATCTCCACTGACCTAAGCCCCATGCTGCCTGGCCAGGGTTCCCAGGACAGGCTCTGACCTCCCCCCAGGGCACAGTGAGAGGTAGTCTCAGTCAACACTGCCCATCATCTATCCAGCTGCCAGGGGCCAGGCACAGGAGCTGGCTGCTTCCTAGCACAAGGGCGACTGGCCCTGCTGCCCAGCTGTTGGTTGCATTTTTTCCTGAAATACTATCCTGGTGCTGAACGGACAGCCTGGGGCTGTGAGTGTCCATGTCACCCACCTGCCCTTCCCTCAGGCTTCCACAGGGCTCAGCTGGGCTGCAGGACCCTAGTCATGGGAGGAAGCTTCCAGCAGCACCAAGTTCCTTCCCCTCCCAGGTCCTTCCAGGATCTCCCGGCAATGTTTCCATCCCCCCTGCCCAGTATGGATGAAGCCCCCTCCTCTGTGGAAGGACCCGAAGATCCAAGGAGTGATTCTCCTCCCAACTGCACATGAAAAGTGGGAGCAAGAGAGTAAGAGAAGCCAGTGGCTGGGCCCCACTGAGATCAGTGAAATTGAGGCTCCAAGGGTGGTACCCTCACTTCTGTGTGTCTTGATAGATAAAAGTTCTGAGGTTGTTCTTAAGAATCGTCATGCTTGGTCATTGTGCTCCAGTGGGCCACGTGAAACAGGAAAGGGGCAGTTGGTTCATGATGGAAAGAGGTGGCTTGAAGCTAACCAGTGAGTGAATTTCGTTCTTTCCATTCAGAGCACTGTGAGGATCAAATGGGTCAGTGTACGTAACATTCACAGATCACACCCAAGCCTATGGGAGGGAATGTGGCTGCAGCCTAATGTACCCAGGGATTGGAGTCTCTTTCAGCTCTTTTTACAGCCAGGTTGGTCGTGTGAATCCCTCAGCTCTTCAAAAGATTGGCAGGCATATGAGGGAACAGACAAAGTTTAAATATTGTGCTAAGAATTCTCTTCGACCTATGAGTAATCCAGGAAGGCTACTCATAGGAAGTGACAAGTCTCTGGTTTGTGAATCCTTCTAGCTCTTAGCAGTGCATGTCTTTGGTGGTTTATCCTCAGGAGCAGCTTGTCTAAAGCTGTACAGTCACTGAGATGAGATACCCAGGTCCGTCCACTTTGCAGTTTATTGAATGTTGCCCTGGTCCAGTGTTTGAAGATGACAGAGAAGGAAATCACTCTTGGGAGCTTTGGATCCGCCTGCTTGCCTGCACTCTGCTTCTTCCCAGATTTTAACCCAGAAAAACCCACTGGGAGAGGGCAGCTGGAGGCTGCTGGGAGCTGACCACAAGCCCCCACATTTGAAGGCAGAGAGAGACTGAGTCTGTCCATGTGGCTGGAGGGCAAGAGCCAGGGCTGACCAGCGCCCTCTGTGGTTGGGGCGAGCAGCACTGAGACTGGTCCGTCTGCCCCAGGCCCTGAGCTGGGTGCCTGGGCCTTGGTGATCAGAGGGGCAGAAATGGAGCCAAACTTGAGGAAAAGTTGGGGGTGTGGGGGTGTGGGGGTGCGCAGAGCTCGCCAGCCGCTGGCTCTGGACTTTCTTCTTGGGTTTCAAGTAAACAGTCTCGGCCCTCCCCCCCCTCCCCTGCCTCCACCCCCGGCTCCTCATTCGACGGGTCTCATGTGTTTCTATTTAAGGGTTGCGAGTAAACCCCAGTGATTGGCAGGCTCCAACCCTCTTGACTTCTCGCCTGGGCCGGGGCTGCAGAAAAGCTCTCTCCTGCTCGCTGGCTCTCTCCCTCCCGAGGGGAGGGCTGCTGATTTTTTCCTGGGGGGTTTACAGGGCCGGGGAGACATTCTCCGCCTTGCCTTTCTTTTTCCCTCCCTTCCTTGCTGGCCTCAGCCCTCATGGGCCGCCCACCCGCCCCGGCCCTCCCCTCGCACCCCAGCCGGCCGGGGAGTGTGGAGAGCCCACGTCCGGCCCAGGCCTCTCCTCCCTGGACAGGGCTCAGACGGTCCCTCATGCTGGCCTGTGACTAACGCAGCAGAGGGCTTCCTCCCGAGCGTCCCGGGCCTCGCCTCCACCTCCATCCCTGCCTCTGCCGCCTCCCTGCCCCGCCACCCCCTCCCCGGCCCCTCGCTCCCCATGTCCCCCGGTCCCCGCGGTGCAGCGGGCCGGTGTGGGGTCTTGCTATATGGCCTGTCCTTGGGGCCCAGCGAGTTGCGAGCCCTGGCTGCAGGCAGCCCCCCGGAGCAGCACTGGCGACGACGGAGCAGCCTCCCCCGAGGCCGATGGACAGGGGGAGCCCCGGGCGCGGGGCCACGGCTGGCCGCTGGCTCACCGCGTGCTTTCTGCCCTCACCAGGTGCCGAGAGCAACGCCGAGCCCATGATCCTGGAGCAGTACGTGGTCGTGTGTAACTTTAAGAGGCAGGAGAACTCGGAGCTGAGCCTCCAGGCCGGGGAGGTGGTGGATGTCATCGAGAAGCACGAAAGCGGTGAGTACCCCGTGGGCGGCTGTCCACTCGGGGGTCCCGCCCCCCACCCCCACCCCCTGCTCCTCTTCGACCAGCCTGGCAGGTTTTTGTTCTGTCCTCCTTCCCCCACCTCTGCAGCTATACGTTGTTTCCATCTGGCAGGGAGAGGGCTGTGGGGGCTGAAGTTTCCCGCTGTTGGTTTGGGCCGCAGGCCAGCAGTTTGCCTGGTGGTAGAGGAATGTCTCTCCAGCTCGGGGTAATTAACCGGCTCATGTAATGCAAGGCCAGGGTGGCAGCCCTGCCGTGACCAGCCAGCTCTTGCCCAGGACCCCGTGCCACCAGAGGCCTAATGGAAAGAAGGCTTCTGGCTTAGAGGTGTCCAGCAGCAACTTCTCCCATCAGGGCCACATTTCAAGCCAAGGAGCAGGCTGGGCTGGGAGGACTCAGTAGCTGATGGCAGAGGCAAGCCGTGATACCATTCTGCGGGGTCCAGGGTCCCCGGTCCCCTGGTGTGTTGTCTGAGAAAGGGCCAGGCCCAGGGGAGTTGTCCAGTGTCTGAGTGCTGGACTGGCTTCTCCTGGGACAGTTCTGCAGCAGCCACTTTGCCACTGGACACTGAGGTCGTGTCTCATTTGGAGCAGGTGCTGGTGGCAGCCTGGGAGGCTGCTGGCTCCAAGGCTCATATAAACCAGGCTCAGGTGTTTCCAGGTTCTTGGCAGCAGCAGACGGGCAGGTAGAGAAGGGTGGGAGTCTGTCCATTGAAGGAGTCAGACCCACACAGACTCCTGGAGGCTTGGAGTTGGGACTTGGGTCCTGCTGGGGTTTGAACCCGTTCCTGGGATATTTTGTTTCACTTTCAGTTTATTTCTGTGAGCTGTGCACCGCAGTTGCAGGGCTGTGCTTGGAGGGACCGCCCAGTGGGGAGGAGTCTCTTCTCCACCTCATCCCACTTTGTTCCTTCCAATCTTTTATTTGAAACCTGCAAGGAAGGCAAAACCAAAGCACGACTTGGCCCATTTTATAGATGGAGTAACTGAGGCAGACATACTCGGGGAAGAGGCTTGCCTGAGGTCAAAAGCAGAATTGGGTCGTTCCTGGGCTCCCCATCCATAGGCCTATGGGAGATTGTGGGAGAACTGTGGAGATGCTGAGAGTGCCCGTGGGCATCCCTGGGAAGGGAGCTCAAGACCCTACTATGAATGAGTCAGCAGATGTGCACCCCAATGGCAGGACTGTGACGCAAGCATAGGTCTCCATAGCATGTGTTCCCCCCCCCCCCAACTCCTGACATTGTAAGGCAGTTGGCAACACAGTCCCCGCCTGGCAGAGGCACGTGCCGGGCACAGAGCCTTGGCCCTTCACCCTGAGTACACACAGTGGGCTTCTGCTTTCTGGACAGTTCTGCCCTCAGTTTGTGTCTTAGAAACAACCCTCTTTCCTGTCCCCCTAGAAAATTGACACTGGATATTGTCATGGGGATCTGTCCTGAAAATCTCGACTGTCTTAAAAAACCAAAAGGAGATAGTTTCTAATGGTGGAATGGGAGGTTAGGGGAGTGTGAATTTTGTTTTGGAATTTACACCAAGGAAGGACAGCCACACACTACTCCGTAGACGGTCAGGGCTGCTCAGAGGTAGAGTTCTGGCTTAGAGACTCTCCTATTACCTCACTGGCTCTGTCTCTCATACAGCGGTCAGCCACTGGTCAGGGTGGCTAAAGAGAAAACTGCGTCTACCATATGGCTTCATGATTCCCATGGGTGTACATGTCCTCTGCTGCCCTAACCCGTATCCAGGGCCCTAGGCCCCTTGGAGTCCTGTCTCAGTGGAAGAGCCTTGACAAAGCGAGAGTTCTAGGTCAGCCGCTGTCCCTAGAGGCATGTTTCTGCCGACCACCACTAGCTGCGTTGTCATCTCATTAATCGCTCTGGGCCTCAGTTACTCTAGCTGTGAAATGGAAGTGATCTTGCAACTGTTTAGAAACAGAGGCTTGAACAGATCGCCCCGCTAAACCCTCACCAGTCCTGAACCCTGGGTACTCAGTGCCATAGGTGTGGGGTGGAGAGGATCTCCCCAGAACATGACTGTTCTAGGATACTGGTAGCTTTGTACCTTCACGTTCAGTAGAGACAGCTACTTGGCAGCAAGTATTCACACCAGGACCCTAGAGTGCTGGGCCCGCATGTACAAGCCTGCCTGCTCTTGGCCATAAGAAGCCAAAAGCCCTGGAGTATAGACCAGCTTACCCAGAGTCACTGAGGGAGTGGAGGGGGGAAAGAGAGAGCCAAACTACTCAGGAAGCTAGAGATCTGTTGGGGGAAGGAGAGGTGAGTGAGGGTTTTGAACTTGGAACAAAGACCCAATTGTGATGCCTTTGACCTTGGACTTGGTGGGCGTGTTAAGGCATTTCCACTGTTAGGCATTGTTGGAGCAGCACGCCCAGACAGCACCATGCCCGCCTTCAGGGCTTCACGTCATTCACTGGGTGCCAGGACCCTGCCTGTGTCCCCTTCACCCTGGCTGAGAGTCCCTTGATTAGAGTGGCCATCTACAAAGGGGTCCAGTTAAGTTACACTTGGCTCCGCTGCCCAGCAAAGCCTTTTGACTGGGACCATAGCTCCTAAGCAATTTGAACGTGTGGGCAGGCCTGCGTCTCCCTGGTCTAAGGAAGGAGGGTGTGTGTCTGGTCAGTACTCAGTAGTCAAGGACCTACCTACAGTACACGCTTAAGTTACTGGGATCCAGGACCAGTTCTGTGCAATAGAAGGCACTTTGACTGCCTTGTGGCTGAGCTACAGAGTGAGGTGAAGTGATTTTGTTAGGGAGGTAGTGAGACCTGGGCCCTCCGTGGGCCATCAGGAAGAGCGGGATGTGCAGGGAAGCAGGTGGACCCTGCAGTGCTGATGGCCCAGGTGTAGGAGGCGTGGGCTAGGTGAGGTCCTTGGTGCTTGCGAGGTAGAAGGACATCTCTCTCTCCTGTCTGCATCACGGTGAGCACCCTGCTGCCATCAGGTGGGTTCCATGCTCACCTGTATGGGAACATTGATCCTTTGAATGAGGGGTGAGGTGGAAGCAACAGCCAACCAATTAGGGGGAGATGATGTGTCCCCCACCTCCCAGAACTGAGGATGAGCCAGAGACATCTAGAGTGTGAAGTCTGAATGGGTCCAGAGAAAGCACCTTTATTTTCCCCCAAATGTTATTTATCTGACTGTGCTAATATATACATAGCATAGCATTTGCCATTTTAACCATTTTCAGATATACAGTTCTGTGGCATTATATCCACAATACTACAAGGATTCTGAAGCTTCGTCTGACATATTTTGGGCATGTTGCAAGGAGGGACTGGTCCTTGGAAAGGGACATCATGTTTGGCAGAGTGGAGGGGAAGCGAAGGAGAGGCAGACCTTTGGTGAGATGGATCGATTCTGTGACTGGAGAGGTGGGAATAAGTGCGTTTGAGATGGCTAGGTTGGCACAGGATAGAAGAGCATTTAGAGCTCTTGTACATAGGGTCGCAATGAGTCACAAGTGACTTGATGGCACATAACAACAACAACAACACAGACTTTACCACTATTTGTTTCTAAAGCTTTTTCATTATTCTAAACAGAAACTCTGCACCCATTAAGCCATGAACCCATTCCTCTCTCCCCCAGCCAATAAGCCACTTCCGGTCTCTATATATTTGCTTAGTCTAGAAAGTTCGTATAGGTAGAATCATAAAATACTTGTCCTTTGTGTCTGATTTCTTTTACTTACCATCGTCTTGAAGGAAGCTCTGGGGGCCTAGTAGGTAAGGAGTTGCACTGCCAGCGCAAAGGCATGTAATTAAAATTCTGTGCAATTTACAGCCTCTGAAAACCCGCTGAAGAGTGAGCTGTGAGTGGGTTCCATCTCAGTGGCATTTAATATCATTAAGATCATGGTTCTGAAGCTCTTTCCCATGTTGCTGCATGTACCAGAATTCCCTTCCTTTCTAGGACTGCATATGTCTTTGTATGTAGATGGAGCTCTGGTGATATGTAGATGCCCATTTTGTCTGTTCCTTCATCCGTTGCTTCCTCTGCGTTGCTGCAGTGAACACTGATGTCAGTGAAAATGTTGATCATGTAGTGAGTCTGGGCCCTAGCCAGTAAAAGACCATCTTTCTCTATTCATCCACAGTGATAGATACAACAGAGATCTTAAACAACTCTACTGGCTTTGCCAACCAGCCCACAGCAGCCACCATTGCTTTGTTCATGGAAAAGCCCTCCATCTCTGAAACAGTAGCAGTGTTTGAGTTGCCATCTTGGCAGGATAATCTACCTCCAACACCACATCAGCTCCGTCCGTCGACAGGCAGAGTTTAGTCTGGCTTCCAGTAGAGTGGTGATTCCTGTGCTGAGGAGAGCTGCCTCTAACTGTTCATAGCTGCTTACTTCTTCTTGAGATTGATTATTAGGGTAGGAAGTAAACGATACATCAGCAGAGGCACTTTCTTTTCTGGCCTCAGCATTCCTTTATTTCCTTCCTAAAGCCCAGGGATAAACTGGGAGCTACTCTACTCCTTGGAAACACGTGGCCATAGGACCTAAGGTTCAAGAATTATACTGGCAAGCTTTCTTGGCGTAGTGAAGTATATGCTGGCTAGCTTAACAAAAGGTGAGCGGTTCAAGCCCGCCAGCCATTGTGCAGAAGAAAGATAGGCGATCTCTTCCTATTTACAGCATCAGGACCTGAGAGAGCATTACTTTGAGTCAAAATCTTAAGTAACCTTGGTTTTACTGGCCCACCCACTTCCCTTAACTGACAGGTGAGACAGACGTGGACAACTTTCATCCCTCCATAGTCAATGCTAGTCTCAGCTGAGTTGGGAGCAAAGGACAATACTCAGCTCAAGATGTCATCGGAGAGGGAGCTCTGGTGGCCTAGTGACAAGAAGTTGCACTGCAATCCCAGAAGTACGCAGTTCGAATCCACCAGATGCTCTGCTGGAGAAGGAGGGGCACTCTCCTCCAGTACCAGGCAGATCCGATTTGACAAGATGTCATCGGAAGTATACAGAAAATCCCCACTGAATCTGAGGTAGGGCAAGATTCAGAGGATTTTGACTAGAAATCAGAAAATCAGCACAAGCCAGAGCAACTTGTGTTGCCTCTCCCTGTCTCCTGAAGGACTGCACAGGTTTAAAATACTCCTCTTCTACCTGCTAGCCAGGCTTCCTTCTCATTATTTCTGTTCAGCCCTAACAGTAATTTGTCTGTATGGGTTCGGTTCTGAAGAGACCAGACTGCTTTTCAGTTGAGACATAAAAAAACAAAACAACAAACCCAAAACACCAAATCCTCTACCATCAAATTGATAGCAACTCTCCATTGGGTTTCCCAGCTGGAAATATTTACAGGAGGAGACAGTTCATTTTTCTGTAGCCGAGCAGCTGATGGATTCGAGCCCAGGAATGACCTTTAGGTTAGCAGTGACACACTTAACAACACCTTTCGGTTGAGACAGTCACCACCAACTGAACAGTCTCTGGTTCTGCGTTCTGACGTTTGAAGTTTGAATCTGATTGGTCCTTAGCCAGCCAATGAGTTGACACTTGGGTCAGACGCCTAGCCCTGGGCCAATCAGCTGTGACCAGGAAGAGGGTTCTAAGAAGTAGACATGGTTCTTTCTAGCTCAACTTTTCAGCACTGGCAGCTGGCGAGCAGCTCAAATCTGGGAGAGGTGTGGGCAGAGTGGATGGAGTAGCCAAACGGTGTTGGTTACAGCTGTTTTACTCATTTAGCCGCTCCTAATACACAGTGGAGAGAGCAAAGAATCTGGACTCTGAGCTAATGTTACACTGTACTGTTTAAGGAGGAATTACTTGTTTCCTCAGGAGTAAAATAGGCCAGTGATACCTGTTACAGATGAAACACTGTGTATAATATGTATTTCTTTATTCAGTTACCAAAGAGCTTTGGTGGCACAAATAGTGATGCTGTCCAGAAGAAAGACCTGTCAGTTAGCTTCTGTAAATATTACAGCCAAGCAAACCCATTTCTACTATGAGATTGCTATGAGTTGAAATCAACTTGATGCACCTAACAGCAGCATTCACCCACCCACTCATTCATTTATTTAGCAGTGGCCGAATGCCACCTCCTTTGACCCAAGTGCTGTGCTGATTGGTTGTACACACATAAGGTTTCTTCTGCCTTTATGGAACTTAGAACCTAGTTAACGTGTGCCTTCTAGGCTCTTAAGGAGTGGGCTGTACTATGATGTTGACTTAATTGAATTGATGCTGTTTTCTTAAGTGGAGCTCTGCTGGCTTAGTGGTAAGGCGTTATACTGACAACCCAAAGGTAGACACTTCGAACCACTAGCTGTTCCATGGGAGAAAGGTGGACATTCTCCTCCTGTGTCATGTACTACCCCTAAACATCCTCTGGAGGTGTCAGCCATGGGTCAGTTCCAACTCAACGGTATTCAACAGTGTCTTACTCAAATTCAGTACTTGCTAAGGAGCCACCTGATTGCTGATTCAGACTCCCAGGCAACCCTGCTCCTGGAACAGATGTCCTAATAAAGATTATTGTTGTTATGCGCCATTGAGTCAGAACCAGTTCATAGCTGACCCTCCAGTGAGCTTCCAAGGCTGTAAATTGCATGGGAAGACATGGCCCATCTTTTTCCTGGGAAAAGCTGTTGAAATAGAACTCTGTGCCTTTGGGTTGGCAGCTCAACTCCTTATCACTAAGCCATCAAGAGTGGCTATTTCTAGAAACTGACTATCTTACTATCTTTTGTATTGTAGTTGAGTGTTAACTAACACTCTTATCTCTGCAATAGCCTTTCCAGAATTTGATTTGAATTTGAGAATTTGAAGTGAATTTGAGTGAGCCAGCCTCTATTTGAATGTGATGACTCTTCACCCTCAGGCTGAGTCCTTGAAAGGTCTTCTCTTCCTAAGTGCAATATGTGGCCCTGGGTGGCCTGACAAGCCATTCCAAAGTCCATTCTGGAGGCGAAAGGGCCAGGAGTATCAATACAAAGGACAGTCCAGGCTCAGCTGGGCTTTCTAGTCCAGCCTTGGACCCCACAGCCCAGTTCCATTCAGCTTTGATTAGAGATTATTAGAGTCACAGAGGTGACAGAGAGAGACAAAGCCCTATTATCTCACATTCAGTGGGAAGACGTCTTCTAAATGAGCAAACCAAGAAAATAGGGACGATGAATGCAGTCACTTGATAAATGCAGTGCAGGGAACAAGCAGAGCACTGTTTGAGAGGATGAGGAAGAGAAATGGCAAGAATGTAGTCAGGAAAGAGCTCTGGAAGAGCCCATAGACCTGGTGAGTGGAGGCAGAGCCTCTGACCTTTGGCCTTGAGGAGAGTAGTCAGAAAGGACAGGGAAGTAGTTAGAAGTCGGGGATATTTCTCTGATGTTGTTATTAGTCGCTATCGAGAGGGTTCTAACCATTAACAACCTCATATTCTGGAATAGAACTGCCTTAGGGTTTCCTCGTCTGTATCACAGGATAGTGTAGGGTTCAGCTCTGATGCCATAGGGTCTCTGTGAGTCATACTTAATTTGATGGCACTTAACAACAATTACGTTAATCTTTACAGAAACAGTTCACAGTGTCTTCTTGTTGTGGAACTACTGTTGTGGTTGTTATTGTATACCATCAGGTTGTAGTGACTCATGGCTGACCCTCCAACTGTGTTTTTAGAGGCTATCAATCACAAAATTCACTATGAGTTGCCTATGACTCAGTGGCACTTAACAACAATAAGAGCACAGAGAGAGATCAGTTGGCCTAGTGGACGGAAAGTGATGCTACCAAGCCTAGGGTGGGTGACTTTAATCTGTGGCCCTCAGGCCTGTTTTTAATTGCTTTTGGTCAAACATTCTTCTAGGTTATATAGCCCTGGTCTGTCCACTTGCTGTACAGAGGTGCCTTGCTGTTGCTGTGAAGCTGAACACTGTGACACTGATGTGTCAAATGTGAGAATGAACAGTATTTGGTGGCACTCCTCGATTAAAACAATCTGGGAAGCAGGAGTGGCATTCACTTCTGAAACAGCTTGCCTCCAGAAACCCTATAAACCTGCAGAAAAGATGAAAGTTATACAGGTGTACATAGGGTCGCTATGAGTCGCCTACGACGTGACGACACTTAACAACAACAACATCAATCGCAAGGGAGGAAAATGTGCATTTTTTTTCCAGCAGAACAGCTGGTAGATTTGAACCGCATGATTTAGGTTGGAGTGCAGCTCCTTACCACTTGGCCATCAGAGCGTCCTGTGGAACTACTGTTGTTGTTATGTGCCATTGAGTTGCTATGAGTATGAGTGGAACTACTAGGTGAGTTCAAACCACCAACCTTAGAGAGCTCTGGTGGCCTAGTGGTAAGAAGCTGCTCTGCAGTTCCAAAGGCACTCAGTTCGAATCCACCAGCTGCTCTGCAGGAGAAAAAAGGGCAGTCTCCTCTCATGCACTTAACTGCCTCTGAAAACCTGCCAGAGGATCAGCTATTGATTGGTTTTGACTCAATGGTATGCAACAGCAACAAAATAGGGATAATAATAAAACCTATTCCAAACCACCAAGCTTTCGGTTAGCAGCCAGAGGCTAACCCGAGGCTCCTGTTCTGGCAGTAACCTTCCCTGTGTCCCACAGTGGAACGCTGCATGGGTTACCCAGTGAGTGAACAGCACTGGAGACTGTACCCTGCTTCTGTTCACACATAGGCTCTGCCTTTGTCCCTAATAGAAGCCACAGGTCTTATCCCCCTCACTGACGTTCAGGGAGAAGCTCCCCTCCCACTGCACTCTCCAGGCCCCATCTCCTCGGCATTTCCTCCACTCTTACATAACAGATTTCCACCATGGTGTAGTCCACAAAGTGTAAAACAAACACTTTTCTGGGGAGTATAATTTGTCAGGACCCAAGGGAATTTTGGTTGAGAAATTGCCCCTTCCATGTTCTTTCCCCAGATTATCCTGTGGCCGTGTGATATTACACACTTCAGCAGTTGGGTTTGCAGTAATCACTCTGCCGGTGGTAGGGGGTGACCAGTGTAACCACCTCAACTCTATCAGCAACTTTTCAGTCTCCATAACCTCATCCTCTAGCTGACCTACAATCCCTGGCCTCTTAATCGAGGAATGGCCAGGGTGACCCAGTTAACCCAGATACCCTATAGAATTTTGTGGGAGCCATTTCTGTGCGGGAGACTCCATCCTAGACCCTGAGCTGTGGAGTCACAGGAAGTGGAAGGAATGGCGTAAAGAGCCCGCACTTCTGCTCTCTTACCTACGTTTGAACTCTTCTGTTTGAAGTTCTTGCTGGTTTTGTTGCCTCTGTGTAACCTTACTTAGGAATCTGTGGGGCTCTTGGTAAAATGCATTTGCCTTTCCCAAGCATTTTTGCGTTGGATTATAGGAAAGTGGTACAGGAGCACAATGAGAGGGAGCGGAGAACAAACTCAGACTAAGACTCAGCAAAGGGCTGGACATAAAGTGGACGGACCAGGAGTGGGGCTCCTCTTATGAGCAGGCCAGTCACCATGGCCCTAGGTCACCATGTCCTGGAACTTTGTATTTCAATAAAAGTTCTAGGAGGGTCATCAGAGAAATCCAACCCACCACCTGGGGGAAGATGCCTGTCCGTGCCAGTTCATATGAGATTTTGTATAGTTTTCAAGCGAGTACTTTCTTAATCACACCATCTTATTCGGAGATATAAAAACTCTGCAGCTTATAAAACATTCAGGAAGAGAGGCAGGACAGATACTGGCATCTGTCTTTCCAAAGAGGAAATCAAAGCCCAGAGAGATTAAGGGACTTGCCTCAAGATTGCACAGCTGGTAAATGAACATGAACTTCAAACATATGCACTTTACCTGGTGCCTCAGGTTGACAATTCAGATGTTTGTATTTCTCTTATAAAAATTTCTTATAAAAAAGTTTCTTATAAAAAATGTTGCCTAAATGTTCCAGGTGTTAGTCCAGCCAGATCCACAGGGTAGACATGGCTGGGACAGTCATGTTAAGGTGTGTCAAGGGAATTTGTGGCTTTTCCAGAATCTGCTTCCTGGGGCCTGGCAAGGCTGCGGATATGGGGAGGAGCATGGTCTGGTATGGATCTCGATTCCAGTTTACTCTGCCATCCCTGTGTCCAAAGAAAACAGACCTGCCCTGGCCTGATCTCCCACCTCACCACTCCCCAAGACAGAGCTGCCATCCTTCCCTCCCTCGACTCCCACCCAGCACATCTCAGCCCCATTTGGGTGAAATCCTCCCTCAGGAACAGGCATCAGGCTGGGCAGGAGGTGATGGCTGCTTCCCTCAGGTCACCCTTATTTCCCCTTTCCCCAAGTGTGAAATTAGATGGTGGTTGACCAGGCACCCCTGTCCAAGTGTTTTTGGACACTATCTTTATTTGTGTTGCGTGCTCTGTGGGGCCCCTCTCTCCAGTCAGCATGTAGACCACTTTTTGATCAGAGCAGCTTTGGGTTTTGAGTGATTTTGGTGGCGTGCAGAGGTGGTGAGGACAGAAGACTGCTGTCGTCAAGCTGGCATCATCAGCACCTCCTCAGGGCCCTGGACTGGGTTCTTGACTCTGGGCCCTGCCAGGCCTGGTGTGGCCCAGTGACCTTCTGGCATGGCTTTCTGCCATTTCCAGCCACCCACTTCTCACTCGAAGCACTGGGTCAAGGGATTGCCACTTGGCACGGTGCTCAGAGTGTCCTGTTCATGGGCAGAGCGGTAGCCTGCTGTTGTGGGAAGAATGCCACGCTTTACATAAGACATCTTAGTCAGTCTAATGTCTAGGCCCAGCCAGTGACTGCTGGTGGATCTCAGGCAGGTCACTTTACCTGTCTGGCCAACAGCTGCCCCCACCTGCATGGTGGAGGGCGTGAGGATTGCTCAGACAGTGGACTAGGCCACTTAAGGATCCCAGGCTCCCCCTCCTGCCCTCTCCAAGGTGGTGGAGGGCACTTGAGTGCCTGCAGTCCCCTCTGACCCCGGGGCTCTGAGAGCAAGCCAGTTTCAGCTCAAAGGTACCACACAAGGGAATTTGACCATGTTGGCAAGTCCTCCACCAGCTCTCCCCAAGCTGCCAAATGGGTCACTGGCTGCAAACGTCCCTGGGTTTGTAACGATGATCACAGGGCTGCCAGGCTCCCGGATACCTTTGGAATGAGCTCTGTGAGGCCAAATGCTGCGCAGATTAAATTTCCGGAGAAAACAGCTGAGAAAGAATCTTGCTTCCTTGAACTACTTCTGCCCAATGGTAGCAAAAGGATGTGTATGTGGAGATGCATATATGGATGTGTGTAAATGTATTTGCATATATGCATGTGTATAGATGTCTTTGCGTGCATGCATGCACATGAAAATGTGTATACGAGAGAGAGTGTGTGTGTGTGTGTGTGTGTGTTTTTCCCCTAACAGAGAGGGGGGTAGACCAGAAAAGAAGATGGTCCAGCCATGTATGGCTCGCCGGTGCTGTCTGTTACAGGATGGCACTAGTAACAGAAGGAATAGGATCAGTGCCGTGGAATGTCATGGTTGGGGTTTGGGGTGGCTTCCTCCCACCCCATGTAGAATAAAGTAATGTTTTGAAGAGTTGCTCCGGAGAACTGCTGGCAGCAGCAGAGAAGCGGAGGGAGGGTCTTGGCCATGTCAGATGAGGACAGGATTATCGGCATGAGCAGGGCTGCCCTTCCCATCAGCCGTGCCGGCGCTCAGCCGCCAGTGAGAGTGAGGGCCGTAATCACAACCAGGCTGGGATCGGTTACCACCAGAAGTATTACTTCAGACTCCTGGCTTTGATGGGGAAGAATGCCGTTTTCCTTGGCCTCCCTCCCTGGGCCCTCTCAAGTAAGAGCTGTGAAAGCAGCATAGCTCTGGCACTTAGAGAGGGGCCAGGCTCCAAGCCAGCCAGCATGAGGGGTCTCAAAGGCATCAGAGGGCTCTGCCGGTCCCCGGCTGGCCAGGCTCCCAGCTGGCCAGCCTGGCCAGTGTTGGTCTGTGCAGTTGCTGTTCTCATTCCTTCTAGGGGTGAACTGGAGAATCCCATTGTCCAAGAGGCTCTCCTGTCAGCCCAGGACCTCATCGCCTCTTTCTTGCCCACTGATCAAATGCTCTATGCCCCCTTCATCTTTTAACTGCGATAAATACACAGATAACAAAACATTTGCCGTTACAACACTTCACACACTTGAAATTTCATGGCATTCATTGTGTTCATCGTGTTGTACAGACTAATCATTATCTATTCTTAAGGTGTTTTCATCATTTTCTTCATATATTAGACCTTTTCTAAAGGTCTAAACATGCTTTTCTGCATGTTTGCTATGCAGTGAGGGGATGGGAGAGGTTGAGAGAGAGAGAGAAATATGTACGTGTGGTGGAGAGGAGGCCAGGGGGTCCCAGCCCCTCAGAGGGAACCTTAACAACCGACCTGTTGTGTAGGGAACAGAACATCTTCATCACTCCTGTTCCCAGCCCAGCCCCGGAGGAGCCTCTTCCCCCCCCTCCCCCTCCCCCAGCGTGACCTCGCACCTTAGACAGCCTTATGGGGTAGAAGTACTGTTCCTCCCCTGAGACCTGACACCATGAGGTGCTCCTTTTACCCTGACGTTGGTGGTGATCAGAACCAAACAGATGGGAGCACAAGGAGACCTTCTTGCCAACATGGCAGGATTCCAATCCATTCTTCTGGGAAGAAAGAGAATGGGCAGAATCATCATTGGGCAAAAGGAGGGTAGCTGCCACCCAGAGGTCCTGCCTCTGAGCCTCTCTTATCCACACTTGACCCCACTTTGCTGCTTCAGACCCCAGCCCTGAGCAGTCTTGTATCTCTGCCTCACCTGGCCAGGATCTTGTCCGTGAGGCCCAGGGCCTGTGAGGAAACTGCCTTCTCAATGTTGTCTGGGCTGAGGCTCTGTCCACACTAGCAAACACCCAGACTGACACACCTTCCAGAAGCCTCCATCTGTCTGCAGAGACCCGGAAGAGGCCCCTGACACACTGACAGGGAGGAAGCTGCCCAGTGAGGGTCTCTTGCTGAGTCAGATCCCCGGCACGCTCACCGGGGTGACCTATGAGATGGAGAATCCCAGAGCACCTTTTACTCTGGGCAGCAAAGTGAAATCTGACTAAAGAGAACCTGGGTGGTAAGCAGGCCTGCCCGGTATGTGGGAAAGTGGACAGGCATGAGTCCCGGTGCAGTGCAAATGATAGACACGTCAGACACAAACTCATCTCCTTGGATGTGAAGGGCTCTGCGCTCAGAGGGGACAGATCATCTGTCTTCGTATTTGACCCCTCTTCATGGCCACTGTCTTCCTCCCAGATGGGGCAGAAATGAGACGGGTGACACATTATTGCTCATTTCCTGAGGAGGGAAGCTAGAGCTTTTCGTGGCAGAAGGTTAGGACTCAGCCAGGGATATCTGAGCCGGTCACTACCAAGACACAGTTAAAGGGAGGAAATTGTCATGGTGTACCCCCATTGCCTGCCTCTCCTCCCGGACCCCATCCCTTCGAGAAGGGGCTCCTTTATCTTAGAAGCTGCAGGTAGTAGGAAGCCCCCTTGTAGACTGAGTTAATGACTCTTCCTCAGCCCCCTCCCCCTTCTCTTTGCCATCAGGTACCCAGATCTCCCTGCTGACCTGAGCTGGAAAGGTGATTAGAGGCTGGGTAGTATTCACACCAGACAAACAAGTGAGCATGTAGGGAGGAGCAGGCAACAGAGCATTCATTCCTTCATTCAGCCTTTATCTCCTCCTGTGTACCAGGCCACAGATGCTCCTGTTGCTAGAACCTCCAGCGAGGAAGTAGGTAGTTACCCCTGTGCCTAACCTGGGGGACTGTGTGGGTAGTTGTGAGGCAATACGGTTAAATATATAAGCCTTTCCTTTTCTGATCTTTTGAGACAGAAACCACCAAAGGTTGGCAATACAGCTGTGGGCAAAGCTGGCTTACTCATTGGTGCTCTGGGTGTCAGTCACTACTACTGTCTTAACCAATCACTGTGCAAAGCAACAGATTGAGGAACCCCGGCCTGGGTTGTTTGATTGTTGTTAGTTGCCATCAGGTAGATTGTGACTCGTGGCAGCCCCACCCATGCAGAGAACAGCTTCCCAAGGCTTTCAAGGTTGTGACGTTTAGGAAGCAGAGTGTTGGGTCCATCTTCCGAGGTGCCTTTAGGTAGATTGGAACAGCCACCTTTTGGATCACAGCTGGGTGCTTAAGTGTTCCTAGGCCTTCAGAGCTAAGAGAGGGTCCCACTTGAGGGTGTGGCCTTTGTCCCTTGCATTTGAATCTTGTCCACAGTAGACCCATTCTTAGGAATCAAGCAGACAAGATAGTGGTCAAAGGAGGAAAAGCAATGAAAGGACCAATTTCTAAGTTACCACAAAACCTAGCCAGACTCCCAGATAATTGCCCCAGGACAGGATCTTCCGGGGCTTAAGTTAAACCCATATGATGCCTTATGGAGGTTAAAAACATCAAAAGTGTGGGGTTGAGGGAAGACTGAGAATAAGGGGATAAATAATGTATACCGCATTGAAACAGATGAGAGAGAGAACTGTTTAAAAATGATATGTGATTAGGTGTTAATGTCATGACAGGAGTCTAGAATGAAGGCTGCACAGTGGAGTGGACTTGGGGGGAGGGCTTGGATAACAATGAAAGAATTTTTCTTTTACTTTTCAAAGAGAAGAGAAAATTAGGGGAGAGGGGATGGGCAGGGAGAAAAGTACAACAGTGAGTGAATGGAAACCCTAAGTCTCTGTAAACTTTGATTATAATTAATTTTAAAAAAACCCATCAAAAGTGCATAGGAAAGACAATAGAGAGGTTACTGAAGCATCTACTTGTGCCACACAGCAAGCACGCTTTCCTCGCCCACCTCCCGTCCCCAGTAATCAACTGTGCTATCAAAATGATCTCTTTTCTTTGCACATTTATTTTGCTTTTCTCTAACCCAGGATGGATTACCACCCATTCTGGTTAGTATGCTGAACAAAGTCTATGATCCCATGACTTCTGAGTTATGGATAAGAAAGCTAAGGGCCACAGAGTTTAGATCATTTGCTCGATTCTTCCATGTATTCTTGGTTCATTCTTGTGATTCCCTGTAGGTCCTGGGTGATATCATAGCAGGAGGAGCTATTTTCAGTATCTTGGCTCTGCTGCTCTCTCCCCAACCATCACAAGCATCAGGGGTGCTGCCCACTTCAAAACTCTTAAGTTGCCCTCACAAAGGAGAAGAGCCTTGTTTGTGTTCCCTGAATGAAATGTTACAGTATCACGATACCCAATGGAAGCCCGAGATGGGTGCAGACGGACTTGAGGAGAGGCTGTTGCTGGTGGCGTCCCTCTGCCTTCCTCCGGGAGCATCACCCGGGGAGTGGCCTTGCCCCTTCTGATTGGCTTGTGGGTCCTTCCTGAATGTTGTTCTGTTACCAGAACAGAGCGGTCCAATGTGAAAATGTTCTGATCATGAGTATATTCAAACTTGCTAGGTGATCTTATACAAGAAATACAATAGTCAACAAACATCTCGACTTTGAGATTCTCTGTGGGTAAATCCTAGGTGAGCTAGGGTGTGTTTTGTGAGTCCTTGGGAACCTCTGGAAAGGTGAAACTGGATAAAGGAATGTCTAGCTTCCTTGAGTTCCAGCACAAGGCTCAAGGGCCAGAGAGATGAACACTAGAGACATGTCCAGCACTGGCCCCAGGAACTTGGCTTTGAGAACAAGAGAAGCAGAAGGAGCTGTGGTGGGTTCTAGAAGCCAGAGAAGGGAGGTCTGGTGCCCATTTTTCATTGCATTTCACTGTCAACATCTATTCCCTGAGCCCCTTCCTTGTGCAAAGCACTGAGACTGGCAGCATCTCAACACAGGCAGGGTTTTGACAAGGGCCAAAATGACCAGGACTTGGCCCTTGTCCTCATAGAACACTTGAGGACATGGAGATGGCCAAGCCAGACCTAAGGTCAGGCCGCTGTGGGAGTGCTGGGATCAGAGAGCAGACTCCAGTAGGTGGAATCATGAGCATTTGACAGAGGTGGTAGCCCTGATGGCTGAGACACTCTGGTCCAGGGATGAATGAGAGGGACCAACACAGTGGTGGGCTTCAGAGCCCTGATGGCAGAATTGGGGGGATTCCCTTTCCTGCCTCTGCCACCCTGTCAGGGGCTTGAGTTCAGTTCCCACTCTGCCAGTGAGTAGCCCTCATGTGGCCGCTTCACTCCTCAGTTTCCGTATCTGTAAAATGGACATAATATTTCAAAACACAAAGGCTATCAGGAGGGTTATCTGTGGAAGGAAAGGATCAATTTTCTTGCACGTTTATTTTGCTTTTCTCTAGTCAGGGGAGGGCTTCCCACCCAGTCTAGGAAGTAAGTTGGATCTGGGTGAAAGTTAGGAGTCTATTGAGTTAAAAAAGTACTTAAATAATAACCCTGGCCTCTGTCTACCTCCCAATCTGGTGACTTAAAAAAAAATTTAAAGATATATAACACAGCAGTCATAAATTGAGGATTATTCAGGTATACAGTTTAATGAAATAAATTATAGTAATCATGTTCTGGTGTAGAAAAGTTTCAGACATTTCTCCATCTGTTATACCAACAGTGGTTAGTGAGGCCCCAGCAGAACCAGTCAGTATGTTGTTCTGTTAGGCCTAACTTCATGACACCTAACAGCAGCAGTTCTCTCAGAGAAACTCTGTAGGGGTAAATAGGACAGGTGGTTTTATTTCCATTTTTCAGGTAAAGAAACCAAGTTTCAGCAGGGAATTGATTGCCTGAGACCTCAGTGGCCAAACACAGAAGAAAGCTTAAAAAAAAAAAAAAACACCAAACCCACAAAACTTTGTTACTGTGATTCAAGTGAAAATTTGGAAAGCAAATTAGTTTTCCATTTAACGAATCATACACGTCATGTTTTGTAACAGTGATTGGCTGTATTTTGACAAAGAGTTACAGGCCTTTAAAGGGGACACAGCAACTACAGCAGTAGGCTCGGGCATATCAGAGATGGTGAGGCATCAGATAAGACGAGGTTCAGATCTGTTGTTCATAGCGTTGCTGTGAGTTGTAGTCAACTTGAAGGCACCTAACAAACAGCAACAAACAAAAGGGGACACTCCCTCCTGGGCCCCCTCCATCTCCCACAGCCTCCTAGGCTGACACCAGTTCCTCCCAGCTGGGAAAGGATCCTGGAAAAGCAGGGGCATTCGTGGTGGCTGCTCCCCACACCACACAGAAGAATCCACGTGGTCAGAGAGCTGTTGACGTCAGGCGGTGCAAACTTTTGCAAGCCCTCTATTTAAAATTCCCCAGAAATGAAATAAGGAGGGCTTGAAGGGAGGAATGCCCTAGACAAATTGCAGAGTGGGTTTATTATGTTTATGGAAATGGTCTTTAAAGTGGAAATTGCCCCCGTTTTAGTTTTGCCCCAATTGAAGAGGGGCTGAACTCAGCTGGATCCACTAGCAGGGTTGTCAGTCAAAAGCTTTTAGTTGGAATCAGCTCAGTTCTGGGGCCAAGAAACCTCCATTTTTAGTAGAGAGACTCGAGGGAGAAAGTGTCCATACTCAAATTTTTCTGAGGCACCAGGTAAGCTAAATAAGAGAGGAAGGGTAACCCCTTGTATTTCATATGAGCAGTGGCAACGGCAGAGGGTCTCTGAGAGCGTCTGTCACCTGGACATGCTCCTGTGAGGCACCAGACACTCTTCTCGGCTGTTTCCATTCTCTCTCTCATCACAGCCCTGGTGCTTCTTAGAGTTCATTCCCATAAAGTCAGCTCCACTTCCTGGTGTCCTCACAACAGAATGAATTGTCAGATCCCTCCCCATCTTCATGATCCTTCACAAGCGCAAGTCCATGGCTGTGACTCAGGTCCATCGTTGTATGTTCCCGTCTATGGGACTCATCTTCACACACTGTATCGGACAGTAATACTCTGTTGTAATCCATGTGACTTTCTCTGGCTGGTGTTTGGAAGTAGGTAACCCACCCTTTCTTCTTAATCTCCTTTAATCTGGAGATGCCTCAGAACGGGGTAGGGGGCCTGGGGGGGTCCTTCTGGTATGTGAAATCACTGGCATAGCTTCCAGGGGCATGGCAGCATGCAAGCCACCACAGTATGACCAGCTGTGATTTGGTTGTGGGCAATCCTGATGGTACATGCTGTTTAACATTCCTGTCTTACCAGTGAAGGCCTAGCCTCTTTCATTAGTTACTTTCAATGACCAGGTATCATTCTAAACCAGACCAAGTCCACTGCTGTCAGATCTCTTCTGACTCATGATATGACCTCGTATATTACAGAGTAGGACTTCTTCATCGCGTTTTGAGGGCTGTATTCTTTCTCCGGTCAGTTACTACGTCTTCCTTCCATGGCACCTCTGGGTGGCTCAAACCACCAACCTTTAGGTTAGTTGTGTGTTAGGTGCCGTCGAGTCGAGTATGACTCATAGCAACCCTGTGAACCCCAGGTCTGAACCCTGCCCGACCCTGTGCCGTCCTCACCATCTTGATACACTTGAGCCCACTGTCTCCGCCTACCTCCCTTTGGACTCTCTTCTCTTTTGCTGACCCTCCACCTTCCCAGACATGATGTCCTTTTCCAAGGTCTGCTCCCTCCTAACAACATGCCCAGAGTATGTGAGATGAAGCTTCACCACCCTTGCCTCCAGGGAGCACCCTGGCTGCACTTTCTCCAAAACATATTTGTTCTCTTGGCAGTCTATGGAACATTCAATACTCTTTTCCACTACCACAAGTCAAAGGCATCAATCCTTCTGTCATCCTTACTCTTTATCCAATTTTCAGATGCATAGAGTGTAATAGGATCATAGTTGATCATAAGCTGTCTGTGCTGAATATTTCCTGAAATACAGTCCACACACCACCGTGTCACATGGAATGGTTTTAGATGCTCCAGAGAGGCAACATTAAAAATTCCTGTTGACAGCAGCACGAAAAGCTAGTCCTACTACTCTTGTCTTCCACTCTGTCTCACTCCTCTCACTGTTCTTTAATCCATTCCTCATTGAGGGCAGGAATAGCCCCTGCCGCTCCACGTCATCATTCAAATTCACCCTTATCCCGGTTTTGTCTGGTTTTGTGTTTGGGGCTGGAGAACCTGCATATTTACTCATGGTGCTCTTTAGTAAATTAAGTTTTTAAAAGAGTTGCTTAAAATATACACTGATGCCTGTGAGAACCAGCAGTCTGTAGGACTTTTGTTTTTCCAGAGTCCACACGTTCTCTGCCTTTGACCTAGCTACTGTCTCACCACTTTCTATCACTGTGTGTCATTGCTGTTGTTGTTGTGTACCTTCGAGTTGGAACCGACTCATAGCTGACCCCCTAGGGGATTTTCAGAGACAGGAGATGGCCCGTCCTCCTCCTGCAGAGTAGCTGGTAGACTGTAACTGCATGCCTGTGGGATTGCAGTGCAGTTTCTCACCACTAGGCCACTACAGCTCTCTCTTAGTCAGACATTTATTTGAGTTTTTCTTCTCTAACAAGTTTCCACTTTACATAGCTTTCAACTTTTGTAGGTTTTATGTATGTAACATGTGAACCACAACATACGTAGTTCAAGAATATGGCCAAAGTCATGCATATCTGAGGTTTTAGACAGGCTGATCCAATGTTGCTCTCCGCTGGCCCAGCCCTTTGATGAGATTGTTATCCTGGGAAAAAAATCTTTCAGTCCTCTAGGTACCCCTTCCTGGTCCTCCCATGTGAGCCAGAGAGGGTGAAGGAGGCACAACTTGCAGGAAAACCTGAGAACAACCTGTTAGCCTCCTCCCCTGGAAAGGGGCACACATGGAGTGTGCACTAACCCCACGACTCCCTTGACATTCCTGAGGGATTCAATGAGGGATTCCTGAGGGATTGAATGAGAGGCAGACAGGCTAGTGTCTCTGGCTCATGTCAGGTGCAATATTGTGAGGCTAATAGCAGGCCCTGATGGTCTCTTTCTAAAAACATTTGTTGTTTAAATGAACACTTGTCATAGATGCTGCTGAACTTGGTAATTAGTGAAGGAACCAGTAATAGATGAAGACAGTTCAAATCTGTAGAATCGTCATGGAATAGATTCAGGCTCATAGACCCTCGCATTTATCAGACTAGAACTGTGTCCCACGGGATAGGAGTCATTTGTAAGGGTACCTGGATGGACACTGTGCAGGGAGTCAGATCTGGGTGCTGCTAACTCTGGCTCTGCCACTTCTTAGCCCTGTGCCTGGGGTAAGTCACTCATTCCTGGGGTTCCCGAATCTAATCTAAGATCTCCCAGACTTGAAAAAAAACCTCTGACCTTGGATCAGAATCAACACAAGTGTTGGACTTTGCTCATTCTCACTCCCTAATAGAATGACCATCTAGGAGATGCCTAGTTTGCATCTGCTACTTTGGTAGAATTCTTAACAGTACCCCCGACTCACACTCCAAAGTTTAGACTGTAAAGTATATGATCCCTGCATACACCATGCCCTTTTGTGTCTCTATTAATACTTCCCATCTTGTGAGACTGGGCCTGTGGTCACCATCTGTTCACATCCTTTTTTGGCTCCTGATCCTGATACAGCTTTGCTAAATGACTTGGTGCAACAGCACAGCATCTCTGTCCTCCGTCTGGGACAGATGCCCAAGACAAGTTTTCTTCTAGGTGGTCCCAGGGTATTACTACACCCTCTTGGAACAAGGTCAGCCATTGCCTAACCATTCGGAAAGCCCACAGCCCCCAGAGTCCTGAGAGTCGCAGGAGACCCAAGGAAAAAGATAGATCATCTCCTCCCATGAGATTTTCAGTGTCACAAACCCGGTGAAGCGTCAGCAGTGAATCAGTTCTAACTTGACAGCAGTGAGTTTGAGCAAGTAGCAAAGCTGAGGTTTGAACCGGCAGCCTGGCCCTAGAGCCCTTGTCGTAACCATCAAGTCCCTCTCTCTGTGCTCTCACTCCCTGCAAATGGTCACTCGTCGGGCCTTCTCCCCATGCCTCACCTGTGGCCACATCTCCTCTCGCTGAACTGCTGGTCCAGACCCACCAGGCTTGACTAAGGCCCAGCTCAGCACTGACTGGCTTTCAGGGCCTGTCCAGTGAGGTGGGCAGGCTGGGGCTGGGCCAGGGAGACATGACAACAGCCCAATTCTTACTGATTTCTTGCCACAGCCTCCCCCGAGCGTCCAGAGTGCAACGTAGCAGCTGTGCTAATGGTCTTGGAATCCAGGCCTCGGGCGCCCAGGGAAGGTTCTCGGGCCCTGGAGACAAGGCTCTGGTGGTCTTCAAGCCCCATCTAGCGGAAGGAGAGGCTCTGGGCAGCTGAGCAGGATGCACTCAGGGGGAACTGACCAGTGGATCAGGAAGGGAGGCTAGGGCTGTGTGTGTGTGTGTGTGTGTGTGTGTGTACAGAAGAGGTGGAGTGGGGACCCTTCCCCACTCATGTTGGCCTTGAACCATGGAGGCCACATGCCGTGAGCCAAAGTATGTCTTGGCAAAAGCATAGTGACTTCAACTTCTGGCCCAGGGGGAGGCCTGGCTGAGGGTGATGGCCTTTCGCTGTTCTTAAAGGCACAGCATGCCGTGGACTGCCTGCAATTCCAGTTTCTCCAGGTCCCTCTCAGGAAGAAAGAAGCCTTGAGCCTCCCTCAGGATCATCAGAAGGGAGTCAGGCTGGGTCCAGGGCAGAAGCAACCCCCTTCAGGCCCAGCCTCGTGCCAGATGTGGCCACGGTGGGCAGTGTGTCGTCTCCTTCCTCCTCTCAGCATCTCCCACCCTCTGCCATTGGCTGCCCATGGAGTCCCTCTCACACCCTCCTCTGTGCCGTAAAGTACGTCACCCTTCCACAGAGGCCCAAACCTCAAGGCAAGGTGCAAGCTGTGAATAGAGGCGCCTCAGGAAACTGGTCAGGGTACTGGTTGAAGGTTCAGTGGCTTCCTGATCCATTTGACGCCTGGGACTGTCTGTGGCGTCTCCTTGTCCTGGTCCCATCACCCACGCTTTACTTCCTCAACCTCAGACCTAGTGCAGCCCTGGGTGTCCAGTTAGTGCTCCCAGAGGCTCAGCTTTGAATTGATGGGAGTAACTTAGAAGAGCCAGGGTCTGGACGTCACCCAAAGGCTAGCAGTCCTCTCCATGTCAGGCTGCATCCTGGCCTAGCTCAGTCCTGTGGGTCTGTACCTGGGAGCCTGGGATTTAGTGCTCAGGGTCTGATCCCACCCCTTTGGGGGCCTGGATGGGCTGTAGGGGAATGTGGGAAGGAGCCAGAGTCTTGAATGTGTGCTGTTCCCTCTGCCAGAGACAGGGCCTGGCTGCTTAGTCAGAGCTTGCTGGGTGTAGAGCTTCATATTGATCCTACTGAGGGGTCAGCTGTAGGCAGACCCTCGAGGCCAGTAGAGCTGAGCAGGGCAGTGAGCTGCCCAGGACATCCAGCTTGTAAGAGGTGGAAACAAGGTCTGAACTGAGACCTCTGCGGAGAGATTTGTGGGCCAAATTCTGGGGCACAGAGGTCAGACCAGGAGGCAGGTAAATCAGGAAGACATCTCCAAGGCCTGAGAGTTTTGGCAGAAGGAGAGGAAGGAGCAGGGGTGCTGCCGCCGCCCCCTCCCCCCAGCTGCTGACTCCTGGGCTTGCTGTAACCTCAGAGGGCTTTATTAACATCCTAATTGTGTACAGCTGGCTTCACTTGGGCCCTAATGAGCTCATTATCCGCCCTCTTAAGGAGGCCATTGTGACCTGGTCACCCTGGGGACAGCAGTGGCCTGGGAGCATGCAGCTTCAGACCCTTCCTAGAATGCCTGAGGCCCCCGGCCCTCTCTCGGTCCATCCTAGGCCCCCATCACACATACCCCAGGTCTCTCTCTGCCGGCCTCTCTGTCTCTGTGTGTGGCTCAGTCTGTGCCAGTCTCAGTCCCTGTCTCTATGTCTCTGCTCTCTCTCCCTCCCCTTACACTAGCTTTGGGAAGCCCTCATGAGGGTCCATCTGAGAGGGCTTCTGAATTGGCCAGGCAGCAGCTGAGCCCACCGGGCAGGTTCTCTGCAGTGTGGACAGGCTGTCTCCCTTCACCACCCTGAGCTCAAGTAGAATGGATGCCCAGGCCTCACAGAGCAGAGAGAGTGTACTGAGGAGTGCACACCGTCCCATCTCCTCACACCAGGTCCTCTGCCTTCGCTGGGAAGAAGCCTGGGCTGACTGCCAGGAATAGCCACCCCGCCTTCCAATCTGGACACAGCTGTGGCCACCACATCAAGGTTAAGTCCTTTAGTGCAACTCGCTGACTTTCCTTTTTCCAGGAAAGGAAGTGGGAGAGTGGAACAGGAAGGCTAGCAGAGGGCAGCTTGGAGTGTGGATCCATCTTCCTAGGGTCACGAAAAGGCCAAGAGTCAACCAGGCTGACCCTGCTGACCCACCCCAAAGCCTTGGCCCCTAACTGTCCTGACTTTTCTGAGGCCACAGAGTATGCAGGTGGCAGAGGTGTGGGTCAGACTCAAGTCTTTGGCTCCGTCATCTGTCTTCTGGACCTTGGCGTCCTCATCTGCCTGCCAGGCTGGCTCCTACATGCTGAGTTTGACTCTGGAGACAAGCAGACTGTGTTTTTAGTCGCCACGAGACTAAATGACTCTCAGAGTGGCCACACAGCTGCGGAACTCTGGTGTCGACAGTGGATGCTGTTGTGATGTGGAGATCTGTTGGGGCAGGCTGTGGCTATCAGGGAGGGCTCTCTGGAGGAAGGAGACTTAGGGAACTGTGGGAACAAAGAGCAGAAGCCATGCCACAGTGCCTGTAAGATATTTTGGCGGAGAAGGAAGCCCCCCAGGAACATCTTCCTGCCCTAGAGGGCCCCGTTTCCCACCATGCCTTGCTGTCATGAATTGTACCAGCTGAGTCATGTCATGTCTCACCCTCCGTTCTTCTGGGACACCTCAAGACAGCTCTGAAAGATCACAGAGTCAATGCACAGACACATGCCTCACGTCCGAGTCATTTCACTAGGATGTGTTAAGTGTTCTGCTCAGTGGTTCTCCCCATCTCCACCACGCTGGTCCCCTGCTCTGTGGTAGGCCTTGAGCTAAGCAGTTGCTGCATGACATCTCATTTCTTCTCCTCAGCCACCAAAGGCAGGCTCTATGAATCATGTTACAGAGCGGAGACTAAGGCTTAGAAAGGGTCAGTAACTTCCCCAAGCTCACACAAAGAGGAAATAGTGAGCAAGGCCCCTGAATTTGACTCTCTCTGACTCAAGACCCCTGAGTGTTAGTCTCTACTCCCCCAGAGGACACTCACCTGCATACTGAGACACCCAGGTACACGCAGACCACTCACCATCTCAAGTCATACTGTGTACGAGCTGTGCAACGTGAACATAGCCAGTGACGGGCACGCACTTGCTCTCTTGCCATCCAGTCAGAACAGACTCATTCCTTCCTAGCTGGCCCGGCAGAGGCTGGAAATCACACGGGAGGAGATTGTTCTTCCTCCCACAGAGCCACTGGTGAACTCCAGGTACAAGTGAGCAGGGACAAGGCTCTCGGTCACTCCTTACCTTATGCTCGTGCGTGCAGCAGTCCACTTATTTGGTAGTTAACAGTGTAGGTCTTGGTACTGGATGTGTGAATTGGAAGCCCAGCTCCGCCTCTTTGGGCAGGTTATTTGATATACCTATGCCTCAGTTTATTTACCTGCAAAGTATAATGATGAGGAAGATAACAATAGTGCTTACTTCACTGTTGTTGTTGGTGAGTGAATGAATACGTGCTTGGCTTACTGCCTGACACAGAGTCTCATTTCAGTGTTGGGCTGTAATAGTTATGTGTGCATGAATGTATTATCACACAAACACGCTTAGTTCTGTGTCCATAGACACTTGCAGCACATAGGGGAGAATGTGCCCATAAGTCACCTTCTGAGTGCTCAGAAATGCATACTTTTGTTTACATCTGCCCCCAAGGTGCACACACTAGCTCTGCCAGAAAGGTAGCAGTTCCTCGACCTGCATTGGAAGTGAGCGGGGAAGTCCGTGGGGCCCTGGGTCAGCTGAGCCATATCTTGGGGCAGTGGGGTGTGTGCTTCTCGCTCAAGCAGCAGCAACTCTGCTCAGGAGCCCCAGTTACGACGGGTGACGTGTGAGCTGCTGGCATGTGAGAGGGACCTGTCAGCAGGCGTGGGTGGGAGCAGGCCCAGGGCGCCTCCCGGGGAGACCCAACAGGGTGGCGCATGCCAGTGCAGTTGGGAGGTCTGCAGGAGCCGGAGCCAGTGTCTGCCCACGCTCACCCATGCCCACCCGTGCAGGGCTTTCGCCTTCCACCTTCGCCCAGCAGAGCCAACAGCCAAGCCTGTAGCAAGCTGGCCTCTGCATCCTCCGGTGCCAGCAGAGGCTGACTCAGGCACCAGAGACTTGAAGCCAAACAGTCTCAATGCTGCGAGTGCAGGAAAGACCTGGCCAGTGTCCCTCCTCACCTTGAACAAGGCACAAGAACCAATAATGGCTCTCAACGCCTTCGTTTTGGGCAATGGGTGTTAGAGGAGAATAAAATCCTAAATTGCTGCAACTGAAGTGAAGGCACACATCCTCATGATGGCCAATAATATGGTCCCAGCCCCCTGAAATTTCTGGTACTATGGGAACTCTGGAGACTAAGGTGCATCTGATCCAGGCCATGGTCTTCGCAATCACTTGTCATGCATCTGAGAGTTGGACGATGAATGATCAGGGAGGATGGAAGGAGAATTGATGCCTTTGAGCTGTGGTGCTGGAGAAGAGTACTGAGAATACCATGGACTGCTAGGAAAACAAACAGATTTGTCCTGGAAAGGATTAAACCAGGTGGCTCCTTGGAGGCAAGGATTCTGAGGCTCTGTCTAACATACTTTGGACATGGTGGGAGGAAAGACAGACCGCTCCTTAGAGAGGGACATCATGCTTGGGAGGGTGGAGGGACAGCGCAGGAGAGGAAGGCCCTCTATGAGGTGGATTGATTCAGTGACTGGGATAATTGGGATGGGAGTGTCAGAGACGGTACGATTGGCACAGGACAGAGCGGAGTTTAGGGCTGTTGTACGTAGGGTCGCTATGAGTCGCAAGCGACTCGACGGCACATAACAACAATGGGAACTCTGAGGTCTGAAGAACTCAGATAGCCCCAAACATGTCTAGAGACATCTAGGTACATCTAGTGTGAGGTACAAAACATCGTGGCTCCCTGCACCCCTCAGCCAGCTTCTACCCAGCCCTCTCCTTTGTGTGCAGCTGGACAGAAGGAAGAGGGAGGAGGACTAGACCTGACGTGCCCTTTGGAGCTTCCCTGCTGAACAAATTGAGATCCATCCTTGTATCTCAGATCCTTCACTCTAGGGACGGGAGGGAGCAGCTTGTTCGTGGAAGGGTTTCTACACCTCTGTGTGTGAAGTAGTGGGGAGAGGAGATGGTGCCAGTGGAGAAGGGACCAAAATCATGGCATCGTACCAAGGCCCCTGGAGAAAGATCCATGCACAGGGCTCGTCTCCTAGATGGCCGAGGGAGTGGGAAGACGAGGGCGGATAGGGGTCAGCAGGCTCGTGAACATGCTTTGTAGCACATGGACTAAGATGAACACGCTTTGTAGCACATGGACTAAGATGAACACGCTTTGTAGCACATGGACTAAGATGGACACGCTTTGTAGCACATGGACTAACGTGATGAGACAGTGCAGAAATTCCCCTGGGACAGTGTCCCCCCGGGGGGAGGTCTCCTGGGCCTCCCACAGCCTCCTGCTGACCCCAGAGGGGGCTTGGTTCCTTCTCAGGGTGACTCTGCAGCTCAAATTCCAGAGGCAGGACATTTCAAAGGCAGTCATCCTAACTATCCAGGAACCATAGGAAGCCACGGGCTTGCATAAGAAAAAAGAGCGAATGTTCTCCTGCTGGGAAAAAATAAGAATAGATTGTTCTAGTGAGTGGGGTTGGCAGTGTCCACACCTTGGTGGAGAAAAAAAGAGATTGGAAGAAATTGGAATTGGCAGGATTTGGGCAAATCCTCAGCAAGACACGTTTCCAAGTGGGCATGTTCCTGGAGGCATGTCCCAGGGACACACCCAATGGTAATAAAATCCCTGGGCCCAGCTCAGCCCCTTCCAGGGGAAAATCTTTTCCCTGGAAAAAGGGTTTCCATCTAAAGCAGGCCTCAACAGCACTTCTTTGGCCTCCTGGGGCTACGGGTAGACCTGGGGTGACCAGACTGGGAAGGGTCTGGATGAGATGTGGGAACCAAAATGGTCTACCTTTTTGGCTTTGGAACTTGGACTTGGGAAGTCATTTGACTTCAAGAGGCTCTTAAAATTGGCTCTAAGTTGGCACTGTGTTCTTTGGGACTTTGTATGTTAAGCCTAGTGAATGGAAAGGTGGGGTGTGGCCACTTACCCAGAACAGCTCAGGGGAGTCTGTCCTCCTCTGTGGAGGTCTGAGGGACCAGTTGCCTAAATTGATCTCCCGACTTGGATCATGTGAAGATCCTTCTTTCATCATCTTTGGCGACTGATTGCCAGTTAACACTTTGCCGCACACTTTTAACTTGACGACCATGCTTAGAAACACATTTTTCTTTTTTGATGTATTACTGTCATTTGCTGCAGTGTGTTAAGGATGGAGGTAGTGAGGTTAATGCCAGCTAAGTTAAACAGAACAGCAAATTCACTGGCTCATGCAATTAGGAAGTCCAAGAGAGTAACCAACTTCAGGTGCCGCTGGAACCAGGAGCTCCAGTAATGCTAACCAGCACTGAGCCTCTTTCTTGCTCCACATCTCCTGGCTTCTCTGCTCTTTCATTGTGCAAGTTCTTTCCAATACTCTGATTTCCCAAAATCCCTGGTTTATATGAGATTTGGGGTTCAGGTGTAGTAAGTTCCATGTCTCTTCCTACAAAGGCCCTCTAAGTAGGTTTGCTTGGGCTACAGACTAGTATTGAGCTGTGACATTGGCCAGGAAGGTGACAGGCACTGACTGGCCAAAAAACCTCTATCAGTGGTCGAGAAAGCAGAGTTATACGGGACCAAAAAGCTATACGGATAGAGCCTCCCTGTTCCGTGTCCTCAGTCAGGATCTGTGGAAGAAGAGGTCGAGTTGTTGCTTGCTGACAAACTGTTGAGGTTTTTGTGAGGACTCCAGGACTAAGAAAGGAGAAAGCCATTAAAGCCATCTCTGCAAAGACTCTGCCCCTTTAGGGAATTCTCATCAGCCACAGCCTCTGAACAACCAGCTCATTGTGGCTTGGTGTGCTCTCTGCCCCCCAGACTTTCTTTGCACCCCACCAGAGCTCCCAGCCATCTCCCTTCCACAGAGCCATTCTCCAAATGCCAAAGTCCACCTCTGCCCCGAAGCCCTCCTGGACTGTACCTGAGCTCCATAGAGTACTCACAGTCCACACAGTGGATGGACCGTGGGTAGATTCCATCTGATGGCACTGTCTAAGGACTATGGATGTAGGCAGAGGGCCCACAGCTTCCTGGAGAGCAGGAGCTCTGACCCCTCCCAATTCTCATTGCAGCAAACATCTGTACCTTGTCATTTTTCAAGCCTTGTTCGCAGGGAGCATGTCTATCTCTTCTTCCTTAGGAAGGTATATACCCCTGGAGCTGAATGTGGGCCAGATGCCCAGGCACCAGGCTTCGTCCTCTGCTCCTCTCTCCCTGCAGGGCCCCAGCCTCACCTCTGCCCCCTGTTCAGGCCCTCATGACCTTGTTCTCTTTTTGTCCTCTCTGCAGGCTGGTGGTTCGTGAGCACCTCTGAGGAGCAGGGCTGGGTCCCTGCCACCTACCTGGAGGCACAGAATGGCACTCGAGATGACTCTGACATCAACACCTCCAAGACTGGGGAAGGTAAGGGCCTACAGGTTCAAGGGGGGGATTGGAGAGGTGGGGTCGAGCTGGGCTGCCGTGAGGATCCCAAGGATTGGTGCCCGTCCCCGGGGTGACTCCGTCCCTCCTGAAGACCACTCTGCCATTCAGAGTCCCCTCAGGTCCCATCTCTGACAAGGCCACCTGTTCCTTTGGCCCTGCTGAAAATTGGGGGTAGGAGGTCGTTTTGTCTGTTCCTCTCAGGACTTTGCAACTTTAAGCAGAGACTGGGGAGAACTCCTGAAGCTCCCTTCTCCCCAAAGTCTTGGATGACCCACAGAGACCACTTTGCCTCCCTGTTCTCCGTGAGGCTGTTTGCTCTCCCATCCGTCCTGAGCTGACCATCACAGCCTGTCCAGGTACAGACCATCAGGCAGGTCTGTGGGTCCTTTCTCATGTCTCAGGAAGTGAAGGGCAGTTCAAGCCCTGGCAGCTTCTGCTTCTGGGTTAGCCCTAGTTCAGGTTGTCTGGGTCTTGTTCCATCTCAGAGGCCTGCCTGACCACCCTGCCCCAGCAGCCCCCTGCAGCCCTCCACACTCAGACTTTCCCCAGAACAAGTTGCCTAAACCTGGACATTTGAGCCACGCCATTTCCCTACTTCCTGACTCTTGTTTCTTTCTGCCTGTCACATATCCTGGCCGCAGGAGCATTTTCCTAACAGTTGACAGGATGGTCCAGATGTGTGTGTCTGAGATGAGAAAATAAGGCCTAGGCCGTCTCCAGACTACTTTCCCTGCCAATGCCCCCAGCCCCAAACCAGGAGCCTTCTGCCATGTGCCAGCTCGATATTCACCTGTCCGTGACTCTGCAGGCACTAGGTTTCTAACTGTCCTCCCACTTCATTTTAACATCTTGTCCAGAACTTTGACCCCTGTAGTGACCTTTCACCTGTAATAGGTTTCCAGGGACTAGGCCCAATATGGACAGGCCAGCATGTGTGGGCTGAGCTGCTCTCTGAGCCAGGGGGCTGGTTTCCACCGAACCCTGTCCTCAGCCTCTGAGAGCCTTTCCCTCTGAGCTGGGTCTAGTCTTGTTTGTCTCCAGTACCCAGGCCTTGCACATTCTAGAAGTTTCCCAGAGCCTCTCAGAAATCACATCAGCCCAATGCTAATGTCTCACGAGGTGCTTGGTGCTTCAGATGCCCTCAGCACCACTCAGGGAGGATGCGGTGACCGTCTTTCCACACGCGGGGACTGAGGCAGAACCTTGGCCTGCCTGTCTTGCTCCTTACCACCATGCCTTATCTCCGTTCCATGTGCTTTGCTTGGAAACAGTGAGGTGTCCCGTGGCCCAGCACTGAGAGATTTTGGGTAAAGAATTGCAGCCCCGAGATGAAAAGACAGTGGAGAAAGAGGACACAGAGTACAAGATCTGGACAGGAAAGTCTGTTGAGACGCTTATGGGCAGAAGCCAGACTGATCGGAGCAGAGAGAGAGGGTGCTTTGCAAAGAGCAAGTGGTGACCAGGCAGGAGGGTAGTTCACAGGGTGTGTGTGCTTCTGTCTGCCTGCCTGTGTACACATCTGTACCCTGAGGGACCCTTCTTGCTTTCTATAGGACCAGTGTGCCAGTACTCCTGACTATACTTGGAGAGCTAGGAATTCCACTATTGCCTCTCCAGTCTCTGTGCTGTTGACCCAGCAGTTTACATGCCCGATAGTCTCTGCCCCGACATCCATGTGCCTGAGGGATCAGCCCAGCCTGGTTCCCTCTCTGCCTATCTCTACCCCAGCCCTGTTGCCAGGTCCCCTGATTTTTGTAGACAGAAACTGGAGGCCTTCATCCTGTCAAGGCCCTCTCCCAACTTGACCTTAATTGAAAAGAGACAGTTGTTCCTTTAGGTTTGTTTCTAGTGTCAGACACAAGTGTGTGTTCATGTTTCTCGTGAAGCCAGGTGTGCTGTGGTGGTGGTGGTGTTATTGTTAGGTGTCGTGGTTTTGACTGGTTGTTATTTTAGGTTTGTTTCTAGTCTCAGACACTAGTGTATGTTCATGTTTCTCATGAAGCCAGGTGTACTATGTTGGTGTTGTTGACGTTAGGTGTCATGGTTTTGACCTAACAGCAAGCCTGTATCCAAAAAAAGAAACCCTGCCCAGTCCTGTACCGTCCTCCAGCGTTGCTGTGTTTGTGCCTGTTTTTGCAGTCACTGCGCTAATCCATGTGTTGGCGGTATTTCTCTTTCTCATTGATCTTCTGCTTTACCGACCCCTCCTGAGAGCAGGTGAGCAGGTGTGAAGTGTGCAGGATGAAGTCTTGTCATCCTCATGCTGTCACTCATGCTTATCTGAGGAACATGCTGGTTGTATTTCTTCCAAGATAGATGTGTTTGTTTTTCTGGCAGCCCACACGCTGTATTCAGTATTCTTCTCCAGCATCATAATCCAAAGGCCTCATTTCTTCCTGAGTCTACCCTAGGCGTTGTCCAGCTTTCCAGTGCATTTGAGGCAATTGAAAATACCCCGGGTTGGAGCCGGGCACTTCAGCCTTCTGAGCAACATCGTGGCCCTTTAACACTTTAAAGAGCTCCTCTCTCACAGAGCTTCCCATTGCAATCCCTTCTTTGATTCCTTGATTGCTGTTTCCATGAATGTATCCTGTGTGCAGTTCAGAAATGGTAGCCATTGGGGCGGGGATCCTTGAGACCTTCTCACCCACTGATGGTGACCGCTTACTCATCAGGCCCTGTAGTGACTGTCCGCGCTGTCATCTCTCAGAGATAAGGAAGTGAAGACCTGCAGAGTCCCCTGTTAGTTTGTGGCAGAGCCAAGGACAGACCCAGTGCTCCTGTGGCCTGCAGTCGTGTGGCCAGCCTTCCTCTCAGAATGACCAGGAGAAAGGGCTGCACTGGGGCCAGCACACCAGGTGGTGGTCATCTGGACTGCTGCACCGAGACACCCCTCCAGCTCCAAACCTGCTCCCCTCTAATTGGGTCTTCTCCATGGTAGCTTTTATATCCTCTTGCTTCTCTTTGCTCATCTATAAAATGGGAACAGTCCCAGCCACTTAGCACTTTTGTAAAGCTTAAGTGAGATGATACTTCTGAATCGCTTAAACTGGTCTGACACATTGGCCCTGTCATGTGCTCCCCTGGGTGTGTTTCTTTCAGCCCCTCGTTTCTCTTGTGCCAAGGTGGACAAGGCGTCCCATGTGACAGGTGAATAAACAGAGGCTCAGAGTGACACCACTGTCCCAGGAGACACCGAGAACTAGTCATGGACTTGGACTAGAACCTATCTCTCCTGGCCTTTTATCCTGGCCTCCTGCTTACAAGAGGCGGGTCACAGAGGCCACACTCCTCTTTCTGGAAAATCAGATATTTGCCATGAGACCTGGCTGTGATGTATGTGGAGGGTTGTACTTTAGCAACCCTCCCCAGGAGCCTTCCTTCCCCAGACCTGCACAGCCTGGCACCCTTGTGGCACCCAGCTGGTCCCTGAAACCCTGGTCTGGTGCCTCTTCCCCTGGGAGTTCTGTGGGAAGGCAAGGCATCTGGACCTGGGAGCCTGAACGGGGTCTACTTAGTCACAGCAGCCTGAGGGCCAGTGCAGGATGCACCCCAGGGAGGGTGTCAGAGGAGACAGAAATGGATGCTTGAGGGGATGGATCAGCCCCAGGGTCCATGTGTCCATTCCATCCTGCAGACTTGTCTTGGGACTCAGGTCCTGTGCTAGGCCCTAGGATGTAGCACTAAAAGGCCAAGTCTTTGCCCTCATCACGTTTATCTGGGGTGTGACCATGAAAGCAAAGACAAACCCAAGACCCAGTGTGGAAAGAGCTAGAAGCACCAAAGGCAGTGACCCCAAATCTCTCTTAGGCTCTTTACCTGGAACCCCACCAGTGCTACACGGTCTCAGTAAATCTTTGGTAAGAGAGGGTGAGTGCTGGGACACCCCAAACCCTTTTGGGAGTCAGCACTGTCCAGCATGGTAGACTGGTGACTGCCCAGGCCTTGGGAACTTTCCTCTCTGAGGACCAGGGATTCTGTGTTCTTTAGCTCCTAGGCTTTGAGCGAAACCCCCAGGGTCTGGGTCTGGCTGAGTTTACCCCACATGCTGACCACCCTCAGGCATGTTCTTGGTCTAGGAGCGTGGACCATCCCTCCCTCCATCCATTCCCCCCAACCCATCCCATCTGCATCTCCATTCTCTCCTCCGGTTCCTGTTGGTCTTTTGGCTGCATGCCCCACCACCATCTTCCACACCAGTGTCCAAGAGACGCAAGGCCTATCTGCGACGCCTGGATCGCCGGTGGACCCTGGGCGGGATGGTCAACAGGCAGCACAGCCGAGGTGACTGCGGGAGTAGCATCTCCTAACCCCACAGCTGGCAGCTCTGTCACTTACACCTCTCTTCCCTCTACGCTTTGCTCTGTGCCTGTGGCCACCTCACTCAGACTCTTTCTCTTCTACTGCATCGGGGTGGGGTGCAGAGGCTGCTTGGGAACTAGGGTGGTACTGGGGGTGCCTCTGGCTTCTGCTAACTTCCTGAGGGTCAGGGGCATGAAGCCATGGGCCTACAAAGTGGTTGTGGGGGCCCCTGAAACCGGGAGCCCAAGGAGGGTGATGAAGAAGAAAGCCAGTTAGGCACTTAGAGAAGTCCCTTATGTCCTGGCAGCTGCACATTTAGGGAGCTGAGCTTGTTTAAAATTGGGTGCTCCACTCATCCAACATACTTCCCTCCTCTGAGAAAGGACTCCCGTAGTCAGAGCATTCTAGGCTGAGAGCAGAATGGGAGTAAGAACCAGCCCTCTGCTGGCCCCAGGGGAACTAAGGAAGGCTGGGAAGCCAGCGCCGCCCTCCACCAGGGTGCAGCCCTGACCGGCTCCGATGGGGCTGGCTGTCCGGCCAGGAGCTGCTGGGTGTCCCAGCACTGGGTACTGCCAAAGGAGGATGTAGCAAGAATTGAAAGCAAAGGTCCACCCCAGCTCAGGACACCATTATAGGACAGGGCTGAGATGTAGCCCTGATCCTTGACAGCAAAGGAGATCAGGGAAAACAGACCCAGAAAACCATGGACAGCAGGACAAAAGCTTTGTCTTCCGCTGCCCTGCCTGGCACCTGCTGCAGGCACCACCACACACTGAGTCCCCAGGCACGACTCTGCTCACCACCTCACATCCGCAGCCTCTGCAGCAGCGTCTACAAGTCTGCAAGACCCTTCCTGCACAGGCTCATGTAAAACCAGGCCTGCTGCTGTGAAGGAGATTCTGATGCGTAGCAACCCTGTGAGCAGAGCAGGACTCCCCGATGGGTTTCCAAAGCTGTAATCTTTATGAGAGCAAACTGCCACATCTTCTCCCACAGAACAAACTGGGAGCTTGAGCTGCCAGCCTTTCTGTTAGCCCCCCAGCATTTCATCACTATGGTGTTAAGGCTTCTGCAGTCTCATATACACCACCTCATCCCCTAACCACTTACACACAGGTAATCACAGGAACAGATGCTTATTTACTTATTGTGTACATACTCAACCAAATGGATCATTCCAGAATCACCCATCCACATGCAGATACAAAAGATCCCATACCAGTCCTTGACTCTGTTCTTGTTCATCCCTCCCTCTCTCCCTAAAATAAGAGACAGAAACTTCATCTCCCAGCCTCAGCCCTATGGGTTAAGTTAAATCAGGCAGCCAAGAAAAACTCGAAGAAAGCTGGCTGGGACAAAGTTCTCCACAAGCAGCCGCAGTGATGGGAGAGGGGGACGGTGGGTCATCCACCCAAGAGAAAGACGGTGCTTCCTGGGGGCCTCCACTCCAGTCCCTCAGCCAGCCAGGCTCAGAGTCAGAGGCCTCTCGCTGTGGGGTTGGGGAAGTTGGCAGGGGCACCAGGAGGGAGTCTGCTGACAGAGGGGAAAGTGTTTGGAAAGAGGAGTCTTCCGCGGTTTGGAAACTGCTGGGCTCTCCAGCCCCTGCCTCCAAAACTAAAACAGGCCTGTCCACCTCCCCCGTGACCCACCCACTCAGCAGCCGACCAGGGGCCTGGCCATCCCCCCTCCACCCCAGTGGGCTGTCGCCATCACTTGATGGCATGTTCGAGCTCGCCTGGGCTCCATGCCTGAGGAATCACACACCCCCCTCCTTTCTCAGCTGTTTCCTTAGGGGCTTCTCTTCCAGAGACCCCGGCCAGCCCAAGTGGCTCATCCAATCACCTAGGCCGTGTCTCTCTGTCTGGACAGCCTCCCTTCTGGCTTCAGGCCCAAGGGAAGACCTGGCTCTACACGTCGTCACTTGGGGAAACCTGGGAGCCCACATGGCCCCTGTTCATGGGGAGACACTGCGTACCCCGACAGAAAGCCGAGTCCCTAGATGGACAGATAGGTGGACAGCCGGGTTGGTCTGCCTCCGAGTAAGCTCACTGGCAGGGCTTCCCAGAACAGGGCTGTTTGCAAGGAGCACCTCTTGTTCACCTGACACCCTTGGTGCAACCTATGCCAGCAGGATAGAGGGGATGGGCAGTGGGTCCTCGCACAGCCCATGGGACCGTCCTAACAGGACGGACCTAATAATACACAGGAACACTGCGCCTGGACCTGGTGGTGCCAGGAGGCTGATTGCTGAGGGCAGGGCAGGGCTCTTCTGATCTCCCCTAGAGAAGGACTGTCAATTTTCTCTGCAACCTTGCCTAGGAAAACTTTAACGATGACTTCCTGCTCGAACCACAGGCTTTTAAAAATAGCCCAGTCTAACAAAGGCAGAATGTGGAGTCCAGGCCTCGCCTCACCCTAACCTCAGAACCCTGGATCCCTGGGGCCTGGCCCTGGCTCTCTGGCCACCACCAGGGCCAGGGTTTACCGTGCCCCACTGGAAAATGGAGTGGGGCCAGGAGCCCGGCAGGAGAGTGGAGGGTTGGCCTGCACAGCCCTGCCCTTCTTTAAGGCCCGAGTCAGAATCTGGCTGCCTGAGGTTCTCAGGCATCCTTGGCAGCAACCCACAGCATGGCTGGAGTGGAACCCGGACACTTCCAGGACAGTCAGTGCTGAGAAGGGCCCGCGGCCAAGCCTTTTGGAGAGAGACTCCAGTGGATATCACCTACCTTTTGCATTCTGGCAGCTTTTCAGACCCAGCCATTAACTTCTCTTCTTGTGGCCTGGGGAACAACCCAAAGGAAGTGATTATCTGCCCATCAGGGGCTGCAGACTGGGTCCTGATAACCCAGAAGGGATGAGCAGATGGCCCTTCCACAGTGGGCTGCCTGTCATGGACCAGCACAGAGTCCAGGGGGAGGCAGCTGGAGCCGGGTGGGCCAGGCATCTGTGCCAGCATCCTGCTATTTTGAGCTCAGAGAAAGCCTTCCACCGCTGTATGGCGTCTTCTCAGCCCTGCCTTTCTCTACCCTGACATAGTTGATAGCCCCATCAGAGCACCTACTATGTGCCAGCCCTTGTCTCAGCCCCAGACCACCTCAGCTCAGAGCAGCCCTTCCAAAGGCCAGGAGTTAAGTCCATGCTGGTCTGACTGTTCTTCCAGATGGTAAGGGTGGGCAGGAAAGTTCGTCCCTGAGCCCTTCTCCAGAGAGAGGCCCCACCAGGAGAGAGACAGAGCCAGGGAGCCCCAGCTCCAGGTCTTCCTGTGGGACTTGTTGAGGACAGATAGCTGCACCCCAACAACACAGCAACAAAAGGGAGGAGCATGATACCCAGACCCCTAAGAGGAGAGGTATCGAAGGACGCCACCAGGCTGCCCCAGCCTCTCCACCCCCAGCACACACAGACACGCGACTCTCCTCTCTCATTATAGTCTTCACAGTCCCTAGACACAGGCACATGTGAGATGAGAGCAAGTCTTGAGGTCCAGCCAGAGCATCTACCCCCAGAAGACACGGTGCCCGTCAGCCCAGGCTGACACTAGAGGGGCTTGGTTTTGTTGATACTTGATGCTGTTTGACCACAGAGCCTTTTCATAATAAAACGCATGGAACCATTCTAGAACTCATGTTCCCTGGAATCCTCAGGTGTTAGTGTGTGGGTACAAAAGCCTCCACCAGGGAGGGGTCCTCAGAGCCATCTGCAGGTCACACGGAGATGACCTTTGAGAGATGGAAGCGAGGGAAGGGTAGGAGAACAAGTCTGGAGGCCAGAACTGTGTGGGGAAGGAGAGGGGTCCCATCGGTCCCAGGCGTTCCGGGGAGGCAAGGGCTGGCCTCAGAAGTTAAGATGACTCAGCATCCATGAGGCGCATTCTCCTCCTGCCCGCAGCCCAGCAAGTTTCTGGGGTTCCGGTAAAGCCAGGGGCCAACCTATTGCAGCCCAACAAGCAGCTGAGCCGGGGTGGGAAGATGGGGACAGGAAGGTGTACCCCAACCTCAAATAATGAGACTTTCTTGCATCCCGACCACCTGCAGAGGAGAAGTACGTCACCGTGCACTCTTACACCAGCCAGAGCAAGGACGAGATTGGCTTTGAGAAGGGCGTCATCGTGGAGGTGATCCAGAAGAATTTGGAGGGCTGGTGGTATATCAGGTAGGAGCCGTGGAGAGGAGTGAGGTGCTCCTTTCACCTCCCATCCTCTGGGTCCCAGGATCCTGAGCGGAACTGATTACAAAGTCCTTGACCAATATATATAGCAGTTAGGTGCTGGCATCAGCTTTGCAGTCACCCCAGGGACCTGGCTGCTGCAACTCCACCCAGCCGAAAAGCATGATATGACATTGCACCACTTGCAGACTTATCACCTGGGACACAGGACACGTAGAGCAGAGGCAGAGCTGGAGCCAGCAGGACACGGGAACCCCGGCTCGCTCGGCACATCCGTTCCTGCACAGCTGCCAGCAAGGGCTCAGCGCATCTGAGGCTGCTTTGTCTGCATCCGGTGTCCAAGGACCTCTTCGCTGAGGTCCCAGTAGGCAGCCTCTGCTGCCCACAGCCCAGCACTCGGCCAGATGTGGGCTTCTAGCCTCAAGTTCCCTGCAGCTGTGGGCTGGTCTTGGTCTGCTCTGCTTTGCCCCAGCAGTGTTCGCTTACTTGGTGGCGAGTGCTGGGGCAGCATGAGGCCCGAAACTAGGTCAGGTTCAAGTCCTCAGAGGCCCTCTTCCTCTCCCAGGACCTGCTCATGCTTCCCAGGGGAGTAGAGAACTTTCCCATCCCTCATGGAAGCGAACAAAATTCCATGGTCTTCACCTACCCTTGCCCATCCAGGTCATGCCTCTTTCTTGTCTCTCCTCTCTGGTTCCCCTGGGATACTTGCTTTCAAAAAAAGCCTTTTGGTTCCTATGGAACTGGCTTTGCTGTGATAGCTTTGCCCAGCTTCTCTCTCCTGTGCCTGAAAGGTGGTTCATACCTGAGCTAGGGGGCCAGCCTTTGCGAAGAGAATTGCATGTTCTGAGGGGCGGTCTCCTGTCCCCTGCACTGAGGTGACCCAAGCACTCATGAGTTGGTTTCTCAGATCACAGGAGACCCTGATGGTACTAAAAACTGGTCTCTGCCAACAGACTAGCTGTGTAGAGGTTGAGCCTCAGCCTTTATCTCTCTGTCCTTTCTGTCCTGGCAGGGAGTTTAGAGGGGGTTGTGTCCCCAGACATGTGCTACCCATAGTCACAAGACTGCTTTGTTTCTTGAATGTTCTAAGGTGATCAACAAAGTCACCCTGAGCTGCTGCTTCTAGTCAGTTCTTGTCTCTTGACCTCGTCCTTTGGCCAGCAGGAGCAGGAACTGAGAAAGTCCTGCTGCAAAGGTTCCACCTTAAGAAAGCTGCTAGACACCCCCTTAAATATGCCATTTCCCAACATTCCAAGCTCTGTGTTGATCCTCATTTCCTGTCTTTCTCCCCTCCTCCCCACTACTCACACACACACACACACACACACAAACACACACACTCTCTCTCTCTCTCTCTCTCTCTCTCTCTCTCTCCCCCTCCCTCCCTCCCTCCCTCTTTCCCTCCCTCCTTTCCCATTTGCTTCCCTCTGGAGTCATTCCATGTTCCAGAGCTGGAAAGCAGATGTGAGTAGAGTTTGGCCCCAGACACACACTTCTGATTCCCTGCATTTCTCGGCCTGGAATCTAATTTTATCCATGTGACGCTGAAGGAGCGCAAAAGCGTTTGAGGTGGAGGTGCTCAGGGCAGTGAAGCAGGCCTGGCCATCAATTCCACGAGAACTCTGTTGTCCCATCACCGTGACGTTCACGTATAAAAACATGTGTAAGGACTGGTCTGTCTATCTTTTCAAAGATGTGAAAGCACTGGACTTATCCAGATGCTGCCAGAGGCCAGAAAGTGACCCCTTACTTTTCTGAGTCTTGGTCGGCTCTTGTATAAAGTTCTGGATTTTTGCCTGTCGCTTCCACCCGCCCCTGGAATCATGTGCTCTGTCTACATCCACTACCTGAGGAAGCTGGACTAGTGCCCACTTGCATCCATTCATCCTGAATTGCCCACTTTGCAATCTTCAGACACAAGGATCCACAGAGCTTGCAACTCTCTTCATGGGGTGTGCACGTTAAGAAGCCATCTCCTGCCCGGATTTATAACCAAAGTTTAGGTATATTAGTAGGAACTCCAGCGTCTGTGTCCCTTGTCTCCTACTTCAAGGACAAGGTCTGACAGGGAAGGGGATGTCCTACATCTGGCATAGAGGAACCATGAGCCATTCTAAGAACCAGATGTGTGTCGGGGTGCAGACAGGGACACTGCAACCTGGCTTTGGGGTCACCCGTCAGCAATTACAGAGTCAGGAAGTAAGTTCCCAGTAGGTTTGGGTAAGACATGAAGATAAAAGGGAAAAGCTTGTTTTCAGAAGTCGTTGACTTGTCTACAATTAACTCAGCCCTGTTATTTGCTTCTCGCTTTTGTTTATGGACTTCTGGTCTGGTTTGGTTTTGCTGTACCAAAGTTTTCATCTTCCCTAGTCATGTGCATTCGTCTTTTCATTTCTACTTTCTACTTTTGGCTCCTCATTTCAAAAGCCTTTCCCAATCCCCAAGGTTATATAAATATTCACTATTTACATGTTTTGTTTTGCTGTAGAGTGCAAGACAAAGACCTTACTGATTTCTTCTTCTGAATTGGATGATAGGCTGTCCACAAATCACTTCTTGAATAATCTAACCTCCACCAGCTTGAAATGCTAGACTTGGAGTTCTGCTCTGGGGTTAACCTATGGACTTAACTATCAATCTGTCTGTTCTTGTAATCGTATCATTACCCACCCGCCTCAGTCACTCTCGTAATAGCCATCATCTTAGTTGGCTCAGTACAGTTAACAACTAACAGGTCCTTACATTTTTCAGAAGAGAACAAACTGAGCTCAGCTGTATACACTGCCTTCACTCCTCATTTCTTAGCTCTAGAATTACCCTTAACAGATTGTGAGGGAGGCAAACTCCTGTGAATTTCCATGTGGCCAACCCAGATTTCAAGCATCATCTAATCTCACATCTGCCAGAATTTGCAGAGAACAAGAACCCACCTCAAAAGGAAGTAGACAAAAAAAGAAAGGAACTAGAAAGGACAAAGCAGTGTCCAGGGTCTACTTCTCACCCACTCACTGGTCCAGTAGTGGGACTGCCAATTCTCATACACAAACTAGTAGAAAAGGCCGGAGGATGGAACCTGGTAGTTGGCATGAGGCCAGTCATCAGTGCTCTAATGACCGCATGTCCCACTCCTCCCCACAGATACCTGGGCAAAGAGGGCTGGGCACCAGCATCCTACCTGAAGAAAGCCAAGGATGACCTCCCGGCCCGGAAGAACCTGGCAGGCCCAGTGGAGATTATCGGGAACATCATGGAAATCAGCAACCTGCTGAACAAGAAGGCGTCAGGGGACAAGGATGGACTGGCGCCCGAGGGCGAGGGCTCTGAGGCCCCCATCACCAAGAAGGAGATCAGCTTGCCTATCCTCTGCAACGCCTCCAATGGCAGCACGCTGGGCATCCCCGAGAGGACTGTCTCCAGGTTGGAGCAGGGCTCTCCAGCTGTGGCCAGGATTGCCCCTCAGAGGACCCAGATCAGTAAGAGCTTCACTGACCCCCTAGTCCTGGTTATAGAATGGACAGAGCATGTGCAGGACCCTCCAGGGGCTCCACGTTGTACCATCAAGTTGGAACTGACCCTCCAGCAGATTTTCAGAGACAGTAAACCACATGGGAGTTGATGACCTGTCTTTCTCCCATGGATCAGCTAGTGGATTTGAACCATGTAACTTTAAGTGGACAGTGCAGCTCCTTACCATTAGGCCACTAGAGTTCCTTAGGGGCTCCATAGTGCCCTGCTTTTCTTGAGATAGACTGATCCCTAATCCGTGTGTCACCCTATATCAGCTGACCCTCACTCCATCAAATTGTATGGCACTGATCACCAGAGAGTGGTCAAGCCAAGGGAAAGTGGCTGGCTCGGGTTCTCCCAGCCCCTCCACTGAAGATGATAATCATGTGATTATCATTATATGATTATATGATCCGCTAATACCCCTCCTCTAGTGGATAGCCACTCTGGAGGAGCACATGGCCTAAGGCAACAAGCGTTGCTATAATGATTTTTCTCCCCCCTGTAAGTAAGGACTTATAAATCAAGATGGATGATTCTGTAGTTAATTTTTTCCAATTTCACTGGGCAGTTTAATGTAGGCCCTGTACCCGAGGCTGCTTGATGAATGACAGCCTATAGAAGAACATCTTTCTGGGCCTTTCTGTGGCCTTCCACCAGTTACTGGAAACCTATAGGACTTGAAGGCGGGACTTTTTACTGCTCCCTGCAAGCAGATTCCAGTGTCTTTAACTCATGAGACTCCTAGGCATCTGGTGCTGTCGAAATGTCCATCGCTAGCCCAGCAATAGCCTTGGTTGAAGGTCAAACTGTTCTAAATTATAGGGGTTACGGAGATTAGCTTTTTTCATGCCTTTAGTGGGGAAAAAAGAAGTTTAGCCATTCTTAAACTCTGGAGGAAAGCTGTTTTTGTTTAGCTCTGGACTCCTGCCTGGGACCTTTTGGTCAATCACATGGCAGATATTTTATTAGACACCTACTCGGACTTGACACAGTGCTAACTTTGAAGGATGTTGTCATGAACAAAAGGTAGACATGGTCTGTTCCCAACTGAAGATCTGATATGTACTCTTCCCCCTGGGGGGGAGGGAATGCCTGTCTACCCACACATATTTTTGTATGTTCATATAATTTTATACATTTCATAGATTCCCCCAGAGCACACCCAGGGAACATAAAAGTTCTGTGCTTGCTGATCAGAGAAGCCCAAGTATGGTTCCTGTAGTGATCTAGCAAGATGGGGTCCTTCCTAATCCAACTACAAAAGCATGAACTTCCAAGGACCAGGGTTGTTCTCACTTAGGGAAGGAGAGCTCAGCACTGTTACCTGTTTTCAGGCTGGGATTTCTGAAACCATGCTTCTTCTTCCAGGCTCCCCAAACCTAAGGACACGGCCCCCTCCCCGCAGAGAATCCAGCCTGGTATGTATGCTATTCTCCTTCTTCTCTTCTTCTCTTGAGAGTGGACTCTAGCGGCTCCACATTTAAGCAGCTCTCTTACTGCCGTAGCTGTTGGTCCAAAGGTCGCCAGGCCACTGCTGGGGCTTCCAGTTTTGGGAGCATGAAGCGGAGAGGGACGCCTGCAGACGCCAGCCTTTGTAGGGCCTGGATGGACAGTTTATAATTTGGAAACCCACTGCGTTGCAAAGCTAAATAAACCCGTCCTCAGCCACTGCACTGGCAGACATAAACATTTAGACTGGCCCAAGAGAGTGTCCAGGCGGGATTTTGCCAAGGGCTGGAAACAAGACCTCTGTCCACGCCAGCCTAGAGGCATTGCATCTCTCTGCTTTGCTGTCAGCTGCCCTGTAGCTAGAGTGGGCTGCTGCCCCTGGACACGCAGAGGTCTGACCAGCCTTCAAGGAGGGCTCCTGTGAGTGGAGTTTCTGGTGCTCAGGCCTGCAGGCAGGCAGACATGCACTCAAGAGTTAGGAATCAGGGTATCAGTCAAGTCATGCTAGTGGCCAGCCCCTTGTTGGGCCAGTTGACTCTGTTGGGAAGAAAGGAGCATTAAGCCTACCTGGCATGGACAATTCCTATTCCACTTCTGACATAAGACGCTGGGCAAGCCACTTATTCTTCAGAAGCCTCCGTTTGTTCATCTGTAAAATGGGTGAGCTGTGTTGTTCGTAGGGTCCCTATATATCCTAGTCAACTTGATGGCACCTGACAACCAACCAAATGGGAAGAGCACCAGCCATCTCCTGGGGCTGGTGTGAGGCTTATATGAGATAATGGGTGGAGAAGACCAGCACAGAGGCTTCCCTTTCCTGTAGCAACTGATTGGCCGCACTGATCAGGCACTGTGTCGAAAAGATTCTAAAGTCACTCTGGGCTCAGCAGCAAAACTGCCTAGTCACTGAATGGCTCCTGCTCTGGTGCAGGAGAGGGGAGAGCAGTGCCTGCTGGGTAGGCGCTGGGGGATCATGGGATGTTGGAAGACCCGGCCCCTGGAGATGAGCCCAGCTTGTCCCTGTCCCCAGATCCAGTGGTGTTTCTTTTCCCCCCTTGACTTGTACGTGGCTGAACAATGAGCCCTCTTTCTCTCCATCTCGTTTAGCCCTAGCTAATGATCTTCAGGCAGACTTGATTTTTGGCAGGAATGGGGTAATTCCTTCCACACTCCCCAAATGCAGGGATTGCTGGAGCTGGGCTGCTGTTTCCAGTTAGGCCTGGCTGAATCCTGCCAGGCTAGGGTTAGTAATCCCACCTGTCTGGGCCAGGCTGGCTGACATCTTCTCACAGGAATAACTGCAGGCTAGGCACCCAGGGGCATGGAAAGTTGGCTGATTCACATCCCATCCCTCAAAACCAGCCATGTTCTACCACTCACTCACACACTCGGACCCCAAGCAGCTGCCCAAGCAGCTCAGCTCCGTGAGACCAGCAGGGTTAAGACATGCTGCCCCTTGAAGATGGAGGACTTCTGCAGTGTTGGGAGGAGAGTGCAGTGTTCATCGTATTCCCTGAGCACTCCTGGGCCCTGCAGCCAGCCAGAAGGCATGCCCACAATCTCTCCTAATCCCCTTACTAACCCGCTTGTTGTTGAGTCAGAACCCAGTTACTAGTACCATTTTATAGATGTGGAAACTGAGGTTTAGAGTGGCCAAGGGGCTTGGCCAGGGCTGCACAGCAGAGCTGGGAGATTTCGGAGCCTGAGATTAGAGGTCACATCTGCCTAGCTCCAAAGTAGAGGTCTTCTGAGGTCTTCCTCCTACATCACAGCTGCTTCCCCTTCTCGCCCACTCTTTTAAAAATTGTTTTCTTTTAACCCATTTGTAAAAGAGAACAGTACAGGGAGTAATGGGGAAGTGTGAAGTCCACTCTGGTCAAAGTCAAGGTTGTGAGCGAAGCTAGACTGTGCAGTCCATGAGTGCAGGGTGTGTCCACTTGGCTGGCTGCTGGATGACTGGAACAGTGTCTAGCCCCCAGGAGGCCCGTAGTGGACGTTTGTGAAACAAAAGACGTTGGCGACTCCTAGGCTGAGGCCAAGTCGTAAATGTCTTTGAATGTCATATTAAGAAATCAGTGCACCAACATCGACTTCTAAACAAAACATTTGGGATTTTCTGTGATCCTCCCCTTCCTGCATACAGTAAAGGGTGCGTTATGCTCAACATTTGCTTGATTTGGGGCATCACCGAGTTAACTGAACCAGGACTCTTCTCATCCAGCCCCAGTGCCCCCTCCACTTCCACTCCCACCCCTCTAGAGCTGGGTGCTGCCTTGCCCTGCCTCTGATACCAGATGTCACCCTCGTAGCCCCTCACACTCCGCCCCAGGGCAGTGGACCAGACTTGGTTACAGCTGTTCCTTTCTTTACAGTTTGCATTTTGGGGATCCAGCTATTGAGGCATCTGGAAACGAGATTTCCAGAGATTTAACAAAAACCAGTTGCCGAGAAGTCAGCTCTATTCATGACAGCCACGTGGCTCTGAGAGTAGAGCTGTATTCCATCGTGTTTCCTGTGACTGATTCCATCTCCCAGCCCCCAGGATAGACTGACAGCTCTTTATTCCAAAGCACTTCTGGGTGCACTCAAACCTCCTGCCATTCCTTTGACAACCAAGATCAATAACTTTGCAGCACCTAAGAGCCCTTCCTTCAGAGATGGAGGGGTAGGAATTACGGGGTTAGTGATGATTCTTTTGATAGTACGGATTATTAGAATGCCTGATCAGGGTATAATGTCTTGGACACACAGCTGCATATCCAGGTGAGGGATACATGCTCAGCCCAGCTGTTATTTCCTGATTCACTCATTTTTTTTTGTTCCTTGGGTCCTTCTCTGTCAGGGGTTCCAGTTGCCGAAGCCACCAGAGCCCCCTTCTGTTGAAGTGGAGTACTACACCATTGCGGAATTCCAGTCTTGCATTTCTGACGGCATCAGCTTTCGAGGTGGACAGAAAGCAGAGGTAAGCTCTGAGCCGTGAGACCAAGTGTTTTAGTTCTTACTGGTTAAAAGCTTACCACATTTCTAATTTTACATCGTGCTGGCAACATCCCTGAGGGGTACACAAGGAAGTTGAGGAAACAGTACTCACGGGTGGGAATTGCCTACAGCTAGTAAGTGTCACTGTTGGGGCTGTTGTTATTGTTGTTGTTGTTATTTGCTGTTGAGTCAGAACCAACATCTAGCTGACCCTGCAGTGAGTCTCTGAGGTTGTGAATCGCATGGGAGGAGAATGCCCATCATCTTCGCTCGGAACAGGTGATGGGTTTGAACTGCCTACCTTTGCATTATCAGCACAACTCCCTATAGCCAGGACCAGTCCCCAGGATTTGTATTTCCCTCCCATGCTCCCTGTATTTCCTTATCGTTCCCCTCTCACTATTGCTCCTAGGATATTACAGGAGCTCACAGGATGGGAAACCTTGAAATAAAGGGATTCTATGGGCATTCTAGTGGCCCAGTAGACAAGGAATTATGCTGCCAATCCAAAGGCAGGCAGTTGGAATCCGTCAGCTGTTCCGTGAGAGAAAGATGGATAATCTTCCATTCAATTGACAGCCTCTGAAAACATGTTGGAGGGTCAGCTGTGAGTCCACTCCAACTTGACGGCAATGAGATTGGGATTGAGATTGTGGTCACATGAGTTTGAAGGACAGTAGATTAAACAAAATCCAGTCAATTTTCTTTCTTTAGCCACAGGACTTCTCAGAGCCTGTGGGGTGGTGGCATGCACTGCGAATCTCTAAGAAGGAGGCAGAATAGGCAGTACTCCCCACACCCGTTTTGCCTGGAGCAGCCCAAGTGCTAAGATAATAGGGTCCAGGCAAGTGGAGTAAGGTACTCTGGTCCCACTCACACCACACAGGGCCCTTCTCCCCTAGACTTTGATTGCTTCTCTTTGCAAAATGTGGTAACAGACCCCTGAACCTTCCCCGTCTCCATCTCGTATCCTTGAAGCTCTGCTTTGTGGTTGGTCCTGACTATGATATGCCAAGCGACAGAGAAGATCTGTGACTGGGACATTCGCCTTGCGTGGCTTTGGGTAGCGATGGATTGAATTAGAGTACGTGAGACTGACATGAAATAAGAGGGTCTCTTCCTGTTGAAGGGGTGCTCTCTCCAGCATGAGCATTTTAAACCACACGTCTACAACTTGAAAGTCAATATCCAAGAGAAAAACAGTCCTCAGTCATTTCCAAAAGAGCCTTCCAAAGGCTCATTGTGTAGCAAGACTGTCCTGCTTAGGATCCAGCCAAGCTCGAGACTAGTTACAGGAGGTGGACACAGTGAAGTGTGGGATGCAGAACCACAGGGCAGGAGCAATGCCATCTCTGTGTTCTCGTGGGGCTGCACAGTGCTGGGCTCCAACAGAGTTGACTTTGACCTTTCTCTCTTCCCTTTATTCCTTGTCCCTCCCCCTGTTGCCCCCAAGTTTTTCATGCCATCCTTCCCCTTCTGTGGAACCTCTTCCTCTTTGTCACACAATCCAGAATTATCTTTCCTTTCTCTTTTGCCCTCCACACTACAGTCCAACCAGCAAGCAAATGCATAAGAGTTTTCCTGGTCTAGTTTATACTGATGTAGAATTGACTGATAGCACTTCATCCTTCATGGCAAAGGACACAATTCAGTGCCAAGAGAGCCCTTCTGCTGGTGGGATCAGGCGCGAAGGGAAATGACCGCACATTCTGTAGGGAGCTCTTGGCTCGAGTCTCTACCTCCTCCTAGTTCAGCTCTTGCACCTTCCCATCCTCTTTGCTCTAAGGAGGCCTTGGCAGTATTGGAGGTTGTTGTTAGGTGCCATTGAGTTGAATACGATGCATCACAATCCTGTGAACAACAGATCTGAACCCTTTCCTATCCTGTACCCACCTCAGAATCTCTGACACACTTGAGCCCACTGTGAGCTGACACTGTGTCAGTCCCTCTCTTTCACCAACCCTCCACCTTTCCAAGCATGATGTCCCTCTCCAGACAATAACGTCTCCTAGCAACATGTCCAAAGTGTATGAAAACTTCATCGTCTTTGCCTCCAGAGAGCACTCTGGCTGCACCTTGTCTGTCTGTTTTTTTGTCAATCCTTGAGCTCTTCAGCATTCTTCTCCAATACCACCATTCAAAGGCATCAGTTCTTCTTCTGTCATGACTATTCATTGTGTTGTTGTTAGGAGTCATCAAGACAGTGACTCTTAGTGCCCTGTCCTGTGTCATCCCCATGGTCATGCTGTGCTCCGACCCACAGCCGCAGTCACTGCCTCAGTCCGTCTCACGGAGGATCTCCCTCTCTTCTCCTGACCGTCCACTTCTTCTGCTGTGATCTGCTTTCCCATGGCCTGATGCCTCCTAACAACATGCTCAGAGTGAGAAGGAGTAGAATGGCCTCTCTTTGTGCGTGTAGGTCCTTGGCGAATTAGCTTCTACAGAGTTAGGCTTCTAAAGTGTAGCTTAAGGGGAGTTGAGGCTGCCGGAGGAAGCTGGCTAGACCAGCATGTCAACAGAGACTTAGAGGAGCTGGAGAAAGAGACTTGGAGAGAGGGAACCCCCTTACAGCCACGAGATGATGACCTTGAATTCAGGCCTCATGCCATCATGCACTGTAAAGTTGAGATAATGGCTCCTAAAGCCATTATAAAGGACATCGCAGGGACCCACATTCCTCCCAGGTCACTGAGCTGTCCCCTCTTTTCTCCCAGGTCATTGAAAAGAACTCAGGCGGCTGGTGGTACGTGCAGATCGGGGAGAAGGAGGGCTGGGCCCCCGCATCCTACATTGATAAGCGCAAGAAGCCCAACCTGAACCGCCGTACGAACATCCTGACCCGGCCCAAGGTGCCCCCGCCAGCTCCCCCCAGCAAGCCCAAGGAGGTGGACGAGGGCCCGGCAGCCCCCAGCGAAAGCCAGGACTCCCCGCTGAAGCTCAAGTACGAAGAGCCTGAGTATGACATCCCTGCCTTTGACTTCGACTCTGAGCCAGAGCTGAGCGAGGAGCCCACCGAGGACAGCGGCCCCGGGGATAGGCGGCCCACCCAGCCCCACAAGCCCTCGCCTGCCTCTTCTCTGCAGCGGTCTCGCTTCAAGGTGGGCGAGTCTTTGGAGGACATGGCCCTGGAAGAGGAGACCATCTATGAGAACGAGGGCTTCCGGCCTTTCACGGAGGATGCACTGTCCACCAGAGGCTCCTCTGGGGACAGTGACTCTCCAGGCGGCTCCTCGCTGTCCCTCGCCAGGAAGAACTCCCCCAAGTCAGGCTCCCCCAAGTCTTCGTCCCTCCTAAAGCTCAAAGCCGAGAAGAACGCCCAGGCCGAGCTGGGAAAGAACCATTCCGCTGCCTCCTCCTCTTCCTCCATCACCATCAACACCACCTGCTCCTCCTCTTCCTCATCCTCCTCATCCTCCTTGTCCAAGAACACTGGTGACCTGAAGCCCCGCTCCGCCTCCGATGCAGGCATCCGCAGCACCCCCAAAGTCGGGGCACGCAGGGACGCTGACCTGAAGGCTGGCCTGTCCTCCTGTGCCCGGGCCAAGCCGTCTGTCCGGCCCAAACCCTTCCTGAACCGAGCAGAGTCCCAGAGCCAGGAGAAGATGGACATCAGCACTTTACGGCGTCAGCTGAGGCCCACAGGCCAGCTCCGGGCCGGCCTCAAGGGCTCCAAGAGTGAAGATTCCGAGATGCCCCCCTCTTCAGCCTTGGAGAGTCCCAGTGAGGGGGCGAGGAGGGGCTCCGCCGACCTCATCACCCTCCCTGTCACCACAGCGGCGCCGTGTCCCCCCAAGAAGGAGCGGGAGGGGCCGGCCACCTCCTACATGACCTGCAGCGCCTACCAGAAGGTGCAGGACTCCGAGATCAGCTTCCCCGCAGGCGTGGAGGTACAGGTGCTGGAGAAGCTGGAGAGCGGGTGGTGGTACATGAAGTTTGGGGAGCTGGAGGGCTGGGCCCCTTCCCACTACCTGGTGCTAGGAGAGAACGAGCAGTCCGAGCCCCCTGGCAATGAGGCGGACACGGTCACGGCCAAGGGCAAGCAGAATGAGGGCAAATCAGACAGCCTGGAAAAGATCGAGAAGCGGGTCCAGGCCCTGAACACCGTCAACCAGAGCAAGAGGGCCACGCCGCCCATCCCTTCCAAGCCGCCCGGGAGCTTCAGCAAGACTTCGGGGCCCGGGGTGGTGAAGATGCGGAACGGCGTGCGGCAAATGGCAGTCAGGCCCCAGTCGGTGTTCGTGTCCCCACCACCCAAGGACAACAACCTGTCCTGTGCCCTGCGGAGGAACGAGTCCCTCACGGCCACTGACGGCCTCCGGGGTGTCCGCCGGAACTCCTCCTTCAGCACCGCCAGCTCTTCCGCCGCAGAGGCCAAGGGCCGCCTTGCCGAGCGCTCTGCCAGCCAGGGCTCAGAGGCACCACTGGTGCCCACCCAGCGCAACGGCATCCCCGTGTCCCCCGTGCGCCCCAAACCCATCGAGAAGTCCCAGTTTATTCATAACAACCTCAAAGACATGTACATCTCTATCGCAGACTATGAGGGAGATGAGGAGACAGTGGGCTTTCAGGAGGGGGTGTCCATGGAGGTTCTGGAGAGGAACCCCAACGGCTGGTGGTACTGCCAGATCCTGGATGGGGTCAAGCCCTTCAAAGGCTGGGTGCCCTCCAACTACCTTGAGAAGAAGAACTAAGCGTGGGTCGGGGGGCTCCCAGCCTCAGTGCACTGCCAGAGCCGCCCCAGTGGACGAGCAGCAGGACAGAGGGACGGGGAAGTGGGAGGGGGTGGGGGGCTACATTAAACCCTGCAGGGGTGCGACCTCAGAGATGCCACATGTGGGCAGGAGGTGGTGTGAGGCAGAGGAGTGACCGCCGAGATCCACGTGCACTTTGGTGGTGGTGTTGAGGAGTTGTTCATCATTTGGGACCTGCTGTGTGGAAAACCCCAACTGTGCCTTGGCTTGGATCTGAAACCCAAGATGAACCCGGCACCACCGCACCACCACACGTGCCACCTGGCTTTGCCCAGCTGTTGCTGCTGGCATCTGGGTCACTGGAGGGGGCTCTGTGGAGACACTTGTCAGTGTCTGTGAGCCACCAGGCGTCACCTTTCTTGGCAGTCACCACCTGGGCCTCCGCTGGGCCCCTTGGAGGACACATTTGGCTCAATTTTGTGGAGGGGGAGTGAGACCCTCTTTCTCCACACAGACTTGCTTTTGGATATTTCTGGTGGGCAGTTGGGTATGTTTTAGAAGAGGTTTATATGTTAGGCTGTTCATTTGGGTCTTAGCCTAGGCGTGGTTTGGAGGCCTTAAGGGTCACCACTCTGGGTTACAGATGGGACTTCTGTTGTACATTTATTGGGAGTTTTGTGGATTGGTTTTTGTTTTGTTTTGTTTTTATTTAATGCTATTTTTTCCACCATAAGCCAGTCGTTTGTTTGGTTTTTGCTGTGTGGCCAGGGCAGGAGCACCTGCCAGATTGGTGTGGGCTAGACAGGACTGGATGGGCCTGGAGCCCAACCTGGAGAAGCCGGAAACTGCACCCCTCATCCTCACCCGGCCTTGGTGGGCCAAAAGCCCTCACTGGAGTGCAGAGAGTGTCACCCAGGAGCCAGACTTTGAGACAAGAAGCCACCTTGTCTACCGCTGAGCGTCCACTGCTGAGTATGTTTTCCTGCCCATAAGGAGCCCAAGAAGCAACCCCCGGCCAGGCCCTAGCTGACCTTCCCTGGGGGCAGTGCAGCAGTGAAGTGAGAGAGGAAAAAGTAAAGTTCCCTTCAGCTCCTGTGTTGACGTTGGGTTGTGGTTTTCAGTCATTGGCGTTCCAGAGGGGACACTCCAGAAGCTGCACCAGCTTCCCACGGACTCCCCTTTGCTGGGAGTGGTTTTCCACTTGTGCCTTTGACTTGAGACAGGGCGGGCTTCACAGCCAAGACTCCGCCGCCAGGATCCCTGGATTAAGAGTTGGTGTTTTCTTTGAAGAAGGAAAGGCCCTCCCTTCTCTCCTACCCCTTGGTCTGAAGATCAACACAGGACCTGGGGTCTCTGTGCCTTCAAGGTCCCTCCTGTCCTTGAAGACCCCAAAGGCCTTGCCGGTGATCTCCGCACACCCGCCCCTCGTCACACACTGATGGCCAGCCGACTGCTCCCGTTGTCTGTCGAAGGGCCGTGGTGAGATCATTTAGATTTGTTTGTTTGTGAGTTTGTTTAAAAATTGAAACTAGTTAATTTTCTTCTGCTGGACAGTATTAAATAGAGCCGGATGTCGAGATAATCTGCTAGATTGCAGTACTAATGGTAGTGGTGTAGTGTCTTCATAGTAATATTATTTTTTACTTATTTGAACAATAATGATAAGGAAGTGGTTCATTACTTTTTTTTTTTAATTAATGCACTTTAGTAAGATGAAATGGAAAGAAACCCGGAAAGTAAAGTGCATTACTTAAAGATGCAGTATATACTTTTCTCATTTTTAAACAGCACATATTTATTGAAAGGGGGAAGAAATTAATTTATGATTATTTAAAATAAAATTTAAAAGTAGAGTGTTGCGTTAAAGGCCCTTCCGGGTAGCTATATCTTCCAGGGGGGAGGGCCCCGGTGGCCTCACTCCTCACGTGTCTGCACTGAGCCAGTTCCATCATTAGCCAGGCCAAGGAGGGTGCAGGCCCCATCTGCAAGCACAGAGCGCCTCAGTAGGACTGGACCCCACTGATGCCCTGCCAAGCCCACCACCACCCGTGAGGCCCACGTTCATCCGGCCCCCTCAAGATCCCACCCTGCATCCACAGTGCTCTAAGTAATAGTTCTTAAAAGGCAGCACCAAACAGGACCTCAAAGGTCCCTCCCTCCTCTCCTCTCCTGTTACTGCCAAGCAAACTGCAGCCCGGTGACAGGAAATGACTGGGCCAAAGTCCTACAGCTACTTCATGGCCAATCTCCCCACTGTGTTAGGCCTTGTGCCTGCCTCACCCCCACCCGAGTCCCCTTCTTAGTTTATAGTGTGGTCATCGTGTTTACATTGTGACAGCCAGCCACAGAGGCTGAGAGTTGCTCAGGCATCCGGAGAACAGTGGGGGATGCTGCCACCTGGTGACAGGCGGTGAACGGTCCTTACACCTCTCCCCCTCATCCCGCCCCCTTGACTCACAGCAGAAACCCCTTACAACCCAAAGAGAATATTAATACTTGAAGCAAGAAGGGTGTATGCCAGTCCCTCAGACACCGCATGGCCAGGGGACACCAGGCCCAGTGCCCCTGAGCCTTGGCCCCCCTGCCCCGGGCTGAGGGCCCTTCCCTAGGGCTCCTGAGCTGCTTTATGATGGAGGAGGTGCTGCTCACAGCTGGTGGAGGAGGGAGGGGGCCCGTGGCTCTGCCCCTCCTGGAGGAAAACAGATCAGACTCAAAAAGGAAAAAAAAAAGTGAAATCTCACCAATGTCCAAACCTAGTTTCCCATTAGATTGAAAATGTGAAATGATGGTGTATTGCTGTATACTGCAACTTTAATCCTAATGAGCCCTTCTGAGGTCATTATTGAGGTTCATATAATGCCCGACGATGCATCTTTTGGTGCTTTTTCTTTCAGTTTAAAGACTTGTTTTCTTTTTATTACAGCGTGGGGTGGGGGGGCATGTCTTCATCTCTCCCTTCCACTTTGTTGTAACCACCACCCTGGCTGGGCTCCCCCTCATTGTCTGCCCCCCATTTACTGATCCCACCAGGACATGGAACTTGGGGACAGTAGGGGGAATCTGTCCTGGGGATTTTTCCTTAACCCTGCCATGCCCCAGCCTGGGCCCAAATCCTTCTCTCTCTTCCTCCTCGAATCTCCCCCTTGACGAAGGCATTATATAGAATCATTTTAATCACTTTCAGATGTTAGAGCAGCATATTTTACTGGCATTTATATCCATCGCTTTCCTCAGCAAGGCATGTTACTACTTTTATCATCTACGGGGGGAAAAAAAAGACAAGGGAATTTTGGTCAAGCATTATTTTCATATTACTAATATTCACAGCGTAGGTATAGAACTATTTAAGTTTAGACCTTGGTTTGGTAGTATGTTTTTGTTTTTAAGGCAAAAAAAAGAAAAGATAAAAATAACCCCTGCTTTTCCTCTTCTTTGTTTTGTTTTGTATTTAAACATATTATTTCTTTAAGGTTACTCACATCCCCCCTGCTCCCTATCCAAATACTTTGCATTCTCAATCAAAAATGAAAACAGTCTGAGAGACAGGAAAAGTGCAATATTATCAATAGGGACCCAGGGCTTGATGGGAACAGTGTAGTGATACCCCAGGGCTCAGGAGGAGGGGCTGACGGGAAGGGCTGTAATTGGAGTGGTTGGCTGGTAGAGTCCCATCTTTCCCTGGCAAGATGGTAGGGATTTCTACCACAATGTGGCCCTGTTTTGTGTTTTTTTTCTTCTGCTGAATACCATCAACACAGAAAAGAGGGGTTCATGGAAGTACCAGTGGGCCTCCTGGGGTCACGGTCCCCAAGCAGAGCAAGAACATCCAGGACCAGTCTTGTTTTCATTTCACTTGTTTTGAAGCCAGCTACTCAGAAAGATCTGTCCCAAACTGACTCCCAGCAGCCCTTCCTCTCACCCGTGTCTCCCAATGTTTAGGCCATGATGCTTCTGACGTATCAGTAAACCTTTCTAAAACTATGTAACCTCAGTTCCATTTATGGGCAGGCACCTTTTCCAGATACGGTAGGTGCCTTCAGCCTTCCATGCCCCCAGTGAGACATGACTTCTACAGGCCCACAGCAGGGCTGGTGCTGAGCCTGGGCCACCATTCATCTCAATGACTTCAGCCTGAGGAATGAGCCCTGCTGCCTGTCCAACCCCTAGCCAGTCCCCAGAGGCCTAGAAGAAGGTCTCAGGTGTCTGCAGACGGAATCCACAACAGGTACCAAGCTGGCCTCCCTCCTTGGTGGCCGTGGACTCCCCACCTTTGGAGCTTTGCCCCTTGGGTGCCACCTGGGCATCCCTACCAACGTGTCCCCTACGCCTTCAGTACTGTACACTTGCTGCTCCAACCCCTCTATTTGGTGAATTTCTGTACAGCTATGGATATATATGCCCAGAGCGGGACCACGCCCGTGTGGGTCTCCCCTTGGAGTATGTACATCTGTATTTCCGGTCTGAGACTCTCAATGCAGAACTCTCAGGAAAGAGAACCATCCATGTTGCTTAAGAGTTATGATCCCTCACTTTTTTGAGGGCCATGCATTGGGTTTGTGTATGATGTGTGTGTCAGCACACACGTGTGTGTGTGCATGTGTGTGTGTGCATGTTGGTAACTTCCCACTTGAACAAAATAATACGGGGTTAGAGGACAAACATCACCGGGCAAGCTGTCTCCATTGAACAAGTCCTCAGCATTGGGCAGGTCCCATGGGACTCACAACTTATAGCATCGAGTGTGTGTGATTCGCACACATCATTCTGGCTGGAGAGTGCAATGTGTCTTTTATAATTTGTTTTGTTATTATTTTATTAAGTATTTAGTTGGAAACTTCACACTGGCATTAACAGATCTCGCAGAAGCAGCCTGGGCCATCGTCCCTAGCCCTAAAATAGAAGATGCAGAAATGAGGTGGCATTGGGTGTGGACGCGCTGAGCCATTTCAGTTGGTCACCTACCTGTAGATGTGTCCCTCGAACAGGCCACTCCCTGCTGGACATGTCACCTGAGCTCAGCTAGACCCACACCTGTGAGTTTGTGAACACTTCATCCAGAGACCAGGGGGCCAGACAGATACCTAATGGGGACACTGGGGGATGGAGAGCTCCCCTTGGGCCTAACTTAGTTAAACCATCATTCACATTTGGTGCAGCCTCATGCCTGTGGCTCGGAAATGCTAGTCAAAGCCAGAGAGGAGACAGGATCAGGAGTAACCTGTAGCTTCAATTCCGTGAAAACAGGCCACTGCTTTTCATTAGCCTCCCTCTTGCTTTGTCCTGCCACACCCGACTGTCCTGGCAAGAAGCTGGGCGTGCTAACATTTGCAGACCCTCGACTGGAGAAAGGGCTCGTCTTTCCAAGGCCTTGATCTCAGCCAAGTTTGGAACCACCATGTAACCCACATCTGATCTTTAATCTTGAGCTTGCACTTGACTTTGGCAATCAGTCCCCGCCCCTAGCCAAATCCTAGAGCTTAGTGGTCCGAGAGGCTGAGATCTCATGTTGATGGTTCTAGTCTCGCTCCCAGTTCCATCCTGGCTAATGGGCTGGGCCTCAGGAGGTGAGAGGGGGGAAGGTCTGCAGTTTCAGAGCAAAAGGTTGAATGAGTATGTTGCAGGCGAGCAAGAGGCATGTCAGTGAGATGAGTGTGTGGATGTTTCAGGTGGCTGGGGCTTACTGTCCCTTCACTGGGAAGACGGCTTCCAGAAAAGGATGTCTTTTGGGCAGGAAAGAAGTAGTATGTGAAGGCTTGGAGGGTTTGGACTTAGGTCTTTTTAAGAAGGAATTAGTGGAGTGTTTCAGGAAGAAGAGAGAAGGTTGGCTGGAATTGAGTAATTCAGGCCTAAAAGGGTCCAGCCAAAGCAGGTTGGGAAAGACCCCAAAGTTTGGCCATTTAATCAGCTGGCCGGAGAAAACTGCTATCCACTGGCCACAAGCTGGGTCTCTGGTGTATGGCCATTGACTTCTCTAACGGAGGGAGCCAGTCAGCAGGATCATCCCAGTGCACAGCAGAGTTGGAAGGCCTTAGCTCCAGAAGCCGTTTATCTCCCAGGGGCCCAGCAGGCTTTTTTCTTGCCAATTGACTGTCCCGTTACAAAATCGTTTGAGTTGGAGACCCAGTGACCACGATGTAGTATGGGCCCATTGTCCTCAACCTGACACCGTGGGCTCCAAGCTCCATCAGGTGGGTGTGAGAGGAAGATGACTTCATTTGTTCTTCTGTTGGTGCCAGCTATTCTGCAGGCTACTTGTGTGGTTCATCTGTTCGCTCAGCCTGCTTTCCTGAAACCTGGGTGAAAGGCAAGCTCATCCATAGGTCTTTCCTTTTCTGGTGGCCTGTAATCAAGGCACACTGTTTTTAAAAGTTTTGTTTTTAAGAAATGCAAATGGAGCCACTGTTCTTGAATTTCCATGTTAGTTTTGCAGCAGGTTATAATCCAGGGCACAGGATGGGAAATGGCCTCACGCTGCCAGGCCTGCAGGCTTCTGAGCAAGGCAGGTGTGAGTGGCAGGTCCCTGAAGCATGAGTGTGGATTGCATGGCTAAATGGGAACTCATGAATATCTGGGATCCAAGACTTTGGGGAGGGGGTTCCCTCCTGGTACACTCCACCCCTCCCAGCTCCTAGCAGCCTGGCATGGTTGGAAAGGACCTATGCTCTATGAGGTCAAGAGGAGCCTTCCCTCCAGGGACTCTGGAGAAAAGGACACTGGATGCACTGTGGTCAGTTTGAGCATGATAGGACCCGTGGTGGTGCTAAACAGTCTCCATGTTTTTAGTATTTTTAATAGTGATTTTTTTTAAAAAAAAGAAAATTTGCTCTCCTCACAAAAATGTGGCATCCTTGGGGAAGGCACCAGCCCCTTGGCCTGCCATTTCCCAGGTGTCCTGTCTGATGCTGACGGGACTCTTTGGTTTGCAGAAAATGCTCTGTCTTGGCATGCTTCTAGACTGTTGTAAGATTTGAGTTGTTTTGTTTTGTATTTTGTTCGTGTTTACATGCATCTTCTATTTCCCTGAAAACCAAATAAAGTTTTTGCCTTTTTAATGGAGCAGACTCACTTCTTAATTCTCAACTGCTACCAGGAAACCCAGCCAACTGAAGAGGGAGAGTCACATTATCCCAGAGGCGATGTGAGCCTCAGGGTCCAGGACCTCCTCCATGCTGTGAACCTCAGGGTCCTGGGGCCTACTCCACAGTGTGAGCCCCAGGATCCCGGGACCTGCTCCACGCTGTGAACCCCAGGGTCCCAGGTCCTCCATGCTGTGAGCCCCAGGGTTCCGAGACCTGCTCCACGGTATGAACCCCAGGGTCCCAGGACCTACTCCACATTGTAAGCCCCAGGATCCCGGGACCTGCTCCATGCTGTGAGCCCCAGGGTCCCAGGTCCTCCATGCTGTTGAGCCCCAGGGTTCTGGGACCTGCTCCACGCTGTGAACCCCAGGGTCTCAGGTCCTCTATGCTGTGAGCCCCAGGGTCCCGGGACCTGCTCCACCCTGTGAACCCCAATGTCCTGAGACCTGCTTCACAGGACTTTTGTTAATGGCTGGTTAAGTCCTCACTGTTTGGGGCAAGAATCATGCTGACTCCTCCCTCCCGTTCCCAGCTTCAGGAAGAGGTTCCAGGCAGTAGCCAAGGCTTTGAGAGATGCAGCCCTATCTGCATCCTGGCAGTTACTGGTCCTGGCAGAGGCAGAGCAGCCAGGAAGCGTGAAAGCAGAAGCCAGAAAGCCAGAAGGTTCGGGGTGGCGGGCAGGGAGAGGCGGGCATCAGCCCTCACCACTGCGCAGACCCAGGGCCAGGAGCATACTCCAGACTGGACCATCACCTCCTATGCCACCCAGATGTACTCAGCATTTCTAGAAATGTCCCCAAGTTTCCGTCAAGGTCTCACCCTTCTTCCCCAGCTGTGTCATGTTTGGTGTAGACCTCCAGCAGCCAAGCCCCCAGTCAGAAGCAGGAGTCTGAGCGTGGGGACAAAGGCAGGCTGGCCCTCCCCAGGGGAAATGAGAGCAGCTCCTGCTGACCTCAGAGGACCTGCCATTCCGCCATTGGCCCCTAGATGGCACTGCCTGCCCCGCCAGGGGCACAGCTCAGCGCTAAGGGGGAGCAGAGATCCTCGTGGACTCGGCAGCACCTGCTCCATCACACCTGGCTCAGGTTCCAGAGGCCATCGCAGAGGCTATGGCTTCTCCTCTTCAGCACACAACATCCCCATGCTGTGTCTGTCCAGGCCAGGTCATGTTCTAGTCCCCAACCTAGGGGGGCTTCCCAGATTGGTCAGCTTCAGGAGCCACAATTGTCTCAGAGGCCAGGTCCATGCTTCTGGGGAGGGGCACCTGACCCTCCACACACCGGCCATCCCTCCCCGCCACTCCACGGCACAGCACGGCCCGTATGCTGGTACGAAATCACCTTTATTAACAATCACAGAGACCCGAGTTCACAAAGGGAGGCGGGGGTAGCCCCCTACACTGAGAGATGAGATGCATGGCTTCCTCTTCTCCACCCTCAGCCCATAAGGCCTTTGAGAATGTTCACTGCCTCTGAGGAGAGACCCCCCGGCCACTTGGGAGCACTACTCAACCCCATACACATAGACAACGGGAGGGGGGGCTCCCTTAGAGAAGAGGCCCACAGTGCAATCATGATGTCCCTGCAAGGTCTGGTCCTGACCCCCAGTGCTCTGCTGCACCCCACTGCAGCCTCTCCCAAAGAACTCGCCATAGTCTTGCAGCCAGCCCAACACCCCACAACCATCTTACTGAGGGGGAAGCTGGGGCTCAGAGAGGCTTTCCACTGTGCCAGTGCCACGTAACTGGTGCGTGGACAAGACCAGAGTCCTCATGGCCTGGCCACCAGCCCCACACAGGGAACAGCAGCCTTTGATGAGCACTGGAAAAGCCGCTGAGGAAGAGGGTGGCAACAGCTGAAACCAGCCCCAGTCAGTGAGGACAAGGCAGGCAGGGCCATGATGATGGCCTGAAAGGAGAGGGCTCTCCTTTGCCTCAGGACAGAGAACAAGGGCCCAGGGATATTGAGGCCTTCCTATTTTCTCACCTGCCCCCCTCCCAGCAGCTCTCTGGCCTATTCCCCAGCCCCACACTGACACCTGGGACCCCACCATCAGGACTTTGCTCCTGCCCAGGGAAGAAGGTGCTTTGTGGCTCTGGTGGTCCATCAGCTCCAGGGCACCAACGGGGTTCAGCGTGTCACACAGTGTGGACACAATTCATCAAGTCTCCCAACTGGGCCCCTTTTTCTAATTCCAATCCATGCTGGAGTTCTAATTCACCGTGCATAGGGCCAGCGACAGGCCTAGTGGCTGGAGTTGGGAAGATGTTGAACGATGACTACACCTCTGATGCCCCAGCTCAGCACCCACCCACCCACCCCTGTGAGGGCAGCATTTTGGAAACTCAATTCTTTTAAAAAACAAACAAAACAACCACCCCACCACCAAAAATATCCACCCCACAGATCTAATAAATAAATAAATTAAAATAAGGGCAAAAGCTGATCTTCTCTCCACCAACCAGGGCCTGGTCCCTTCCCGAGGGGGCGACAGTTACCCTGAGCCTCAACCAGGGCAGCACTGAGATGTGGGAGGCCAGATCAGAGAGGTGGTCACAAACCTGTTCTTAGGGCAGAGAAAGACCCGGCTCCTGTGCACCAGACAGCCTCCCCTGGCCATGGCGGCCAGTGAGATAAGGACAGAAAGGCTCCAGTGGGAAGGGGCCTTCGCATCCCAGTCAGGGCAATGGGACAGGCGCCTGGAATCCGGAGCCTTCTGCAGTCTCTCCGTCCACCCGTCTCAGGCAGGTAGGAGAGACATGGAGACTGCAGCCTATCTGGGGTAAAGGGCACCCACTGATCTCTGAATGTCAGGCCCAAGGGCCAAGGAAGAAAGAATGGAGGGGGTGGCAGAGGTGAGAGGGCCAAAAAGCAGCCCAGGAGCGGCCTGCCCAGGGTGTCGTTGTGCAGGTTGTACTCTGCTCAAGGACGGATGGTGGAGGGAGCGGAGGGAAGCTGAAATACAGTCAGTACTCCACTAGCCAAGCCACAGCGGCCCCAAGGAAGGGCCCCTTTTCTCCTCCTCACAAAGGTGCCCCGCAGACCAGAGGCCCTCTGAGAAATCAGCCCAGATGAGGCGGCTCTAATTCAGCCCCTCTGCATTCAGGAAGAGTAGGATCAGAGACGGCGAAGGACGAAGGACGGGCCTCCTCTCCACGCCTCTGCCTTAAAGCCCCACCACCCTGCCTGATACTCCCTCTGCAAACCTTGAGGGGCCCAGGTTCCCATGTTTAATGGAGAGGAGAAAAGTTTCCAGAATGAGGAAGAGGAGAAGGCCCTCTTGGCATGGCCCTTGGCTGGAGCTGAACCAGAGTCTTGAGGATTTGGGCGGGCGAGGCAGGGCGCCGCACTGGGCTAGGAGCTGCGGTAGGTCTTGATGATGTCCTTGATGGGACGGCGGCAGATGGGGCAGCAGGCGTGCAGAGCTTTCTTGAGACGCAGGCCGCAGGCGTAACAGAGGCACATGTGGCCACACGTGTAGATGACCGTGTCCACTGCGTGCTCATAGCAAATGGTGCACTCATCACTCCACTGGCCCGTGCCTGGGGTCAGGGGTGACTCAGGCAAGCTCATTGGTGAGTTGGGGGTTGTGCCTAGGAACAAGGGGACGTCAGTCAGGAGGAGTCGGGGCTCAACCAGGCCCAGAGAAGACCCACTACTCTCTTGTGCTACCTGCATTTGCTGAGAATCTCCTTGTTTACCCCGATGACCTCACTTCTTAGGCAAGAGAAAGGAGAAGATGTACTTCTGGGGCATCCCACTTCCGGCCCCCTCATCCCCTTATCAGGGGCAAGAGTGGTCATAAGCCAGTGGGAGGGGGGGAAATGAAAAGCAGACTGGAGACAGGCAGGGAGCTAGAATGTAAGACAGGAGCCCCCTCGCTGGGTGCTGTGGAGGCGGGGACAGGATGGGATCTATCCCGGAAATGAGTAAGAGTTCGCAGAGCCAGGCTTAGCTCTTCCTAACCCCAAAGGCTGCATCCCTGCCTGACCATGGGGGTGGGGTAGTCACCATGGAACGAGACGTGGGGTGGGGGGACACAGGCAGCAAACGTACCACCAGCAGAGCTACCCAGAGGTCCAGAGCTGCACGTGCTGAGCAGGGGGTCAGATAGGCGGCTGCCCAGGGCACTGGGTGAAGAGGGCGTGGAGGCGGGAGAGCAGGGGAGAGATGGGATGCCCCGCTCAGCCAGGATGGTGGAGCCTGTGAATGGAAAGAAACACTAACTACTCAGAGCCAAGGGCCACTCAGAGCCGAGGGCCTCTCCTCCCTGGACAGTGGGTTCCCAGGAGACAGCAGTGGCATTGCTGGGCCAGGCATCCCAGCCACAGGCTCAGGGCAGGGCTTCACAGATGGGTCTGGTGCCCTGTTCCTATCTCTCTGTTCACTCCTGCAAGTTCTTCCCATGCTCTTACTCTATCAGCAGTCTCCAAACTTGTGCCCTGCCTAAGCTCCGATCTCCACCCCATCCCAGGTATCCTTCACCTTCAAAGTGCCCTCCTGCCAGCAAGTAAAGTTACCATCCCAGCCTGACAAGGCTCCTTCTCATCCTAGCTACACCCCTTCTTCTCAGAGCCCTGGCATCCCTATTCACAGTCCCTGACACCACCTTCTCCTCAGCACTGGAGCCTCTGAAATGCTCTGCACCACCTGCCATGCTCCTCTGGTCCTACAGCCTTCCACTCTCTCCTTCCCTCCATCCCTCTCCCACCTCCTTCTCTCCTTCCTTCCTTCTTCCTTACTGGGGGTCTAAAAGGTACAGTACATCCACATGAAGGGGAACAAGCTGATGCAGGGCGGCCTGGCCTCCAAAGTCCTCTGTCCAGAGAGCCCGTGGGGGATTCTCAACTCCTTGCTCTGGGCAGACTACTCCCAACCACACATAAAGGAAAACAGCCACAAGGCCAAGGTGGTGTCTGTTCTTGGACTCCTCCGTTACACAGCACACTTCCTGACTCACCTGTGGTTCTCTCACAGGCCTCCACAGAATGCCCTGCACACACAGAGATGTTTGAGAAACTCAGGACCACACTAAGAGGCAGACTTTTATTTCCATTTTAGAGAAAATACAAATCCTGCCTCAAAAAATTCATTGCTGGTAGAAAAACCTCCTCTTTGCCTTCTCGTAAATGGCCTCCAGGGATTGTGTATCTAGGCTGTTTATGTATCTGTGGGAATGTTGGTCAATCAGCTGAGAGTGAAATTCAAGCCTCACTTTCCTCCTCCCAAAGATGAAACGGTGCATTTTCGGAGATTTGAAAGCCACTTAACTGGGAGCTCTGGTAGAATTTAGTTGCCACTGTAAAGGTAAGCCGTTCGAGTCCACCAACTGCTATATGGGGAAAAGATGGGCAATCTCCTCCTCTGAAGACCCGCGGGAGGGTCAGTTATGGGTTGGTTTAGACTCGATGGGACACCACAAAAACTACTGCAAGATCAAGCATAGAGTAGAAAAAACTTTCTGGTTCCATTAAGTTTTGGCAAGCCCCTAGGATGCTGGGCATAGGGAAGGAGGGTCACCAGATATTCCTTCACCAGCTGGCCCCATCTCCCACCTCCAGGGAAGACGTGATGCTGGGTCTCTGGCCTTGAGGAGGGCAGGTGAGAGCCAGCCTCGAGTGTCCAGGCCCCCAGCCCCTGCCCAGGTGTCAGAGGAGACTGGTAGGCCCACGGGGACACTCACCGAGGATGCGGATCTGCGTGACGGCCCCGTGCAGGCTGAAGAGCATCCAGAGCGGCTGCGAGACGTCCACGCACAGCTGCATGCCGCCGGCGGCGCCGTTGTGGGTGAGATGCAGCTCGCCGTCGGGATTGACCACCAGACCCAGGATGTCGCCGCTGTGCAGGGGCCCGGGCACGCGGCACACGGCCCAGAACTCCTTCCGGTCCACCAGCGCCTCGGGACTGAAGGGCAGGTCCGCCGGCCGCAAGGTGCTGGGGTCGCACGTGGTGACTCCGAAGGAGAGCACGCCGGGCCGCGCGCCCCCGGAGCGCGTGACCTTGACGAAGATGGTCTCGGCCACACGCACTGGCCGGCTGGTGAAGACGAGCGCGCGCTCGTCGCGCCCGTGCTCCAGGCGCGCCACCGTCTGCTCGTCCAGGATGCGGACGTGCGCGCCAGCGCGCAGCGCGTGGAAGCGGAGGTCGCCATCGAGCTGCGCGGGCAGCGCGCGGCTGTGCTGCGAGTTGAGCGAGTTCTGCGGGATCGGGCAGCCGGCGGCCGGTGCGCCCTCGTCGCCCTCGGGCCCCGGCACGTTGAGGTCACACAGGCTCACGGAGAGTCGCGCCTCGTCGGCGTCCCGGCGCAGCGATGGCCGTCGCAGGGCGGTGAAGGAGCGCGGCCGGAGGCAGTCCGGGAGGACCAGCTCGCTGTCTGTGGCCCGCGGGAACCGGCGGGGGGCGGGAGGGAGACAGACAGAGCGAGCGTCAGACCCAGGACGAGGCGGCGGGGCAGTGCGCGGCCGCTGGTCTGGTGTTCAGCCCTCTGAACATTCTTTCTCATAGTTCACATAACACACTACTGAAATGGCGACTTTTTGATTGGCTTGGAAAAAATGCTTATGACATAACATTAATGAGGAAAAAGCAGGCTACCAAGTTGTGCAGGGCATTTAACTATTGATTTAAGCAAAGGAAGATCAGAAAGAGACCCCAATTTAAAACATCAGTTTCTAAATAGCATATAGGTGCTTCCTGTCCCTTTTTGTACAATAAGCCTATGCCGAATAACCATGGGTTCCAGCCCAGCAGGAGGGTGAGGACGGAGCTGATGTGGCCTTGTTTCGTTCCGGGAGCTTCACCAGGAGGTGGAGCTACATGGCACCTCGCGGTACATCTGTGTATGTATGTTGTTAACACACCTTCGAATTGGAACCGGCCCTCGCTGTCCCTCCAGTGGGTTTATCAGAGGCAATATTCACATAGGAGGACACCACCCATCTTTTTCTCGCAGATCATTCCCACGGTTCAAGTGTGTGTTAGCAGCCCAGCTCCTTACTAAGCCACCAGAGCTCTCTACACACACACACACACACACACACACACACACACACACACACAACTCACGAGCTTCCTACACACACACACACTACTCACTAAACCAGAGGCAGTAAATTCAAAGGGAGGAGATTGCCCATCCTTCTCCCATGGAGCAGCTGGTGGATTTGAACTGCATGCCTTTAGTACTGCAGCACAGCTTCTTGCCAGTAGGCCACCAGAGCTCCCTTAAATATGCGTGTGCGTGTGTGTGTGTGTGTACACCATACACATAAATATATGTATATGTACACAGTAAGTCACCAGACCTCCCTTATATATGTCTATATACACATATATGCGTATATATGTATATACACATGTAAGCTCATTGCTACCAAGTCTGACCAACCTGTAGCTGACCACAGCTGTAAACTGACTGGGAGGTGATTGTCCATCTTTCTCTCAGCAGCTGGTAGTTTCCAAACAGTTATCTTGGGTTGGCAGTGCAACTCCTACCCGCTAGTCCTGCAGAGCTCTCCAAAGTATATGGTTATATTAAAAAAAAAAATAAAATGTGGCGAGCTTTGGTGGCCTAGTGGCAAGAAGCTGCACTGCAATCTCAGAGATACACCGTTCAAATCCACCAGATGCTCTGCTGGAGACGGAGGAGCAATCTCCTCCTTTATCAGTCAGATCTGATTTGACGGTACACACAAAAAATAATGAAATAAAATAAATTTTAAAAAAAATAAAATGTTTAGCTCTGGGCCCTTTTTATTTGTCAGCATCTAAAGAGCGCTAAGCACTTGGTGTTGATCCAGCCTTAGAAGCGGTTAAGTCTTACCAGGAGTGATGGTCCATCTTTGTCCTGCTGAGTATCTGATGGCTTTGAACCTCCAGATGCACACAGCTCTGGGCCAGCAGTGCAACTCTAAGTTGTCAGAGCTCCTTAACAATTTTGTTGACCATGATTGTCCATTGAGAATTTTGCTGTCAGCTCACGCTCAAAAGCTGCTCTTCTCTGGAGGTTTGAATCTCAGCAGGACAAAGATGGGCAGCCTCCTCCCCCGTGATTTACAGCCTTGGAAACCTAACGGAGGGTCGGCTATGAATAGAACCCAACTGGACAGTAATGAGTGAGGAGACATTTTAGCAAAAAGGCCAAGAAGCAAAAATGCCAGTGGATTTTAATCTGAGTAACAAAAAGGGGAGCTCTGGTGGCCTAGTGGCAAGAAGCTGTGCTACAATCCCTAAGGCATGTGGTTCGAGGCTACCAGCTGCCCAAAGGATGGCCAGTCTCCTCCCATGAGATTAACTGCCTCTGAAATCCTGCTGGAGGGTCAGCTATGGGTCAAGTCCTACTCTATGGTACTCGACAACACCAACACAATGAGTTAACGAATGCCTGTGACAATCTGGTGATGTTTTTGACCTCTCTCCCCAGGAGAGGGAGGAGGAAAGGCATTCCCACCAAATTCTAAGGATAATTTCAGGGCCTTCCTGATCCATGTGAAGTATGGACCCCAGGTGCAGAGCTCTGCCACACAGGTTTCCTTTTCCACAAGGAGCTTTTCCCACTTCCTAGGTCCTAAACAGGAGCCATGGTGGTGGTGGTGTGGGTAAAGCATTTGGCTGGTGACCTTGAGGTGAGTGATTTGAACCCATTCCCCCCTCTGCTCTTCGGGAGGGAGATGCTGCAGTCTGCTGCCTGAAGATTTACCGCCTTGGAAGCCCTGTGGGGAGTTCTCCGTTGTCCCATGGGGTCACTCTAGAGTTAGAATCAACTCACTAGCAGTAAGCTTGGTGGTTTATTCAGATGTCCTAGACACCCATCCTAAACTTCTGGTTTCTTAATGGCTGTGTTACATCCCGCTTCATGGTAGTAGCTGTTACTAGGTGCCATCAAGTCAACCATGGCTCATGGTGACCCTATCAACAACAGATCTGAACTTTAGAATTCTGGAACTCTAGAATGTATAAGACTAATCATCCTGTGCCACGAATTACTCTGAATTTCAAACAAAAAGCAGCTCCCAAAGGTGTTCCATTTTACAGATAAAGTTCAGAGAACTCCTGACACCATATTCTTCATTTCCAGGCCATGCTGTTGCTGTTGTTACTGTTATTTGCCATCAGGTCAGAAACGACTTATACTTGCTCTCCAGCAGCTTTTCAAAGACTGTAGGAGATGACCCATCTTTCTCCCATGAAGCGGCTGGTGGATTCAAACCATGTGCCTTTGGGTTGACAGAACAGCTCCTTACCAGTAGGCCACAACAACATCCCTGTGTACTGACCGAATAGTTTGGCTGGTGCCACACTCTAGACCCACTCTTCCCCAAGGGTCTTTTCTCTGACCTATCCTCCAAGGAACAGTCTGCTCCCCTCCCTGACCTGACCCTCCATGGTTCCCCTCCAGAGCTGGGCAGGGGAGTAGCAGCTTGGAGATGACAGCCCCCTCTCCATTCTCATGCTTTCTTTTCCCTTCCCTACCCCACCCCTCCAGGAACCGTGTTGTCTGGGGCCAGGCGAAGTGAGGGTGCTGAGCTCTCCTCAGGTCTCCAGCCCCTCTGGAGAAACCTCTTGAGGCCTGGCTGGTTGAGGTTTCCGGGCAACGTGCTTAGCTGGGAGGAGGGAGTCGACTGGAAAATGCGATTATTCCAGGGAATTGACTCAGTGACAGCAGTGGTGCAGAGAGGCTGGGAGGCTGCGGAGAGGCAAAGAGGGGCTGGAGCGGAGGAGGGAGGGGCAGGGATGTGGAGAGTGGGGAGCTGGTGACGGCCTGTGGCTGACCTGGAACCTGACAACAGCCCCTACCCTCCTCCAAGGGATTCCAGGCTGTGGCCCCTGGGGAATGCAGAGGGATGGAGAAACAGGATGAAGGGGGGTTGGGGGGGGGCAGGAGTTCAGAGAGGCCCAGTCACATATGCAAGGACTGCAGGGTCTCCTGACACATGCGCTCCTCTCACTCCACCCTCCACACATAAACCCTCAGGACCACATGTGCCCTGACCAGCCCAGGGTCTAGTGTGACCCTCACCGCCCTGAATTCTCTATTAGCCTACTCTCAAGCAGATGGATTCAAGTATGTCAGAGACGATCATGAGGGCACAGAGTTCAGGACTATTGTTCCCAGAGTCTACGAGTTGACTCGACAGCACCTAACAACAACTGCCATCAAGTTAACTGCAGCTTTATAGCAACACTTAGTAAGACACAGTAGAACTGCTCTTAGAGTTTGATGTTGTTTGTTGTTGTTATTAACATGCAGTCAAGTCGCCTGGGACTCAGCGACCCTGTGTACAACAGCCCTAAACTCTACTCTAACCCATGCCAATCTAACTGTCTCTGACACACCCATCCCGATTACCCCAGTCACTGAATCACTCCACCTCATAGAGGGCCTTCTTCTCTTGCACTGTCCCTCCACCCTCCCAAGTATGACGTCCTTCTCCAAGGACTGGTCCCTCCTTGCAATATGTCCAAAATATGTCAGACAAAGCTTCAGAATCCTTGCCTCCAAGGAGCAGCCTGGTTTAACTCTCTCCAGGATGAACCTGTTCATTTTCTTAGCAGTCTATGGTATATTCAATACTCTTCTCCAACATCACAGCTCAAAGGCATCAATTCTCCTTCTACCCTCCCTAGTCATTATCCAACTCTCTGATGCATAACAAGTGATTGCAAAGACTATGACCTTTATCAGGCACACCTTAGTCTCCAGACTGACACCATGCTCTTCAGTACTTTAGAGAGGTCCCTAATAATGGACTTTCCCATTGCAACATGTCCTTTAATTTCCTGGTTGCCGGTGCCAAGAGTGTTGACTGTGGAGCCAAGCAAACTAAAGCTGTTAACAATCTTGATCTCTTCACCCTCCATCCTGATGCTGCCAACTGGCCCAGTGGTGAGAATCTTTGTTTTCTTTATATTGAGCCTCAATCCATGTTGAAGGCTGTGGTCCTTGACCCTCTGCAGCAAGTGTTTCAGGTCCTCCTCAGTTTCAACAAGCAGGGTTGCATAATGCAGACTGTTGATGAATCTTCCTCCAATCCTGATGCCACATTTCTCCTCATAGAGCCCAGTCACCCAGATAATCTGTTCTGCATACAGGTTGAAAAGGTATGGGTTTGATAAAAGGGGGGGGATATTTATTTCATTTTTACTTGAATCCACCCACAATCAACAGTCATGGAAACAGCAGTCAAGAAAGCAAATGACATACTGCGTTGGGTACGCCTGCTGCAAAAAAACTTCTTTATCATTTGAAAAAGCCAAGATGCCACTTTGGGGACTAAGGTGTGTCTGACTCAAGCCGTGGTATCTTCAATAACTCCCCAAGTATGCAATGCTGGGCAATGGGTAAGACCAAAGCCAAGTTGATGCATCTGAATTACAGTGCTGGCACCGAATACCAAGTACACCATAGGCTCCGGAAACAAACAAATCTGTCTTGGAAGAATTTCAGCCAGAATACTCCTCAGGCGTCAAGATGGGGAGACTGTTTCATGTACTCTGGACAAGTTGTCAAGAGGGATCAGTCCCTGGAGAAGGACATCATGCTTGGTAGAGGGTCAGAGGAAGACTGACAATGAAATGGATTAGGAAACAGTGGTTGTAACACTAGATTCAAGCACATTAACATTGTAGCATTGTGAAGCTGGCACAGGACTGAATATGTTCTTTCTATCTACTGGGAAGCTATCTCCACACCCACCACCAGTCAGATGCTGCACAGTTCAGAAGGAGTACATGAGGGCTTTGGGATGCTACAGAACTGAGTTTAAATCTCTAATCCTGCACTTGACTGTGTGGGTTTGGGGATAAACACCTTTCCTCCAGCCTCACTCAGAGTCTCACCTGGAGAGCAGGAACCTAATACCGCCCTGTGATGTGGCTGCAGGGATCAGTGAGAGAGACAGAGTAGGGAGTGGCTGGCACCCCATCTTAATAACTCAGCTAGGGGTGTGTGTCACACTGAGTTTGTCAAAGTTAAGACCACCTGGACTTGGGCAACTGACTTTGTGAGCCTTTATGCAAAACTTCATATCCATCATGATGGGCTCCTGGGAAATATTCACAGAGCCAAGGTACTACTCTGAGGCCAGAATCGAGAAACTAAATGGAGACAGAAGCGAAGAGAAATGATGGGGACAAGAAGGTAGCAGAGCACCCCTGTGGCTTTGCGTGAACTATTGCTGCCCTTGGGAGAGGAGGTACAGGAGGAAATGTGGGAAACAGCTAAAAACGGAATCCCTGGGGCCAGTGTCCGGCCCAAGGGCGTCTTCTCTCCCACCCCCTCCACCCCTCGGGGTCAGGAGCAGCTGCAGGCAGCCAGCAAGCTCCAAAATAGCCACCCATCAGTGGGCCCAGCTATGCCGGGGCCCTGAAATAGATGAAACCCGAGCTGGGGGAGCTGGCCAGAGCCCTCTCCAGAGATGGGACAGGAGAGGCCATAGCTCAGTAAACTGTCACCAAGTCAGAGGTCAGGGAAGCGACTGGGCCCCCAAGGCCATAGGAGGACACTGTGCGACTACCACGGGGTAGGACCGAGCCCTGGGACCCAGCTGGGGAAAACCAGATACACAGCCTGTGACCCCAAGCAGTGGGGTGGCCCCATGTTTGGTAGCAACAAGTTATGTAATCTGTGGCTGAGACACAGGCTGCCCGCATTAGAGGTGTTTATGACAGGAGAGGGTGGCATGCGATAGCAGGGACAGTCTGCTAGGCTGGCTCCCCTCTGCTGGATGGAAATGGTCAGTCTCCAGCTCTGGCCCATTCTAGCCCTGGCCAAGGTGCTCCAGCTACCTTTGGCCAGAGCAGGAGTCGTCTGGCCCTGGAAGGGCAGAAGGCAGGAGACTACAAGTGTATGTAGGCTTCTCTGCCGAGGTTCCTACCCACTGACCAACTGTGTGCCCAGCCCTGAGCCCTGGGGAACCAACAGTGGGATGGTCCAAGCTTAAGGGATGAAGCTGTTTTAATACTATTTCATTAGAAGATTCTTGACATCTGGGGCTAGATCAAACCTTAGAGGTCACACCAGGAAGCCCATGTATCCCTGCTAAATGTTCACTCAGCCTGGGCTAGTATGTTCCCAGGGGCAGGAAGCTCACCCCCTCCCAAGGCTACCACCAGCCCCTATCTTTGGACACTTCTGACCGTTCGAGAACTCCTTGACTGGATCCATGATGTGTCCTAGGTCCACACACCTTGAGGCCCTTAGTCTGTTCTTTAGGATAAGCATTCCAACCTTGTAAAGGGCTGAGGTCCCTCCCTGACTCCGGCTAGGGAGGGCATCCTGGAAGGAAGGAAGGAAGGACACAGTTTGATCTGGGCCCAAAAGGACAGCAGGGTAGACAGAGGAAGGGCACTCAAGGTGGAAAACTGCATTAGCAAATGATGAAAAACAATGTGAGCTAAAGAGAGAGAGAGAGAGGGAGGGACAGGAGGGAAGCCAGCCCTGGGGACACGCATTGCCAACCAGTCCTGGGAAACCAGGCAGGCTGGGCAGTGCAGAGCCTCAGGAGGTAGGGGGGCTCCTCGGAAGCCGAGCCTGACATCAGCGGCAAGTCATGTTTGTTTAGACTCTCACATCCGGAGCTCTGGGTAATCTTTAACCCAGGTCAGCCTGCAGCCGCCCTGCCACCTGTTGCTATCTGCCAGGCTGCTGTTGGGAACGCGCTGCCATCCAGTTTACTGTCTCCATAAACATCCTCAGGTCAGCATCTGGCACGGGACAGGGGAAGGAGCCAGGGAGGAATAGGGGACACAGCCTGAGTGGTGAGAGGTTTCTGTATCTGCTCTGGTGTGCACCCAAAAACTCACACCAGTCTCTGCTCTCTCTCTCTCTCTGTAAATCCCCTCACCAGAAGGCTCTGGGAAGCAAACATCAGGCCACTTTGCATGGATCAGGCTCAGAGAGCGCTAAGTGGAATCCCAGTGCTCCAAGCAACTCCACTGGAGAACCTTAGACAGGGCCAAGACCAATTTCAAATACGTGTTTCACTTTCACTCCAACACGGGCCTGATTTATAGGCTCCTTATTTTAGGATGGGCATAGGAGTGGGAGGTTGGGGTGTGTGTGAGTGTGTTGGTGGCCTTTAAATTAGGAATTTTTTTAAATCTAAAGATAGTAGTAGTAGCCTTCCTCATTTGTGGAAAACACTTTCACATAACTGTGAGACTCACAAACTTCTTGTAAGATACATTTTGGAGTAATAATTATGCCCAAAACATAGACAATGAGGTTGTAATACCAAAAAGCTGAGAAATCCACCCAAAGCTAGTAATTACACAAGCTATGATTCAGTCACATCTACTTCCAATAGGATGACTTTGTCCCTAATACTGCAAGACCCTACTCCTTCCCTGCACACATATATCGCAAAGCAGAGGTCCCTCAAGTCTCTTAAAGGTCCCCATAAATGTATCTTTAGCAAAACACATACTGTTGTTGTTGCACACCATCGAGTCTGAATCAACCCACAGCTAACCCTCTAGCGGGTTTTCAGAGGCAATAAATCACAGAAGAGTGCCTACCTTTCTCCCTCGGAGAAGCTGGTAGATTCAAACTATGTGCCTTTGCTTTGGCAGCACAATTCCTTACCATTAATCCACCACAGCTCCCTAAAAGATACTAGACAGAACCCTAAGAAATTGCCATTTTGCAAGTTAAAAATCAGTGCTATATCAATTTAAATACTCCTCCATTTAGTATGTTCATTCTGGTAGAAAAATCAAAGTGTATCCTGAATAGAAGTAGACATAGTTCTGAAACTCTTCAGGAAACGATGAGGCGGGCAAAGCCACCCTGAGGAATGAACTGGGGACTCTGGGCACCCCACTGCCTCTCTTTGCGCTACTATCATTGTAGGTCCCAGCAGCCTCTCTGCTTCTCCACATGGTGCCCAACATGCAGGTTGATCCCTGGAGCCTTGAGCTCTGGTTAACTCTATTCTAGGGAACATATGTCCTCAACCCTGGGGGATAGCCAGAATTCACAGGGAGCCCAAATGGACTCATATCTAAAGAAATTGAGAGGCAATGCTGTCCAAGCTTCTGAGTTCAAATCCCAGTTCCTCCAATAACAAGTTGTGTATATTTGAGCAAGTTATTGAACCTCTCTGAGCTTCCATTTCCTTGTTTGTGAAAAGGAGTCCAATAATAACCTTTTTTTTAGGGTTGATGTGAAGATAAAATAAAGTGCATGAAAGCTCTTGTGGGGAGCTCAGTAAACTACAGGGAGAAATGCATAAGATATGTCTATATAGGAGACAGATGATGATTATAACATGTACAACGATTCAGGCTGTTTTCTTAAAGAGCAGAACAGTATGTGAATCAGAACTGAGACGTCCAAAACCTTCAACATTAAGGAAGGGGCAGGATCGTCCCAGGCAGGCAGAAAAGGCTTCCTACAGGAAGGGAGGTGGGTGTAGGGCTGATATTATTGATAGAATTTGGGTGAACAGAAAGGAATTGGCTGAGGAGCCTCTGAAATAGAGGAACACTTTTTTTTTTTAAATTTTTGATGAAGAAATGAAAATTGTCAAAAAAGAAGAAGTCACAATCCCCATCTTCAACTCTTCCCCTGTCTCAAGAGCTTGGCTCAGGCTCCTTAAACTAATATTTGCCTCTCAGCCCCTGGCGGCCACCGCTGAGAGTAAATATTGGTTTAGCCTGGGAAGCGGAAGCCCCAGATGGTAGTGTGGTCCTTGTCCTCTGGCTCCCACTGCTGCCACTGCCATCAAGCTGGGCATGCCCTGAACAGGAGAGCTGATGTAGGGGTCCTAACTCCAGAGGGGCCGGGGCCCCTCACTGTAGTGCTGCAGGGTGGGTCCAGCACCCCACCAAATCAGCCCAGCAGCAGCTCAGTCCTCACATACATCTCTGCCTTCCGAGGGGGCTCTTCTACCTGGGAACATGTGTGCAGGCAGGAGCAATGACTAATGACAAAGCAGAATGTCACAAGCCCTTGGGACAGACACTCATGCCTTCCTGACACTTTCCTGGGTTCAGCCACTACCGTGTTGATGCGTCAACAGGCTTCTGCTCACTGACCTTATGCCCCAGCGCTCTGAATTCTAGACCAAGCCTGGCTGATGAGCTAAGAGGATTTAAATCATTCTCTAGGCCTCATGTTTCTCCATGTTGCCCACAATTCTGACAGAAGAACCTGACAACATAAAAGCTGCAGGAAACATTCTACCATGATGGTTCTCTCCCCTGTGACGTATGCACACACCTTCTTTATCTTCCTACTTCATCCTCCTCCTCCTCCTCTTCCCTCATCTTCCCAGAATGATGAAGTTGCTGCTAGGTGTCATTGAGTCAAATCCAACCCAAAGAGCCCCTATGGGGTGCTGCAGGACTGTCCCCAAGGTTTCCTAGTGATCTGCATGGCAGCAAATCAATAGGTCTTTGCTCCTACAGAGAGGATGGTGAATTTGAACTGTCAGCTTTTCAATTAACAGTGAAACACATTAATTATTACACCAAGGGCCCCCTTCCAACTCCTAACTCTCATCTCTGTGACAGCATATACCCCTCCTATCTGGCCTAAAATGTTCCTTCTCAATCAGTATATTCTTTTCACCTCCCTTCATTCCTGGCTTGAAATTTACCTCCTACAGGAAGTCCTCCTGGATTACTCCCCAGCTGCACCCTCAGTAAGACTTTTCAGCCTACAGTTAATTGCAGTCTTGGATAGAGACCATCCTGCAGTGGCATATGGAATGTTCCCCAAGGTAAACACTCATTAAGAAAAGCAGAGAGACTGGGTTTCTATGCTTCTGTTTCCCCACAGCTCCTGCACAGTGCCTGGGTGGCCACAAAGGGGTACTCAGTGGTGTCCTGGCTCAAAAGCCCACCGCTAGGACCCCTGATTGCTCTTCCTGAACCAACATTTCTGAGGAGAAAGACCTTGAAAAATTGAGAGAGGAGCTTATCTCTCTCTCCAAGTATTAATCACCCCATAAAACATGTGTTTATTTAGTTGCTGGCGGGAGTTAGGAGGCCGTTTTTCTGGGAGAAACCAGCCCGGGGTTGGGCCAGGGCGCCTGAGTGATTTGCAGAAGGCCAGTAAATCGGGGGACTGTGGAGCACGGAGAGCTGAAGCTGGCCTGCGGGGGTCATAGAGGGGGTCAGAGCGATGGTAGCAGTTATGCCCATCATGGGAGACACCAGCCCTGCCTCTGCCCAGCTGGGGAGACGGCCGCTCAGACCCTCTATGGGTCAGGTACCCAGAACCTCCTGTCTGAGCGGCAGATAACAAAGCAGGTGGGATTCAGAGGCCTATGGCAGAGGCAGACTTAGCTGGAAATCTCTAAAGATGAGTCGCTGTTTTGGGGTACAATCACCCTAGGAATGACCGCAGGGTCATCAACACTGAAAGCTACTTTCTTCAGAAGAGAAATCTGGAGGTAGACAGGAGAGTGTGGGAAGGGGTGTGTCTCAGCCAAACAAGCAGCAGAGGAAGAAAGAACCCCCAAACCCTCACTTGCAGCCTCAGGAAATGATGAGAGAGGAAACAGAATGGAAGGGCAGGTCCAAAAGGCACAGCCATCTGGACCTGAGAAGACAGGCAGGGGAGATGGAAGCAGGGAGGAGAGGGAAAGGAGGAGAAGAAATCGACACTAAGACCAGATAAGCTGGTTGGATCCCAGAGGCAGGGGCCCAGGAACGAGGGGTTAGCACAGCAAGTTCACCTCAGAAGAAGGTATCTTGGATGACTCCTATTTTTTTTTTTAATTAAACAAATGAAAAATCCATTTAGGAAGAACAAAATGAAGAGATCTTTTAATTGAATTTAGGGCTACCGTCACTGTCTGGAAATGCCCAGGGATTACAGTGATTTACAGCTGGGATGGAGATGAACCCGGGCTTTGGCTTCATTGATGAGCCTGCCGGGAAACCTAAACGCCACTGGAAACACCGTAGGGCGATCCATTTATAGTCAAACGGGGAGAACGGGGCCGGGCCAGGTCAGGCTGCCTGGGCTCAGGTCCCAGGACAGGGGCCTTCAAATTCTTCTCTAGGCCCCTAAGGTTTAGAAGCCCCTCTTACCTAGAAGTTCTCCTTCATTCCTACCCACCCAAACCATCCTGGAACTTGTAAACTCAGCCTAAACGCCCTCTTTCAAGAAGACTTCCTGGATTGGATCCTTCCTCAGACCCTCAGCGTTTCTTGCTTCCCTTAATGCCTACACTCAAGGTGGGAGCAGGGGTTTGACGGGAAAGACACTTTTCAGTGCTTCTCTCTCACTGCTGTCACGGTCATTTAGTAGCAGCCGACTCAGAGCTGACCCTCCAGTGGGTTTTTAGAGGCTGTCAATCACATGCGAGGAGACACTGCTGGGTTTGAACTGACAGAGAATGCCACCTTTGAGTTAGGAGCGTAACTTACTCCAGACTGCACCACCAGAGCTGCCTTCTGACGTTTAGAAAACCCAGTTCATCACAACAAGATAAAGGTAAATAATCCAACAGAAAAACGAGCACAGGATATGAACAGACATGTCACCAAAGAAGACATTCAGATGGCCAACAAGCACATGAAGAAATGTTCAAAAGTCCTAGCTCTAAGAGAGATGCGAATCAAAACAACTATGAGATATCATCTTACTTCAGTAAGAATAGCAAAATTTAACAGAACATCAAATAACAAATGCTGGCAAGGTTGTAGAGAAACTGGAACCCTCATTCACTGCTGGTGGGAATGTAAAATGGTGCAACCACTGTGGAAAGTGGTGTGGCGCTTTCTCAAAAAGTTGCAAATATTTGACCCAGCAATTCCACTACTGTGAATATTCCCTAAAGAGACCATAACCACCATCCAAGCAGATATATGTACACCCATGTTTATCACGGCTTTGTTCACAATAGCAAGGAGTTGGAAACAACCTAAGTGCCCATCAACAAACGAATGGATAGAGAAGCTCTGGTATAGTCACACAGTGGGATACTACGCTGCATTGAAAAACAAGGAACTCATGCAATATTATTCAAAATGGGTGACCCTGGAGGACATTATGCTGAGTGAAGTATCTCAGTCACAAAAAGACAAATACTTCATAGTGCCTGTTGTAGAATGGGACTGACATCAGGGTTGGGGTAAGACTGAGAAAAACTGAATAAATTATGTATACTGCATTAAAACAGATAAGGGAGAGAACAGTTTAAAAGCGATATATGATAGGGTATTATGGTTATCACAAGAGTCCAGAATTAAGGTTGCATAGTGGAGTACACTTGGGGTGGGGGATGGGGGGATTGTATACCAATGAAGGAGTTTTTCTTTTGCTTTTTGAAGAGAAGAGTGAACTGGGGGGAAGGGCTGGGCAGGGAAAAAAGTGCAACAATGAATGAATGGAAATCCAAAATCTCTGTAAATGTTCATTAAAATTCATAAATTTTAAAAAAAAGAAAGAAAAACAACCCTAGTTCAAATCTCAGTTCCGCCACAGATCTACAGAGGCAAGCAGAATTGTCCATTTTTGTCCCTGCAACACAGGGATAAAAATCCTTCCCTCCAGGGTCAGCTGCTGGGGCTGAAATGAGCTAAGTGGTGGATACCACCTGTGGGACAGCGGGGACCCTGGGAGCTCAGTCTTCGGTGACACACTGTCTTCTCTTGTGCCTTGGAGCAGCTTTTCTGGTGTTATCTGTAGAGAGTCACACTGTTAACCCAAAGGCCGAGCCTCTGACATTTCAAATCCACCACTGACTCCAGGAAAGGGAGATGGGCAATCTCCTTCCGCGTGATTTACAGCCTTGGAAACACACCGGAGGGTTAGCTAAGCTGCTTCTGACTCAAAGACAATAAACATCTGTGTCTTGAGTGTTTGCTTTGTCCCCTAATTTCTCAGTGAGCCTGGGGCTGACTGTAGCAGGACTGGGTTTACCTCCATGCCGTTCCCAACCACACTTTCCTTCACACATCCTACAGTTATGGGTTCTACCACTCTCCTCTAACCATTGGGTCAATATCACTGAGCCCTCCACAAGCCAGGTACAAAATTACACCCAGGAGATGAACAGAGCTGAATAACCTTAAACCTCTCACCATCTTATGAGGAAACAGACACTTGGATGGACCAAGGAAGAAGAACACAGTGCTATCTGGGGAGGCTTCAAGGAGGAGATAGATTCTGAGCTGGGCCTTTAAAACTAGAGTGGGATTTTGATCTTCGGGAATCATGGGGAAAGCACCTGGGGCTTTGGAAAAAGCAAGAATATTTCCCTCACTGTTTTCAAACCACTCTGGGTTGAGTCCTGGGTCAAGTCATAGTACTCACACCATTTTACAGATGAGAAGACTAAGGCTGAGATAAAAGTGGCCATGCTGGAGCTCAGACTCAAGTTGTGGGACACCACGAGCCTTGAAATGTCAGGGTCCAAGGAGATCTGAGCAGAGGGAAGGAAGGTGCTCACTTAACACACCATTTTACAGATGAGAAGACTAAGGAAGGCTGAGAGAAAAGTGGCCATGCTGGAGCTCAGACTCAAATAGTGGGACTCCAAGAGGCTTGAAATGCCAGTGAGCAGGAGGGACGATGCTCACTTAAATTGAGGTTAAATGTTGCCCTCTTCAGAATAAGGAGCTCCGGTGGTGTCATGCATTATGTGTTATTCTGCTAACTGAAAGGTTAGCAGTTTGAATCTCCTGGCTTCTCTCTGAGGGAGAAAAGCTTGGCAGTCTCTTCCTGCAAATATTTCCCAGAGGGAAAAAAAAGAGATTTGTAACTTTCACAAAAAGATGGAGGGTCACTGTGAATGGCAGTCGACTCAATGACAATTGATGGGTTTGACTGCTTTTTTTTTTTATTTGGGGAGTTTTATTGCTATTTGTATTACTATTTCTTCAGACTCTGTGGGAGTGCCTAATAGCCACTGGGTATCAGCTGCTTCACAATCTTCCTCCTGAACTTCAAGAAGGGTTGAACTTCAAGAAGGGTTATTATTATCTTACAGGTGAAACTGGAGTGCCTCAGAGATTACGGGGTGAAGCCAGGATCCGATCTGGTCTGCTGGGCTCAGTTACCTGCATGTGTAACCTTACACCTCTGGCAGGTAGAGGTCCTATAGGTGCACGCATTTCACCAAGGGATTGAAAAGCAGACAGAACTCCTCACCCGGGGCTCCTTTTCCTGGGAGCTGGGACCCAGCAACCGGCTGGTTCGGGTTCTTAACTCATCAGTAGGAAATGTAGATTTTGATTGAGTTGGCAGACAGAAGGTTCTCAAACTATGCGTTAAGAAACCAGCACTGGGATGCCTGGAATTCAACAAACATAAAGACTTCTAACAATTACTCATTTCACTGTCTTTTCACTGAGATAAAGGTGCTTTGGAAAGAACAACATCACTATATCTGGGCTCTTAAGTCAGAAGAAAGAAAAAGGGTTCCAGCCACCTCTACACCAGGCATGGAAGACGGGATAAAAGTATTAACTGAGCATCTGCTTGGTACCTAGGACTGTGCTGGACACTTTACTCACACCCTCATTAATTACGCTTAATCTTCCCATCACCCTATTTTACAGCTTGCTCAAGCAGGCTCTGCATGGAGGCGTACCATTTAGCCATGAGTGCGTTGATACTTAGCACTCATGTGTGCTCATACACACACACATATATGCACACACACTTGTTCACATACACAGGTGCAGAAGGGTGGATCCTGGACTGGAAGTCAGGGAACCTGGGTTCTCATCCCAACTCAGCCACCAACTAAGTCATTGTGTGGCCCTGGGGAGTCTGAGCCTCTCTGAGGCCCCTCCCAGCCCTGGCATGTTAGGGTCCCATGCCTACATCTCTCTCTGCCTCCTGCTCTCATCACCATGTCGACAACTTGGGTTTCTCAGGTAAGGCTGTCTTTCAGTGCTCCTCACTGCCCCCTACAGGATGACCCTCTCACTAGAAGGGTCAGCACCCCACCTAGTATGGTCTGGGGCCCCCTCCCATCATTCTCTTACCTGACATCCCTATGAAAAGCACAAGAGTGGGAGTGGAGCCCAGCTTCATGGGAAGCTGCAGACTCGAGGGTTTGAGTTGGTTTCGGTGCTGGAGAGATTCAAGGTCAAGTGATGACTCCAACCCTTACCGGCTGTGTCTCCCTGAGCTCTAGTCTCCTCAGGATGGGCTGAATAATGGAACTGCTATGAGAATGAGAGGGAGCTCTGGTGGCTCAGTGGCAAGGGACTGTGCCACAAAGGTTCATGGTTCAAATCCACGAAATGCCCTGAGGGAGAAAGATGGACCATCTCCTCTCATGCAATTTACTGCCTCTGAAAAAGCCACTGGATGACCAGCAACAAGTCAGTTCCAACTCAGTGGTACACAACATGAGAATGCCACTAACCAGTGAAGTGCCTGACACAAAGTAAACACTCCAGATGACGGCAACGATGATGACTTTGCATTACTTTCGGGGGTGGGGTCTTCAAAGCTGCCAACTATCCCTGTGAAGTCTGTGCAGTCTGAGGGGGTAAACAGGGTGGACACTTCACCCGGGCTCCTGGGGGCTTGGAGGAAGGATGCATTCTGTGCTCTTGAAACCCACCTGACCTTGCAGCTGCTACCAGTTAGTGAGAAGCCACCTGATGGGGCTGGGCGGTGGTAGGCCCCAGCACAGGGAGGTTGAGTGGTGTGCCCTGAATCTGAGGGCCCACAGTGGGGTGGGACTCACCAAGCAGCTGGACGCCCCGTGTGAGGCCGTAGACATCCACCAGGGCCCAGAGAGGGTCAGTTGTGCGGACCCCATTGAAGAAGAGCATGGCAGCGGAGTCATTGATTCGGTAGAAGACGCGGCCTTTCTTGTCCACCCAGAAAGCAATGATGTTCCCCTCGTTGGCAAACTCCTCAGGCAGAGCCTTGGCCCAGAAGCCACTCTGGGACACCAGGTCCGGGCAGGCGTATTTGGGCAGTGAGTCAGGGTGGATGCGGGATGGGTCCTTGCTGGTGAAGCCCAGCCGCAGGGCTCCACTCCAGCAGCACTGCTTCTTGATGATCTGGATGGACAGAGGGCTGGCTCAGACAACCCTGCCCATCCAGCCTCTGATCCCAATCAGTCAGACCAGGAGGGAGTAGTGAGCCCTTCTCTGAAGACCACCCCTGGGCAGACTCGCAGCCCACCCACCAGGGAGCCTTCCCACCAGCCTGGGCACAGACAATGGGTCCCCTAGCCACTCTACTCCCCTGTTCCTTTCTGGTCACATAGGGAAGGTTGAGGAAGGAGAAAAAAAAAAGTAAGAAATAAGAAAAAGAAAGCAAAAGGGATGAGAGAAGAAGAGAAGTGACAGGAGAGAGGGAAGGGAAGGGACAGGTATAGTACTGATGGGACGGAGGGGGAGGCAGTGGTGGACAGCAGGGAGGAGGCCCTACCTTCAGCCTGACTTGTTCGTAGATGAGGACCGGGCGGTTGCTGAAGGTGATGGCATTGCAGAAGCTGGCCTGCCTCTTGACGGCCTTGTGGCTGAGGTCCATGAGAATCTGGGAGCCCTTGGTGTGAGGGTGGAAGAGCAGGGGCGTGGTCGGGAGTCCCCCGCTGGACAGCACCGGCGGGCAGTGCTTCTGCTTGTGGTGACATCGGTGAGAAGTGACAGGGAAGGGGCCCCCGATGGAGTCTGCAAAGGAAGAAGCCACAGAGTCAGAGAGCTTGATGTGTCCACGAGCTGGGCCAAGGGCGCCTGAGGAAGGGCACAGGGCAAAGGTGTAAGTTGCCCACTGCCCACTGTTTCTACCATCATTGCTACCCAATACCACCGACACCTGTCATCACCATAACTTCCTGCTATTTCCACTTGACCATCTACCTTCAGTTATGAAACATCTACCATTATCCACACTCATCACCTCCCAGCATCTTCATTAACCACCATCCTTTACCCACCAACTCCTAGAATTTCCAGTTACCACCTTTACTACACCACACCACCACCACCATCTACCTTCACCTTCACCCAGCACCTACCACCACCATCTACCTGCACCCACCACCTCCCACCACCATCTACCTTCACCCACCTCCTCCCACCACCATCTACCTGTACCCAGCACCTCCCACCACCATCTACCTTCACCCACCTCCTCC